>NC_057386.1:5046595-5405626 GCF_019320065.1 Cervus canadensis | reverse complement strand
GGTCCGGGCTCTGACACCGGGGGCCGTGGGTCCAGGCTCTGTCCCTGAGGGCTGTGGGTCCGGGCTTTGACCCTGGGGGCCGTGGGTCCAGGCTCTGTCCCTGGGGGTCGTGGGTCTGGGCTTTGACCCTGGGGGCCGTGGGTCTGGGCTCCGACCGCGGGGGCCATAGGCTAGGGCTCAAACCATGTGGGCCTGACCTGGGCTTTGCCGTGGCTGTGCCCCTGCTGTCCTCAGCGGTCTCATAGGAGTCATTTCCCCTTCGAGAGTCTCTGTTTCCTACCTGGGAAGTGAAGGGGTTGGGTGTGATGGTATCTGAGGTGGTTCTTAGCATGATTCTTGGTGTGATATGGCAGGATCCTGGGACTGTGAGGCTTTTGTAGCCACTCGTCCTCCCATCTGTCCATCCATCCATCCATCCATCCATCCTCCCACCTATGCATTCATTTATCCATCCATCTCTCCATTCATCCATAAACTCGTTCCGTTCATCTGTCCATTCACCTTTTCATCTGTCCATTTGCCTGTCCTTCAGTCTACCCACACACCTGTCCATCCATCCATCCACCCATCCACCCATCCATCCATGTACCTATCCACCCATACACCCATCCACCTGCCCGTCCACCCGTCCGCCCACCCACCCACCCATCCACCCATGCACCCATCCACCCATCTACCCACCCATCCATCCATCCATCCATCTATCCATCCACCCATCCATCCATCCATCCATCCATCCATCCATCCATCCATCCACCCATCCATCCATCCTTCCAATCCATCCATCCATCCATCCATCCATCCACCCATCCACCCATCCACCCATCCACCCATCCATCCATCCTTCCAATAGATGAAGCCCCTGCTACATGCCAGCTCCTGCTGCAGACTCTGCTAATGGCCCAGTGATCTGTGAAGAGGGGGAGACACAGGACAGGGCCTGGCCCACCCACCAGGGAGCGCCAAAGAAGGCTTCCCAAAGCAGGTCCCCCAAGCTGCCCCCTGCAGGCTGAGGGTGCCAGGCCAGCTCCAAGTTCACCCACGGCAAAGGTAACCATCCTCACGGAATAACCTTCAGCGTTTCCTCATCTCCTGGTACCCTGACCTCCGGCCCCATAAAAACCACTTCCTGTTGACCAAGCGCAGCACACTCCTTCCTGTCCTTTGCTGGCCTTTCTCTTCTTTAAGATCACGCTGGGTAACTTCCTCCATGGGGCGCTCCTTGCGTCCCCTAGACACTCTCCCCACCTGCAGTTTGAGGTGCTCGTGTGTGATCGGAGCCCTTGCCTCCATGCCCCACCTTCGCCATGGCGGGCATCAGCCGCAGGGTTTCAGGGGTGGCCTCACCCAGCAGGTGCCTGGTCCATGCTGGCTGAGGGTACCACCCAGGGCATAGAGGCTGCCTGGCCTCCCCTCCTCCGGGGGCTTCTGGAGGACACACCTGGCCCTTGTCCCCACCCCCCAACCCCCCTAGCCCCCCTGGAGCTGATTGAGCCAGACTCTGAGGGGCAGGAGGCTGGTGGACCCCGCCCCAGCCCCTGCCCTGTGCTCCGACCCACATCAGCAGCTCTGCGAGAAGATGAACCTCCCCAACCTGCTTCATCTTCTGTAATGACAGCTCCTGCATCCTGTCGGGGGAAGGTTTGGGGAACCTGATATTTACCTCTGCAGAGTGATTCTCTGCACAGTGGGAGAAGGGAACGTGTCTGACGCTGCTTGAATAGATTCTAGGTCTCCTCTGTTGGGGGCTGGGGCGGGGGGACGTCTGTCCTCAGAGTGTGAATCCTTTCCCAGGCAAGGTGGGGGTCTGCTGATCCCCGAAGGACCACGCACCGCACCTGAGCAGGAAAGTGAGCGTTGCTCACGCCAGTCCCTGTCCATCCCCCTCCCGCCATCTGGTTCCACCTCCGTCTCCTCCCTCCTCAGCCCTTCTGGACACCCGGGCAGGAGGGTGGGGAAGAACTGGGGTTGCCCCTCCCTGGGTGTCCCAGGGTCCATTGAGTCTGCAGGCCGTGTGCCCTGGGGCATGCTCAGGGGTGTGTTTCCCAGTGAGGGTCACGACTTCTCAGCATCTGTGGGACTCGGGTCACCTCTGGGCACCTTTTGGGGTCAAAGGCAATTTCTCATGAAGCTAATGAACTTAAGCCTCGGGACCCCTCTGAGACGACACCTAATTTCATATCTGATGGCTTGTGTTCTCCGTTTTAGGTTTTATTTTTCTATTTTTGACTGTGCTGGGTCTTTGTAGCTTCTCGGGCTTTTCTCTAGCTGCGGCGGGTGGGGGCTCCTCTCCGGTTGCAGTGCGTGCGCCTCTCATCGCAGTGTCTTCTTGTTTCAGGGCACATCCTCTGGGGCACGCAGGCTTCAGTGGTGGCGGGCCTGGTTGCTCTGAGGCATGTGGAATCTTCCCAGATCAGGGGTGGAACCCGTGTCTCCTGCATCAGCAGGTGGACGCTTAACCACTGAGCCACCAGGAAAGTGCGATAGTTTGTATTCTTAAAAGCACCAAGCTGCCTGAGCTTCAGGCCCCTTGTGGGTGGGGGTGGTGGCCAAGTGCCCAGCCCAGCACCGCCAGAGGAGCCCAGGGCCCCCTGCTGCGGCCCCTCCACTGGGGCTCAGTCTCCCCTTGCTGCCTTGTCAGCCCACTGTGCCCCCACCTGTTCCTGGGGAGATGGAGGCCCTTCCCGGCCCGCGTGACCCCGGCTGGGAGATCCCTCCTGCCCTAGCGACCTGTTTCACCAGCAACTGTTCTGCTAGGGCTGCTCCAGGGGCACCCGGGCGGGAGCACCCCCAGCCTGTCTTGTCCCTCCTTTTTCCCCTCCCACAGAGGGGGGTGGGTGCTAACGTCAGCCTTGTTCCCCCATCTGAGCCCCATCCCTGGAACTGCCAGGGCTGGGCAGGCTGGAGGATGGGCCTGCCAGATACAGAGAGGCCGCCGGGGTCTGGGAACCTGCTCCCTTCCTCTGCCAGGATGCGGATGGTGGGTCCCGGGCACTTCGGAGGCCCTGGGAGCTGAGACTGCAGAAATACAACCTCCTGTCGACGGCCCTTGGCAGTTTACAACAGGGGCTCCCCAGACTCAGAGGGACCCCGTCCAACAGGTGCAGTGATCCCTATTTATCAGCAGAAGCAACCGAGGCTCAGAGAGGGTTAGGGGCTTGTCCTCGGACACACGGCCAAGAATAGGCCAGGGCTGGCACCCAGGCCTCAGATCTCAGACCCCACACGATCTTCACCAAACTGAGCCCCAGGGACGAGGCTCTCACACTGGCGTCTGAATCCATCCTGGACTCCCTGGGGGTAGACCCTCACTCCCACTCCGTGGGTGACAGGCTGCTTTGAATTCCGCTCCTTCCTGCTGTTCAGTCAGGTCCACCCCGAGCCCTCTTCCTTTCTGCTGCTGTGCATCCTGGGCAAACTCATTTTCAAATCAAACCAAACAAAAGCTGGCTAAATCGGGAAGGTAAACACGCCAGGAGGAATGCAGAGGCATCAGAGAGAAGCCGGGAGTGGGGGGTGAGCTCCGACCTTGGAGCCGGCTCTGGGGCTCTCCAGGGGCAGGCACCCCGGCCTCTCCGCTGGCTGCAGATTCCCCACCTGTGAAATGGGGATACACGGGGTGAGGCTGCTGAAAGATGATGTGGGTGAAGCGTTCAACACGGAGCCGTGCCTGCTAAGCTTGCTCGCCTTGGTCCTTCCGGTGGATCATCCACGCCTCCACATCTGCTCGGCCAGCAGGGAGAGCTGAGGCCTGGCACTGATCCCTGTTTCAGGAGGCCGTGGAGCCCTTAGCCGTCGGCCCTCTGCACACGCAGCAGCCCACCCCCTCCACACCCCCGGGACTCCCTCCTTCATGGTTACCCCAGCCCCCTGGAGCGCAGCGGCCAGTCCGCAGTCATGAGGGCGCCCCTCCAACGCTGGCAGGGGGCACGGGGAGGGGGCATCCCACAGCAGCTGGCAGAGGCCAGTGCACTGGGCTCCTGGCGCCTGGCGACTCGCTCGGCCACAACTACACAGCACAGCCTTGTATCGGGGCTGTGGGTGCAGCGCCTGGGGCATAAGCTGAAGCCACAGCTTGGCACCTCCTTCTCTGGCTGGGGTCGGGGCTCTGGGGCGTGGCTCTTGCCCCTGCTCTAGTGGCGATGCTGGACCGCTGATCCGCCTCCTTGTGCCTTTGCCTGCCTCCCAGGCGGGGCTTGACTCGGGGAGTAAGTAGGCTGAAGCCCCATGGAGCAGAGAGGCAGAGAAGGGGCTCTGGCCTGGGTACCCAAGTCAGGGATGCTGTGACCGATTTTTGGGTGCCCGCAAGCTTAAGCTTTCCAGATAGCCTCCGTGTCCTCATTCGTAAAATAGGTGTTTTAATAAATGGCATACCTGGTACCGTATTCTGTTAGGAACATCAGAAATGTGATAAAAGATAAACCCCATTGGAGCTCTAATAGCATCATTGTCACAGCAGGAAGAATTGAAGTTAGATGCAAAGTGTGTTTATTCAGTGTGTGTGTGTGTGTGTCTATGTACGTATGTAGCATCCTTTCCCCCTGGTCTTTAAGCAGTAAAACAAACCAAGCAACCCTAATGGGGAGACCTTCTATAAAATACTTGAGACCATCAGAACTATAAGATCATCAAAAACAAGGAAGTCTGAGAAACTGTCCCTGTTTCCTGGAGCCTAGGGACTTCGAGGAGCCCCCACCCGGTGCCTCAGATGGTAGAGATTCTGCCCGCAGTGCAGGAGACCTGGGTTTGATCCCTGGGTCGGGAAGATCCCCTGGAGAAGGGAATGGCAACCCACTCCAGTATTCTTGCCTGGGAAACCCCATGGACAGAGGAACCTGGGGGCCTGTGCTCCATGGGGTTGCAAAAGAGTCTGACACGACTGAGTGACTAACACTAGGGAGACAACTAAGCCTTGAATGAGATTCAGGAGAGGATCCTTGAACAGAAAAGGGCCACAAGGGGAAAACTAACAAGAATCTGAGTGGATGATGCAGTTTACTTAGAAGGAATCAGCCTTGGTTCCTTAGTTGTGACAAATGCACGTGATAATGTGCAATGTAGGGAACGCTGTTGGGTGTGTGGGAACGTCTCTGAACTGTCTTCGTAACTCTTCTGTACATTTCGATCTATCCTAAAACAAGAAGTTCATGAACAACGACCACCACCTAATACTACCTTCCATCAAGACCAAGGGAGAGGTTCCTCTTTCTAGTTCCTGTCTCCGTCTTGTATCTAAGCTCAACCTTGACCTGCAGACTCAATACCATCTCTCCAAGCCTGGCTTCCGTGTGTCTCATCCTCCACTCTAGTTGGTTCCCTGACTGCATGGCGACTTGTCTGGAGGGGAAGAGGCAGGGCTACCTCGTGGTCAGGAGCAGGGGACCCTGGTGTCACAGAACAAGGCTGACTCTCGATTCTGCGGCTGCTTGTGGGGTCTTGCTGAGCCAGCAGCCTGACCTCTTTGAGCCTCAGTTGCACCTGAGCCTCAGTTTTGTGTGGGGACACAATCGGGAACTAGTATAAAACCTCCATCCAGCCTATTGTAGGCTTGCAGTGCCTGGAGGATCTCCCTTCCTTTGTGTTCACTTGTGTGCCCAGGGCCATGTTCGTGTAATCCCCGAGGCCTGCCTGCAAGAGGGGGGTTCCAAAAACTTAGTCAGTGTCTCCCATGGCTACAGGCAGCCTAGCCTCAATTCCAGAGAAACAGTGTAGAAACTCCTGAAGGCTCTTCCCTGGCTGCACTGACAGCCTTGGGTGTAACTGGGTGCCTCCCTGCTATCCTGGGCCACCTGCCTTTGATGGAGTGATTCACCCGTCCAGCCACTCACCAGTTCACCCCTTTGCGCTCTGGGCACCTCCTCTGTCTAGACTCTGAGAAGCAGCTATGAGCACAGCTGAGTCCCGGTCCTCACGTCCAGGCCAAAAGAGACGTAAGCCAGGAAAGCTTGTGCTCAAATTCAGGTCGTCATGGCTGCTAAGAGCCACGTGAAGGAGCGTGCCCAGGGCACAGAGGGGACATCTCAGGCTGGTGTCCGGGGAGGTGCCGGGGGCGAGCTGACAGTGGAACTGAGCCCCGGGGCGGCCCGAGCGAAAGGCTGACCGCACGGGGAGGGGAGGTCAGTGTGGTTTGTTGGGAGGCTGAGCGAGGCCTCGTGGAGCAGAGGAGTCCCAGGCCCCCAAACCCGGGGGCCCCACAGACCATGGAAGGAGGCTCTGGTTTTACTCCAAGGTCACTGGGAAGCTGTGGAAATGTGGGTTTTTTAATTAAAACTGCTTTATTATGGTAAAAAAAAAAGTAATAACATAAACTGTGGCATTTTTAAATGTACAGTTCCGTGGTGTTCAGTTCATTCCCTTTGTTGTATAACCATCACCACCATCCATCTCCAGGACTTTTTCATCTTCCCAATGGAAACTCCGTCCCCAGTAAACCCCAATTCCCATCCGCCTCCCCCCACTCCGGCCCCTGGCACCCAGCCTTCTACCTTCTGTGTTTATGAATCTGACCCCTTGAGCTACGTCATCAAAGGGAACCATACGCCATCTTTTTGTGTCTAACTTATTTCACAGGGAGTTGGACACGACTGAGTGACTCACACTTTCCCTTTCCCTTTATTTCACCTAGCGTAATCTTTGACCGCAAGATTTATACGTGTTGTAGCCTGTGTCGGAATGTCCTTGCTTTTTAAGGCTGGATCCTATTCCATTATGTGGATAGACCACACTTTGTTTAGCCATCCGCCCATCAATGGACGCTGTGGTTGCTTCCACCTCCTGGCTCTGTGAAGAATGTGGCAATGAACGTGGCTGTACAGAGATGTCTTTTAAAATTTGTTTTTAGAAATTATTTTCCTTGTTCTGGTTGCGCTGGGTCTTCGTTGCAGCACACAGACTTCTCTTGTCACAGGGCACAGGCTTAGTTGCCCCCAGGCCTGTGGGGGCCCCGACCAAGGGTCAAATTCACGCACCCTGCTTTGGAAGGCGGGTTCTTAGCCACTGGATCACCAGTGTGTGTTAGTTGCTCAGTCATGTCTGACTCTGCGACCCCATGGACTGTAGCCCACCAGGCTCCTCTGTCCATGGGATTCTCCAGGCCAGAATACTGGAGTGGGTCGCCATGCCCTCCTCCAGGGGATCTTCCTGACCCACCCAGGGATCGAACCCGAGCCTCCTGCATTGCGGGCAGATTCTTTACCATCTGAGCCAACAGGGAAGTCCCCAAACATCCCTGAAAGACTCCACTTTTAGTTCTTCTGGATACACACCCAGGCGTAGAATCGTGGGGTCCCATGGCAGATGGGGCAGCGTCAAACATGGGAGCAGACTGGACTGGGCTTGCTTCGGAAAATGCCCCCTCAGGCTGTGGGCAGTGGGTGCAGAGTGTGGGGGCGGGGGTCGCAAACGGGAGGCCATGCTGGCACCACCAGGGGAATCATGATTAACAGTGGGGCCGGAGAGGTGGCTGGACTCTGGAACATGTCTTAGAGGCAGTGACCACAGAACTTAGTAACTGACCGGATGTGGGGCTGAAGCAGACAGAGGATCAAGGCTGACTCCTAGGTTGCGGCCCCAGCAGCCAGGTCGATGCTGGCACCTCCTGCTTAGATGGAAGGCTCTGGAAGGTATCGGTTGGGAGTTTATTGGAAAAGTCAAGTCAGGGACACAGAACACTCTTGGGGCCTGTGTGAGTTTCTTAAGATAGCTATAACCCAGTACCACGAGCTGGTTTGTTGTCTCCCAGAGGCAAGGGATGTTTATCGTCTCCCAGTTCTCAAGGTCAGAAGTCTAAATTCAAAGTGTCTGCAGGGCCAGGCTCCCTCAGATCGGGGTAGCATCGTTTCTCCTCTCTCTGAGCTTCTGGTCAACCTTGTTTGCAGCAGTATCCCTCGAGTCTCTGCCTCTGCCCTCACGTGGTCCCCTCCCTGGGGGTCTGTGTCCAGATTCTCCCCCTCTTAGAAGGACAGCAGTCCTGTTGGAGTCGGGCCCACATTAAGGATCTCATTCTAATTTGGATACATCCGCAAAGACCCTGTTTCCACAGCAGGTCATGTTTGCAGGTACCAGGGATGAGGCCTTCGACGTGTCTTTCAGGTGGGATGATGAAATTCAACCCCTCAAGGACTCTTGTTCCCACTCAAGCGAGTGGCTTTGTAACTCTGATGCCGGGTCACCTTTTCTCACCAAAGCACTGCTGGAGGACCTGAGACCCCCATGTTTTTTTCCTCCACAGCCGCCAGTCCCAAACCTCTTTCTCCTCCTCCCAGCCCCTTCCCGTGCCCGGCTGTGTGCAGCGGAGCGGGGTTGATGTACCCCTGAGTGTTTAATCCTCTCCCTTCCAGTTGACCCTGCCCAGGCCCCGCTGGGCTGCCTCCCTCCCAGACTTCACCTCCCCTTGATGACAAACGAATGATTTCTCACTCTTCCCATTTATGGCTGTTTTTCCTCTTTAAGGGACCCGCTCAGCCTGTCCGGTGAGTGATGGCCAAACAAATTTCAAGCGACAAGGAAATGTCCCCAGTGCTTCTCCTTAGTTCTTTGAAAGATTAGGGGTTGGGTGGGGGTGGCGCGGTGCATACGTGGCTTCCTCGCCTCTTTGGGGCTGGAGGCTGCAGAGAACCTGGGCGGGAGGCCTGGGCACTGCTGAGAACAGGGCCACCCCGCCTGTCCTCTCTCTGCCCTTCTCTTGGGGTCACTGGCCCCCCTCTTGTTGGAGCAGGGTCACTTTACCCCAGATAACACTCCTGGGTGTGCGGAGGGGACCAGAATGGAATTGAGGAGTGGGGAACTACGTCCCTTGAAGGTTAAGGCAGTGGGTGGGGGAGTCTGAGCCCTGGGGGTTCCAGGGCTGAAGTCTTCTCCATCCTCTGTTTGAGAAGAGACAGCCGTGGTATACAGTGGGTGCCCAATAGATGTCACTCCCTGCCCTCCTCCACCTCCTCTCCTGCACCCTCACATGGCAGAGTTTGGTGCTTTCAAAGGACTCATCGTATTTCTCAGGAGCAGCCCCTACTGAGCACGCAGTGTGGGCCGGCATGGCCCTGCGTGATTGCGAACGTGACCTTGACCTTGTTTGATTCTCTTCATTAGGAGGCTGAAAGGTGGTTCACTCAGCGAGTCCTCTGTGCTAATGTCACCCACTCATGTTTACTTATTTAAGTCTTTATTGAAAAGTGGTCCTTGCATATTTTAAACCTGGAATCCTGGTGCAAGGCCCCAGCTTCTCAGAGTGACTTCCTGGCAGAAGTCCCTTGCTGCTGCTGCTGCTAAAGTCACTTCAGTCGTGTCCGACTCTGTGTGACCCCACAGACGGCAGCCCACCAGGCTCCCCCATCCCTGGGATTCTCCAGGCAAGAACACTGGAGTGGGTTGCCATTTCCTTCTCCAAAGAATGAAAGTGAAAAGTGAAAGTGAAGTTGCTTAGTCATGTCCAACTCTTAGTGACCCCATGGACTGCAGCCTACCAGGCTCCTCCATCCATGGGATTTTCCAGGCAAGAGTACTGGAGTGGGGTGCCATTGCCGTCTCCGAGAAGTCCCTTAGTGACCCCTTTAAAAGGGGCAGAGAGACCCAGTGGGGAGGCCCAGCAGAGGAGAGGTGCAGGGAGCCTGGTATAGGGGTTAGCAGCTCAGGAGACAGACACTCAGGTCTAAGGGTCGTCAGCTATGTGCCTTTGGGAAGGTTATTAACTTCTCTGTGCCTCAGTCTCCCCTTCTATCAAATGGGCACAATCATGGCAACTACTTGAGACCAGTCTGTCTGGCTTCTGAGTCCATGTTCTAACCCACTGGCCCTTCCTGCCAAGGGGTGAGAACCACCATCCCAGGGGGTCATGGATCTTCATTTCCCAGGTACCGGCTGTCCGCCCCCAGAGCACATTACCTGTCCACTCTCTTGTCAAGTGTACAATGGGAAGAGGACCACCCATCCTGCAGGCTTAGACGGGCCCACCTCCTCCAGGCAGCGGGTGCCATGCGCCGGGCCGGGGTCAGCCTCCCAGAAAGACCAAGTCCATCCTCCCCTTCTTCCTCCTCTTCCTTCAGCCACTGGAGGGTTGGGAGGGGGACGTTGTGGATGGAGACGCTGTCCCCAGGCTGGGCACATGCCCACTGGCCTAGGCCTCAGTCTGCTGCAGGAAAGCACCCCCCCAACGCCCCCTACCCTGACAAAACCCCACCCTTTCTCCCCAGCCCCCTCCCTCCATCCAGGCTGCAAGGACAACCTCTCTGCCCCTTCCCACCCTCTCCGCCTGCTTCTCCATTATCAGATCTGGAGCCCGTAAAAGGAGCCCTTATGAGCCAGCCGGGTCAATAGATCCCACTTTGGGAGATGAAAGCGTGGGGGCTGGGGAGCTGAGTGGGGAGCGGAAGGCAGAGGCGGCAGGCAGTTAGGGGCCGAGGGGGCGGGCCGCGTGGAGTTCTGAAGGCCCCCACGCGGAATCGGCAGATTGAAAAGCTGCTTTGATGGCCTTTCCATTTATCTCCATCGTGAGCGGACGCGTCCATGTGGCAGGGGCGCGGGGAGCAGGGTGGGAGGCTGGCCATGTTTCAGGTTTGATTTCCCGGGGCTTGTGATCCATCGTCTCTGCATAAAAAGGGATTAATATCTGCGGCTGAGTATTAAGCGAGCACCCAGACACACACATGCACGCACACACACACATGCACACGTGTGTCCACACATCGTTGCCCCAAGCTGCTGAGTCAAGGGCCATCCCCAGGGTCCCCGAAGCCTTGGGGTGGGCCATGCTCCGGCACCCCAGGTGCTGCGCCTGCCTGCACCCCGCAGCCCCCAAGCTTGTGAGAGGACCGAGTCCCCGAGCCCCTTATATAAATAAAGCGAAGGGCCGGAGACCTGATCCCGTTTGGGGGGATTAGTTTACTCAGGAGGATTAGGGTGTCAGCAGGGAGAGAGGGTGACCGTGGAGAGAAAGGGGGCTAGTGTCTGCACCCTGATCACAGCCCCCAACTTGGAAGACGCCCCAGCGGCCTCCGGTCACTTGCCCCCATCGAGGGCAGGGCTGGGAGGTGTGCTGCTAATGGAGCCTGCCCCCCCCCCAGAGGCCTTGGTGGGCAGAAGGAGGGGAAAGTGATGATGGTTCTCTGACCCCTCGTTTGCTGGGGGATGGAGGCTCCTGCTGTCTCTCTGTGACCTATTTGGCACGTTCTCCCTTTGCTTAAAAAGCCATCACGCATCTCACCCCGCTACAGAGGGAAGGTAGGAGGTGCCCAGGTGGCATAGCCTGGAGCTTCAAGAGCGGAGATAGGTGGGAGGGGGAGCCTTCCTCCTCCAGAGGCTGATGACTGTCTCTTAATTAGACTGGGGAGGGCTTGGGGCTGGGAGGCAAACGAGGAATCAAGTCAAGCCTTTCCTGGGGTGGAAAAGAGCCTCTGAACCCCATCACCCCTGAGCCCTCCCCAACCCAGCATCACTTACCTCCCCGGGGCGGGGGGCAATCACCTGCTTCCAGGGGTTCTCCGAGTGTGGCCCCAGGGCCAGGGGCAGCGGCAGCGCCTGGGAACTTGTCAGAAGTGCAGATTCTACCGGCTGCATTCGACACCCTGTAGGGGGCAGGACCAATGCATCTTCAGTCCTCCCAGGGATTCAAGGGCGAGACCCACTGGTGTGGTCCATGATGTCTGTGGGGCAGTACCTGAAACACGGCAAGTATTTAAAGAATGTGCTCAGTCGTGTCCGACTCTTTGCAACCCCATGGACTGTAGCCCACCAGGCTCCTCTGTTCATGGAATTCTCCGGGCAAGAGTACTGGAGTGGGCTGCCATCTCGTCCTCCAGGGGATCTTCCTGACCCAGGGATTGAACCCACGCCTCTTGTGTCTCCTGCATTGGCAGCTGGATTCTTTACCACTGAGCCACCTGGGAAGTGTCTAAAAGATGGGAGCAAAGGAAGGTGTCAGGATAGGTGAGGAGGAGGAGGAGGAGTTAGGAAGAACGGTGTGTCTGTGGGTGGGCCTACATCACCCCGGCTGCCCCGCCCTCCTCCCATGCCCACACATGGCCAAGTCCTCTCCTAGACTCAGCCCCACTTGCGCTCTGAGAAGCTTTGGCTTCAGGGTCCCAGCTGGCCTGATCCAGTTCCCCTACAGCTCCCACCAGTCATAGCCTCCGGTAGAGATTTCTGCTCCGTGGTCCTGCTTTGGTGACACGTGGCTGGTGGCTATGCCTCCCTTCCCAGCAGCCCGCGCCCAGCGATGCCCACTGAGAACTTGAAATGGGTCAGGCTGGAAGTATTTACACCACAGACATTGACAAGCACTGCAGACCGAGGCTTCTTTATCTTTCCTGTGGAGGTTTAGTCGCTAAGTCATGTCAGACTCTTTGTGACCCCATGGACTGTAGCCCGCCAGGCTCCTGTCCATGGGATTCCCCAGGCAAGAATACTGGAGTGGGTTGCCATTCCCTTCTCCAGGGGATCTTCCCAACCCAGGGATTGAACCTGGGTCTCCTGCACTACAGATTCTTTACTGACTGAGCTACGAGGGATGCCCTAGAAAGAGCTTATTCAATGCTCAGCAGCTCACTGCTGCAGGTGAGGACAGAAGGCAAGAAGGAAGTGGCCCGTGTTCTCGGCGGGGCAGCCAGCCTGCATTCTGCCAGGCCCACCACCGCTCACAGCTCCTTACAGATACCAGACGCTGGGCTAAATAGGGGAAACGGGTCTCACTTGTTCTACCAGCCTCCCCACGGGGGAGATGTCCACATCCCCATTTTACAGATGGGTAAACCAGCTCAGAGGAGTCAGGCAGTGCCCCCTAAGCCACATAGCAAGCAAGGGGCCAGGAGGCAGTTAGATCCAGGCTGGCTGTCGTGTCCCCAGTAACCCAGCCCTCAGGGAAGGCCCAGGTGAGACACACATACAACCTGTAGACTAGAACCTGATTCCGGCTTGCAGACGAGGGTTTGGAGTTGAGGTGACCTTGGTTCCCTGGCCAGGCCTGCAGGGGCTGATGGTGTCTCTGGGATGCCCCCATGAGAGTCCCCCTAGATTCCAGCTACTGGGCTTCCTTGCTGCAGCCCCAGCTCACACTTGAAGCAAGGCTTGCCTCTCGAGGCCCAGGCCGGTGCCCCACCCCCGCCCCCCCACCCCGGGCTCCTGAGACCCTGGGCAGCAGGCCGCTGAGCTCCTGGCGTGTCCCGGGGAGGCCTGGAAGATTCGGAGGAGTCAGGGCTGCCCCTCCCGGCCCCCCTGCCCACACCCCGTTGCAGAGAGGGAGCTTTGGGGAACAGCAGCCTTGCACTCTGAGATGAGAGAGGAAGAGAGGTCAGCGCTCGGGGCCTCTCTGCTCCCAGCGGTCATGCAAACGGATGGTTTCAATCAAGGCTGCCCCGGGGGCCGTGGAGATGCGGTCAGGTGTCCTCGCCCCAAGCCAGGGCCTCCATTCCTCACTGCAGCCTCCCCTCAGACCTGCTGCCCACGGCTCCGTTCCTTCTCTCTGGGCTTCTTTTTGTCTGTCCTCTGTCCTGCCTTTTGCGACTTAATCTTTCCACCTTTCCATCTGTCCATCTTTCCTCCATCTACCACCCTCTGCCCCTGAGCCCACATCCAGGGCCCCCAGAGGCCGGGTCCCCAGCCCGGAGCATCTCTCCCACACTGGCCGCCCCTCAGGGACGCTCTTCCCCAGGTCCATGCCCCATCCAGCGTCACCTTCCACGGAGTCAAGACAGCTTCTTGCCTGGCTGCTCTCGGGGGAGGGGGCTCTACTCCCCTGTTCTCCGGCCGCAGCTGCTCTTTGGCCCCCATTCATTCATTCATTCATTCATTCATTCATGCCCACCCACTGCGTCAGAGAGGAGAGCTGGGGTCTTTGTCAGGAGCCCTGCACTGCACTGTGCTGGGGGCATTGAATACAGGAGCAGGTATCCCCAGCTCCTCGGGGGGCTTATTGGAAGGATGGGGGGGGGAAGAGGAAGGTGAGGAAGAGGAGGGGAAGGGAGGGGAAGAGAAGAAGGAGGCAGAGGGGGGAGGAGGAGGGAGGAGGGGCGGGAGGAGCGGAGCGGGGGAGCAGGACCGCCTTGGCTCCAAGCAGAGGTGCAGATGTTGCCCGCATCTCTGTGCTCTTCCTGCCGCCGTGTTGTGTTTGGAAAGTGATGAATTTCAGCACCAGCTAATTAGTCTCTAATTAGCAAGTGGAGTGTAAACAGTCACAACAGATGGGGGAGAAAAGGCATTAGCAGTAATGACCCTTCTTCTGGGGCAGAGTCTCAAAAAGAGGCACTTCCTTGGAGGAGCTGGAGTGGAGGGCAGGCTGGAGGAGGCGAGGTGGCCGGGCGGTGCCTGCTGGTGCCAGGTGCCCCGGTGGGGTCTGCAGAGAGGGTGCCCGTTGGTGCCTGGGGGGCAGGTCTGTGTCCCCAACGCTCTGTAGCCAGGGGAGTCCATGTGGCAGCACGGAGCACCTTGGGAAGGGAGTTTTGTAAGCGAAGGGGAACCGCCACGGATATGACCGCAGGGACCACGGTGGATCTGAAGCTAGGACACGTCCTAAGGGGGGACCACGGGACCATGGTGGATCTGAAGCTAGGACGCGTCCTAAGGGCCTTGGGGCCTGTGTCCAGGGACTTGGGATTTCCCAGGCCGTTTACACTCTCACTGGGGACACACACACCTGTGTCGTTGGCCACTGACCGATGACCAGACAGGCTGCCGGCATCTGTGTTTCCAGGGCTGCAGGACCAGAGATGCTGAGGAAGTGGGTTGGGATGCGGTGGCTGGCACGTCCCTGTCAGCACCCCCAACTCAAGAAAGGAGGACTTCTGTGTGTCTAGGGCGGCTGAGCGCTCCTCTGCCTGCATCTGGCTGGGGGAAGGGCTGGAGGGAGGGGCCCCAAGAGAGACAGGACCCAGAGACAAGCATCCAGGGAAATGGAGAGAGAGGACCAGGGCGGACCCTGAAAGGGGAGAGGAGGCCCGCTCACGTTCATGCCCTTCTTTACTGCACGCCAGCATGCCTAGCCGCTCAGTCGTGTCCTACACTTTGTGACCCCATGGACTGTAGCCCACCAGGCTCCTCTGTCCATGGGATTCTCCAGGCAAAGAATACTGGAGTGGGTTGCCATTTCCTCCTCCGGATCTTCCTAACCCAGGGATCAAACCGGGTCTCCTGCATTGGCAGGCAGATTCTTTACCATCTGAGCCACCAGGGAAGCCCCAGCCCCTCTTTATTAAATGTCTTAAGTGCTCAGTTGGGCCAACTGCTGGGCTTGAAGCCACGGAGAACTCCCTGGGCTGGGGCGGCCTGGGGCGGGGAGCAGGCCTCTGACACCCCAGGCTGCCGCTCTGGTGCCAGGCAGGCATCTTCCTTCTCTGGAAAACAGCAAAGCTCAGCCTCAGGCTCCACCTGCAACAGAGCAAGAGGGAGCCCCGGCCTTGTCTTCCCTCAGAGAATCCGTCCCCTGGGGCTGCCACTGCAGCCTAATTAACAGACCTGTTGTCCCGCCAGCCTGGCAGTCGTGGGGTAAGAAGGGCGGTCCCACCGTCTGGCAACGTTACCCCAGCCCTGGCAGCTTCTTAGGCTGGCGGCATCCGCTCGGGCTCCTGGAGGTTGCCGCTTCTCCCGGAAGGCAGGGCCCCCGGGGGCCCCCTCCCTCCCCGGCACCTGATTCTGGGGCTGGGAGACGGCCAGCAGCCTTCCTCCAGGGCCCAGGCGTCCTGTCGGGAGAAGCGTTTGGCTCCTGCTATGGGGCTGGGGCAGAGCGCAGAGCTGTTCACTCCACCAGCGTGCGGGTGGAGCACCTACGAAGGAGCGGGCACCCGGGTGGGCCCCCCTGAGCACGGGAACACGTGGACATGGACCCAGCCCAAGTCTGGACCGGGACCCCTCGCCATTGGCATTTGGAGCCAGACCATTCCTCGTCGTGGGGCAGTCCTGGGTATTATATGGGGCATCACAGCGTCTTTGGGTCTCCCCACTAGATCCTAATACGGTATGCTCCACAACCACTGCACTTGTGACAACCAGACACATCTCCAGACAGCATCACATGTCCCCTGGGGAGGTGCTCCCCACCCCTGGTTGAGAACCCTGGTCCAGACAGAAAAATGCATAAGAGATCACTCGAAGGTGACGCGATGGAGGTGACAACGCAGAGATGGAGGCGTGTGTCCCCCCGCCCCTGGGACTCGGGGTGCAGTGCCCAGGGGAGGTGGGTGGGGAAGCCACGAGGGCAGTCAACAGGAGCAGACCCTGGGGATCCGGCTGTGTGTGGGGGGTGGGGGCAGGAAACCACAGCTGCTGGCTTCTTCCATCTCACCAGTATTTCCAGAACACTCATCATGTTTCTGGTCCAGTGACGGAAGGGTTCTGTATTCCTCGTCAAGGGCTTCCCTGGGGGCTCAGTGATAAAGAGTCTGCCTGCGGTGCAGGAGACATGGGTTTAAGCCCTGGGTCGGGAGGATCCCCTGGAGGAGGAAATGACAACCCACTCCACTATTCTTGTCTGGGAAATCTCATGGATAGAGGAGCCTGGCAGGCTACAGTCAGTGGGGTCACGAAAGAACCAGACACGACGTAGCGACTAAACAACGGCAATCCTCATTAAGGAGTATTTTATCTGCTAGCGATGGGGTGCCATGGAAGGAATTATAGCAGGAAGCACGTAATTGGAAATCCCTTTAATTAAGGAGCTCAAGCTAATGACTGGAGGCCAGGAGGCCAGCCAGGGATGGGCAGACGAAGCCTGGAGCAGAGATGAAGGGAGAAGGGTCTGAGGCGTCTTGTGGATTTGAGGGATAGTTAGATGGTAATGGGATGCGAGGGCCACGGACAGGCACCACTGTCTGTGGCTCAGTTGGGGGACAAACGCTACTAATTGTGCTGGAGAGTTAGAATTCTATGCGCTTGCAGAGACTGGAGTTCAGCTTTGGGTCTTTTGACTTTTACAAGCCTGTAGGTGTGTGCTAAGTCACTTCAGTCGTGTCCGACTCTTTGCGACCCTGTGAACTATAGCCCTCTAGGCTCCTCTGTCCATGGGATTCTCCAAGCAAGAATACTGGAGTCGGTTGCCATTTCCTTCTCTAGGGGATCTTCCCGACCAGAGATGAAACCCATGTCTCTCCCGTCCTCTGCAGTGGCAGTCGGGTTCTTTACCACTAGTAACTTTTTACCACTGGTAACTCTTTACCACTGGTAACACCTTACAGCCTGGCAGTCGTCAAAATCAGGTCAGGCAAGAGATGAGGGTGAAAGATCGGGGTGGTGTCAGCTATCTAAGCAAGAGCTGACAGCAGGAAAAAAAGAAAAAAGGTGGATCTTCTTACCAAAGGAAAGGGTGGGCGTGAGAAGGCTGAGAGCAGGAACCAGAAAACGCCCGGCTTTCAGAGCCTGGGGCGTAAGAAGAGCAAACCCGGGAGGCAGGGAGGCGACAGAAAGACCTGAAGAAGGCGGCGGTCAGCCCAGGTTAGAGGGTTTCAGGCATGGGGTGGTCGGCTGGCCGGACACCCCATAAGCCTTCTTGGAATTGATGATTAGGAGAAACTGGAGCCTCTTGCAAGGGAAGACAGAAGGGGCTACGTTTCCCCGTGGGCTTTTAGCTGGAAGATTTGTCGGCATCACAAGGGGTATGGCGTTCCCACCAGCCCTCGCCCAAATCGGTTTCCTCCTAAAAGGTCATATGGCGCGGTGACATTTGTTAAGACTCCCAGCGGACACAAGGTTAGAGGCAGGTAGGTGAAAGTAAGACGGAGACAGAATTTAACATGAGCCAAAGGTGATGCTGTTCTTGCATGATTGCTTCCATCCAACCAGCGGTCTAGACCCCACCAGTGACCAGATCCAACCCAAGCTTATCCCTACACCTGTTTATGGGGTCATTGGTCTTCCGTGGATCCTGTACAGAAGAATGAGGACCCCGGAAATGAATTAAGAAGTTGGAGCAAAGTGTGAAGAAGCGTGCTCCCCTTTGCCTTTAAGTATTGGTCCAACCTAGACCATGCGGCGGTGGACGGAAGGGTCTGCCCCTCTCCCTCCACTGAGCTTCACTAACCCCACAGGCAGACGGGAATGGCCCAGCATTCCAGAGGCTTCTCTCCTACCTTCCCCAGGGTCCAGATGGCATGAATCTGCCTGCAATGCAGGAGACCCTGGTTTGACCCCTGGGTCGGGAAGATCCTCTGGAGAAGGAAATGACAGCCCACTCCATTACTCTTGCCTGGAAAATTCCATGGACGGAGGAGCCTGGCGGGCTACAGTCCATGGGGTCACAAAGAGTCGGACACGACTGAAGCGACTTAGCATGCACAAATTGCTCCAGCATGACCTCATCTTATCTAATTCCGTCTGCAAAGACCCTATTTCCAAGTGAAGGTCGTGTTCTGAGGCTCCCAGTGACCATGAATTTGGGTGCAAAGGGGACCCTGTTCAACCAAGTACACCAGCCTGCCTGGCTCCCTTATATTAAAAGCCTTGTCTAAGTCAGCTCCCTAACCTATCCTATTTAATGATCGCACCACCCTTCATCTGGACGTTGCTCCCTCCAGCTTCTGACTAGAAAATCGAGGCCTGAGGAGCGGGAGTGGATTTTCCAAAGCCTCCAGCTCCCAGCGGTGGCAACAGGCCAAAGACAACCCCTCCTCACCCAGCGCGGTCTGCCCTCTGCTAAACCTCAGCGCCTCCATCCTGGTCACTCATCAACAGGGCGCCCTGCTGCCAGCTCGTAAGTGCTTTTCAGTACAAGCTAATCCAGCCCTCCTCTCCCCAGAATCATCTTTCTTCTGGACTGAGAAATATTTTCTCCCTACGACTAAAAAGAGAGCCAAGGGGCTTCTCTGGCAGTCCAGTCTGGCTTTCACTGCAGGGGCCACAGATTTGACCCCTGGTTGGGGAACTAAGATCCCACAAGCTGTGTGGGACAACAGCAACAACAGAAAAAAATTTAAAAGAGAGTCACGTCTCCCTGAAGGAAATACTTACAGAGGCTTCAGTGGTCAAAAGTATATAAGAAGACTCAAGAAAGAACAGAGAAAAGAAATACTCAGGGTCCATGAGTGTGAGAGGGCTTCCGAGGGGGCCCAGACAGTAAAGCATCTGCCTGCAATGCAAGAGACGTGGGTTCGATCCCTGGGTCGGGAAGATCCCCTGGAGAAGGAAATGGAAACCCACTCCAGTATTCCTGCCTGGAGAATCCCATGGACAGAGGAGCCTGGCGGGCTGCAGTCCATGGGGTCTCAAAGAGTCAGACCCACTAACACACATGTGAGCGGGAGCCACCCGAGGGGGCTGGGGAGAGTTCAGGGGCCCCAGAGGAGGCGGAGATGCAAGGGTGAGGCGGAGATGCAAGGGTGAGGCGGAGATGCAAGGGTGAGGCGGGGATGCAAGGGTGAGGCGGAGATGCAAGGGCGAGGCAGCCCCTTCAGCTGCCCCCTCCTGCATCTGTGCCTCGGTGCAAAGCAGCTGGATGTACTGGTCGGTCCATACATTATCTGGGACGGGGCATGGCCGGAGGGACTCCTCTCTTAGCCCTCTTCTCACCCGGAAATAAACGCTTCGACCTTGAGGGGATAAATGATGTGTTTTGAGTGGATGAGCCACGGAGAAATTGACCTGCCGTTGCGGATGGTGGCTCTGCAGCGTCCAGGAGTCAACAGACGCGGGGAAGGGATGGGGGACGGGCGGGCACAGCCAGAGGGAGACGGAGCAGGACGGCGGGGGGAGCGACAGAGGGGCCCCTGCCATCCCCACTGGGGCCCTTCCCCTGGACTCTTCTGGAAGAGGAGGGCTGATGGCGTACGTGCCCGGCAGCTGGGAGGTCCTGGGGCTGTGAGCCCCTAAGCTCTGCCCTTCTGGGAGGGCTGGTGCTCAGCTGGTGTTTAGTCGCTAAGTCGTGCCTGACTCCTTGAGACCCCGTGGACTGCAGCCCGCCAGGCTCCTCTGTCCCTGGGATTTCCCAGGCAAGAATCCTGGGGTGGGTTGCCATGCCCTCCTCCAGGGGATCTTCCCAACCCGGGGATCAAACCCGGGTCTCCTTCACTGGCAGACGGATTCTATACTCAGTCACACCTCCTGATTCTAAAACCCTCCTGGGAGAACACGGTGCAGGCAGCTTGAGGAGGCGGGAGGCTGCCTTGGGACCCGGTCTGGGTGTTGGACTGGGCCAGACCTGGGTGTGAGTCCGGCCTCTGCCGCTCATGCCCGTGTGACCGCGGGCGGACCCTCAGCCTCTCTGCACGGCTGCTTCTTCATCTGCTGGAGGGGCGGCGATGACCTTGAAGGCCGCTGCACAGACGTGGTGAGACAGGCCTCAGAGGTCCCTGGGACAGCCTGGCACAAGGCGGGCACTTTACGCGAGTCAGAGCTCTCTCGGTGAGTGCCCAGACCGTCAAGGGGGCCGTGGGACCCAGAGCGTGCGGAGAGGCCCCTGAGGCTTTGGAGCTGTGCTTGGCCGTGGTCAGAACTCCTGCCTCGTGGCGCTCCCATTTCTGTCTGACGCATCCCCGACGGCTCCTTCTCCAGCCCCAGATCCCAGACTTGGACACCCGCTGGACACCCACATGCCCCTAGAACTAGACTCAGCATTTTCTCCCAAACCAGCTCCTCCTCCAGGGTTTGGGTCTCAGGAACCGTCACCGCTGACCTTCTCCCTCGGACAAGCCCCACCTCCAATCTGACACGGAACCTTCTCCATCTGCCTCCAGAATAGCTCCCAAGTCCCCATACTTTTCTGCGCTCCGACAGCAACTGATGCTGAAAGCCTGACCTCTGTGCACTGGCGCCGAATCCAGTCTCGGAGGCAGAGTCTGGGGTGAAGCAGAAAAGCATAGCTTTATTGCTTTCCCAGACAGAGGGGGACACAGCGGACTCAAAAACTGTGTATCCCCACCCGGGGGGATCTCGTGAGGGGTTTTATAGCGGCGGTCCAAGGCTGGGGTTGCTGGGAAGACTGGGGTGTGTGCAGAGTCTGTGCTCCTTTCATCTGGCCTGAGGGGGCCTTCCCTGCTTCCCTGGTTGCTCAGCAGTAAAGAATCTGCCAGTGCAGGAGACGCGGGTTTAGTCCTGGGGCTGGGAAGATCCCCTGGAGGAGGAAATGGCAATCCAATGCAGGATTCTTGCCTGGGAAACCCCAAAGACAGAGGAGCCTGGCAGGCTACAGGTTGCAGAGAGTAGGACTCGACCTAGCAACTGAACATGAGTACCAGTCTTCCCTGGAATGAAGATCGCTGACATCTTCCGCTTGTTCAGTTCTGTAAAGAGCTCTAAGATACTGTTGTGTGTGTCCCTGGAGACAGACCAGACCTGCCCCAAAGCTGCACTGGTGTTTCCTGGCTGCTCGTCCCTTGTCTCTGCATCCGCGCCCTTCCCTGATCACCCACCGTTGGAATCTTCTCTGTGGGACTCAGGGAAGCTCGTCGAGTGTGGAGTCCGTTCCCTACAAACAAGGACATGGAAAGGCTTCCATGGAGCCCCACAGCGTCCTGCTCCACCACCACCAGGGTCCAAGCTGAAGCACCTCCTCCCTTCTCAGCATCCTCTCTCTCTCTGGGCAGGGAAGTACTTTTCCCCCAGAAATGAAAGACAGTGAAGTCTCCAGAAGGAGGTATTGCTCCCTGGAGATCGTCTCTCCCTGGAATCCCCAGCAGCAGCCCTTGATGGACTCTTTTTAAAAATATTTGTTTATTTGGTTGTGCTGGGTCTTAGTCACCACACATCCGATCTTCAGTTGTAGCATGCGAACTCTTAGTCGTGGCATCTGGGATTTAATTCCCTGAACAGGGGTTGAATCTGGGCCCCATGCATTGGGAGCGCAGAGTCTTAGCCACTGGACCACCAGGGAAGTTTTCCCGATGGACTCTTGGCATCTGCTTTTATCTCCTTCTGTTCCTGTCCTGCAGGAGGGGCAGAGAAAACGGCAGCTGTCGCTTCATGGGCTCCGAGACTGCGTGGTCTTGGTCCCCACTCTGTCCCAGGGTGTCACGAGGTGACCGGTGCAGAGGTGACAGTCCAGAGCCGCTGGACTCACCCATGAGAGAATGACTCACAAGGATCCCCGGCTGCCCCAGTAATCCCCAGCACCCCCCTCTGCCCCCAGGACCCACGGGACCTGGTCCCCATGCCCGCGGCTTGCGGTACTCCGAGACGCCTCACCCGCCTGAATGCTATCTCTCCAGCCAGCCTGCAGGGCCTGCCGGTGCGGCCGCGTGTCCGCCTTTGTGTTCCGGGGCCTTTCCTGTAGCTGGTGCTCGCGGAGCGGAAGGGTCGGTGAGATGAGTCACGACCTTGAGCCGGTCTGTGCTGAGGAGGCGTGTGTCCTTTATTCCATCCTTTTTAAGGGTTGTTCCACACCGTCCCCAGCGTCTTCACCTTCTCCAACGGTGTTGGACTCTCCTCTGGGATCCAGGAAACAAAACTGGACTAGACTTGGGAGAGGCTAGAGATGGAGCTTGGGCAGGTCCTATCGCCCGAACAAGCCCCCGGGATGCACGCACGTGTGCGTACATACACACACACACACACACACAACACGCACACTCAGAAACTGACATCCAAGCTCCTGAGCACAATCCATAAGCCCCTTTATTCTCTGAGACCTGACCCTCCCAAATCATGTATTCAGAAACCCGGCTAGGAGATGCCTCTGCATTTTCTCGTGTTTTCCTTACCCTGGTTCTGCGAGGCAGGAGCCATGATCTTCACCTCGTTCTCCTCCAATGAAGAAATCAGCTCAGAAGGTTTAAGTGACTTGTCCAGGGTTGTGCAGCTCCTAACTGGAGAAGCCAGGGCTCGAAGCCAAGTTTAGCCTGCAGATCGCTCCTGTGGCCACTGGTTCAGCCACGCTTCCGTCCTCATGCCCATCCTGCACCCTCCGTCCCCGTCGTTCAGAAGCACCTGAAGTCCCCAGAAGCCACTGCTGCCTAACGCTTCCTGGCTTCTGCATACCCCACCCTCTGCCCGAGACAGCCTTCCTCGGCCTGATGCAGGTCCCACCTTTCCTGATGGCCCCTCCAGGCCCGGCCATGTGTCACGGACTTCCCTCCATCATCACAGGGCTTGTCCATCTCCCCGAGAGCCTGTGAGCAGCTGGAGGGCAGAGGTGTTCTTCCGGCTCATTGTGCCCCTCCCTCACACAGAAGGTGCTCCATAAACCTTGCTGAATTAGCAAGTTGAGTGAAATGCTTACCCTGGATTACAACTGAGAGCACCTGTGTGGGACGGGCGTCCGGGGCCCGAAATCTCGAGCAGGGAGTGGGGGCCTTTGTGGGCAGTGGGGTGGAAGGGCCAGTGAAAGCCAGGAGGAGCAGGTTCTGGGGCAGGACGGGGTGTTTGGAGAGGATGCTCTGGGCCTGATGCTCTGTGTTGAGGGAAGTGAAGGGGGTTGGTGAGAGTCAGGAGGGGAGACGGGAAGGTCAGGAGGCCCTGTGCCTCCTCGGCCTCCGTGGGCCTCCTCCCGGCTCCTTCTCCGTCTCGCCTTCTCATTCATCCTTGTGACAGGCTCCCATGGGGCTTTTTTGGACCACATGTTTTATCCCTTGTCACCAGCCCAGCAGCCCTATTCTATTAATTTATGGTCCTTTCCGGTAGCTAGTAGCCTTCCTGTAAACCCACCCCCTTTCCCATGCTGGGTTTACCCCCCGCCAAGCCACAGTTCCCGGGTGGCCCTCTGCTCCCCACGCTGAGGTGTGGCTGAGGTCCCCTGGGACCCTCCTGGCCTCAGCCCTTGGAGGGCCGCTTCTAGAGCCCACCCTCTCCTAAGTCAGCTCGCCATGAGCACCTCTCCTGGGTCTCACCCTGCTGGGGACAAGACCCTCGCCCATCCCGAATTCTTCTCTCAAGGGCCAGCCCTCAATGACACCTCAGCCCCCCAGGGAACGATGGGCAGAGATGACCCTGGCCATGACCCAAAGGGAGGCTGAGGTCTGAACATCTAGTGTGGCCTGCATGAGGTCACGAAGCTCCTGGGGAAGCGGGTCTCTTGATTGTCCTGACCACGTGCCGTGTGTGACGGTTTTGCAGTCCAGACCCCAGTCCAGACCCGGGAGCTATGTGCTCATGGCAGGGACTCTCATCCCTGCCTCCCTGGGACTCGTGGGTGGCCACCGACAGAGTGCCCAGACCCGGCTCCCCTACCTCTGAGCCTACTCCAGGCATCACGGTAGAAGGAGCGTGGACTCTGCGGACAGACCGCCTTGTGTTCCCCTCCCACTGCCTGCACTGACCGTCTGTGTGGCTTGGGCTAAGACACTTCTGACTTGGAGCGTCAGTTTTCCTCTCTGTGCAGTGGGATTGCCGTGTCTGCGTGGGCTCAGGGATCACACACGGAGACACCTGGTCCCTGTAGCCGTGGATGGAGGCTGGCTCCGGGGACGTGGGACCCTGGCTGGGTTGGGGTGGAGAGTCCAGCCAGAGGGGAGAGGGCAGTAAGGGTGTGACTCCCAGACCCCTGTCTCCAGTTGGGGGCTTCTCTGCAGGAAAAGGGGATTCCCTGGTGGCCCAGTGGTAAAGAATCCGCCTGCCACTGCAGGGAGACACAAGTTCGATCCCTGGGTCAGGAAGATCCCCTGGAGAAGGGACTGGCTCCCCACTCTAGTATTGTTGCCTGGAGAGTTTGACAGACAGTGGATCCTCGTGGGTTACAGTCCGTGGGGCTGCAGAGTCGGACACGGCTGAAGCGACTAAACGCTGCAGGAAAATGGGGAATTCAAGGAACATCATATCCGCTTCCTGAGCCCGGGAGAGCTAAACGTCCTGCCCATGGCTGGGCCTCGGTCACCGGGAGGAGGCTGGGGCTGTGTCCCAGGAAGGACGAAGGAAGGGGGGCACCGCGTGCATGGGTGGCTCTCCTTCCCAGAAAGGCTGGGTTTCCGGGGAATGAGTTGGAAAGGCCGAGTGGGGCTGTCCGTCACTCCACTGCGTCCTGCCAACACACCCGTCCCGCCGCCCCGGGCTTCCTGGCATGCGGGCTGCTGTCAGTCACCATCGGCGGAGCCGGGGCCCCGCCGCAGGGCAGCTGGCACGAGGCTGGGGTCAGGAGGGCATGTGGAGGGGTGACGCCAAGGACAGGGTGTGATGCGTTGAGGCAGGGTGGTCAGAGATTACAGCAGAAGCCTCTGGAAACAGGAGGCCTGCTTTCTCTCTTCCTCCATTCTGTTCTGTGCCAGCTGCCAGGGAAGGGACAGAAACGGCTGAGACGTGTGCCCTCACGGCAGAGGACGGGGGGCCCCAGGGGCTTCCCGGGGAGGCTCAGTGAGCACAAACGAGGGGCTCGCTTCGCTGGGGGAGCGGCCGTGAAAACTCCATGGAGTCGGGGGCTCTGCTCCATGCTGGCTGTTTTATTTATTTTTTGTAATTTTTGACTGGGCCACGCACATTGGGATCTTAGTTCCCCAAGTGAGAGAAAGTGAAAGGGTCGTGTCCAACTCTTTGCGACCCCATGGACCATGCAGTCCATGGAATTCTCCAGGTCAGAATACTGGAGTGGGTAGCCAGTGCCTTCTCCAGGGGATCTTCCCAACCCAGGGAGCAAACCCAGGTCTCCCACACTGCAGGCAGATTCTTTACCAGCTGAGCCACGAGGGAAGTCCAACCAGGAATCGCACTGCAGGGCAGAGTCTTAACCACTGGACCCCAGGGAAAGGGAAAGTGTGAAGTCGCTCAGTCGTGTCCGACTCTTTGTAACCCCGTGGACTGCAGCCCACCAGGCTCCTCCTTCCATGGGATTCTCCAGGCAAGAACACTGGAGTGGGTTGCCATTTCCTTCTCCAGGGGATCTTCCCAACCCAGGGATCAAACCTGGGTCTTGGGCATTGCAGGCAGACATTTTACCCTCTGAGCCACCAGGGAAGTCCTTATTATTTGTTTATTTACTTGTTTAAAGGATAATTGCTTCGCAGGATTGTGTTGGTTTTTTTTTTTTAAGCGTTTTATTTTCTATTGGGGTACAGCCAGTTAACAATGTTGTGATAATTTCAGATGAACAGTCATACATGACTGAAGGGATTCAGTCATACATATACATGCATCCATTCTCCCCCCAAACTCCCCCCACCCATCCAGGCTGACACATAACGTTGAGCAGAGTTTCATGTGCTATACAGGAGGTCCTTGTTGGTTATCCATTTTAAACATGGCAGTGTATACAAGTCCATTCCAAACTCTCTAACTATCCCTTCCGCCCATCCTTCCCCTTGGCAACCATAAGTTTTTTCTCTGAGTCTGTGTATCTGTTTATGTTTTATAAATAAGTTCACTTATATCATGTCTTTTTAGATTCCATATATAAGGGATGTCATCGGATATTTCTTCTCTGTCTGACTTACTTCCCTCAATACGACAATCTCTATGTCCATTCATGTTGCTGCAAATAGCATTATTTCATTCCTTTTGATGGCTGAGTAATATTCTATTGTATATATGTACCATATCTTCTTTATCCATTCCTCTGTCCATGGGCATTTTGGTTGCTTCTGTCTTGACTATTGTAAACAGTGCTGCAATGAACCCTGGGGTACATGTATCCTTTTGGATTATGTTTTTCTCTGGACATACGCCCAGCAGTGGGATTGCAGGGTCATATGGGAGATCTAGTCTTAGTTTATTAAGGAACCTCCTTACTGTTCTCCATAGTGACTGCACCAATTCACATTCTCACCAATAGTTAGGAGGGTTACCTTCTTTCCACACCCTGTAACAATCAAAAAGTCAGACTTGCCTTATAATTTTGACATCCCTCTTTTTGCCTTTCCTTATTTCCTTCCTATTCTAATCTCCTTAAAATGAACTCTTGATTTCCACAGAACTATATACTATCTTGATTGAAGGCAATGACAACCCACTCCAGTACTCTTGCCTGGAAAATCTCATGGACGGAGGAGCCTGGTAGGCTGCAGTCCGTGGGGTCGCGAAGCGTCGGACACGAATTGTGTTGGTTTCTACCAACCGTCAACATGAATCAGCCATATTTACCCTGTCCCCTCCCACCTGAATATCCCCCCCACCTCCCTTCCCATCCCACCCCTCCACCTCCTGAGGGCGTAGGTCCTGAGGGCTGTCATAACCGAGCCAGCAACTAGGTGGTTTAAAGCAAAAGCAGCATCTGCTCCCTCAGTTCTGAAGGCCGTGCTCTCTCTGAAGGCCGTCGGGGCCAGCCCTTCCTCCTCTCCCTCCCTCTTCCAGCGCCTGGTGTCAGCACATCCACATCGAGGCTTATCACGGCTTCCCTCCTGTCTCTGCATCGGAGTCACGCCCTTCTTTCCCCCCACCCTTGTCACTCACCCTGGGTGTCCGTCATATTGGATGGGGGCCTACTCTGATCAGCTCATCATCTCTTGATCCCGTCTGCCAAGGATGAATTTCCCTCCTCCCCCACCAAAAAAAGACTGTATTTCCCACTAAGGTTACATTCACAGGTACCACGCTTAGGACGTCAGTGTATCTCTGGGGGGACGTAGTTCAAACCACAATCAGAAACGGAAGATCCCCTGGAAGAGGGCATGGCAGCCCAATCCAATATTCTCGACTGGAGAGTCTCATGGACAGAGGAGCCTGCCAGCTATAGTCCGTGGGGTCACAAAGAGTCAGACCCGACTGAAGGGACTAAACACAGCATCAGGGTTAGGACTTCAGCGTCTCTCTGAGAAGACATCATTCAAGCCATAACAGGGAGTGTCTCAGAAACACATGACGAACTTTCCAAAGCACCCAGACCTTGCTCCATCTAGGAGTTCAACTTGGAAAGAGGGCAGTGGACATCTGTGAAGCCCTTGTGCCCATTTTATAGATGGAAGAAATTAAGCCAAGAGCTGTCAAGCGAGGCAGAGTGACTTGGTATCAGAAAAGCTGGGCCTCAACTGAAACCCCTCAGCCTCAGTTTCACCATCTGCCAACAAAAGGGGTGACCGGGCGAGTTCGAGAGATGCTTCTTCTGGTTCGGGGTGCGTGGAGCCTATGAGAGTCCGCGGGCAGAGCTGGGCTGGGCTGGCCTGTGGCTTTCAGGGCTCTGTCTGAGGCCCAGGCCCAGCAGCCGCCTGCACGCCTCGCCCCTCACACAGGAGGGCTGGGGGCCAGCGCTCGGAACACAAACCCCATCCTGACATGGACCGCGGCTCCTGTGAGGCGCTCTCGGTAAACCTGGCCTGCGTCTCATTAGCATGACTTTCCTGCATCCCTGTCTCTCTCTCGTTTGCCACTGGCATCAGCTGCCAAGGCCCAGGCTCCTCCAGAGAGGGCTGTGGAGCCCGATGAGATCTGGGGACACGGCGTCGGGAGCGAGAGCAGGAGAGGGGGATGCTGAGGGGAGAGGCCGCCCCCCGACCTCCCCGGGCGGGTGACCATCGGGATCAACAGTGGTGGGCAGGCGCCCTCACCCCCACCTGCAGCCTCCAGCTCGGCCGCCTCTAACACACAACAGATGGGCGTTGGGCTTTCAAAGGGACAGAATGGAGAGGCGGGGCGGGGAGTCCCGGCTGGCTCCCGGGCAAGGGTAATGAATGCAGCCCCCCGGAACGGGGCGGGGGGCCGCCGCCTATCTCTACCCCTCCCCTCCGCTCCCCTCCTTTCAGCTGGCTCCGTCCCTCGGCTTCTCTGAGCCGGCCAGCCCGGCTGCGTCCGGAAAAGCCACCTGCTACCAGCACACGTGAGCAGGCGCAGGCTAGCCAGAGCCAGGTGGGCTGTGGGGGCAGCTGCACCCTGGGGGATGGGGGTCCAGACGGCCCCCAGCCGTCATCCCCCACCTTCGCTGGGGGTCAGCCCCCGCCTCCTGCACCTCAGGCTGAGCCCACCTCCTCCACTTCTCATCCTCGTTCACACTCTGGGTTGTTGGCTTTTGGCGCCCCTGGGTTTTGTGGGAGCATGGAGAAAACTCACTCATGATGTTTACCTGTAACGCCACCCCGGCCGCTTCCCAGGCACCGGATGCGGGAAGGACCCTACCTGGGAGGGACCCTACCCTGTCAGATGCTGGCCCATCGTGGACCCAGGATGGTGAATGGACCTCGGGAGGCCTTTGGAGTGCGAGGCTCGCCCCAGGCCCCAGGCAGGGAACGCTCAGACAGGCCTCTGAGCCTGCTTTCTTTAAGTTCTATCCCAGCGAAGCCTCCTGAGGCCCAGCAGGCGGGGTGAGGCGGGACTCCCCTCTTGCACCAAGGAAGCGACTGCTCAGAAAGCTCAGGTGCTGACTCCGCTCAGAAGCGCGGAGCGGGGAGCCCGTGTCCACCTGCAAGGCGGAGGCTTTCTGCCCTCATGCACTCAGCCCTTAAGTTTGGGCAGCAGCTGGGGAGGGTGTTCGTTTGAGGCCAGGATGGGCGTTTGGCCCAGTTCCCATGAGGCCTCCTGGAGTCCCAGTCCACCCTCCGTGGCCCGGAGAGCAGGCCCCGCAGGCCCCTGAACTGGGAGGGACCCTGAGCGTCCCATCAGGGGAGGAGGTGAAGGCAGCAGCCAGCAGACCCCTTAGGGTGTGAAAGAGCAGTTCGAAGCCCTGCCCAGCCTCCCGCCAAGGAACACAGCGGGCTGGGGGTGGAGAGGGTGCAGTGGGGGGCTGGGGGGAGGCTGAGTGAGGGAGACGGACAGAGAAACACGCTGGAACCAGGCTGACTTGCATTCTCTCAACTGAGATGACTCATAAGGCAAAACCAGCGGGGAGTGAACCGCTCCGTGGCACCGAGTACGTTTGCGATGTGGGACACTGACCGTCTCTACTTGATTCCGAAACATTTCATCCCCCAGCGAGGACACCCCCCCCATACCCATTAAGCAATCACGCCCCACCTGCCTTCTCCCGGCCACCTGGCAGCTACCAACTTCTGTGCTGTCTCTGCATTCCTCTTCTGGGGTGTTTCATACCCATGGAACCATACAACGTGAGGAATTGGCTCTGCTCTCTGATGGGAAGAGGGAGAAAGGGGGCTGGAGCTCCCAGCACGCTCCGCCCAAAGCCCCTGCCTATGGGAAAGACCCCGGGCCTGCTCAGAGGAAGCTGGCTGGTCACCTGAGCCCCTGGGAGAGGCTCCCTCCGCCTGGCTCTCCCGGGGCGATGACCGGATGCCCGAGCTCCGGGCTTGGTCTCCTCGAGGCAGCTGACGTGGGGCCCCTGGGCATCTCTTCTGTTAAGTGGGAGGTTGAAGAGGTGGGTCCCAATGACGCCTGTACCCCCACCTTCCCCCGTGAGGTCTAGAGGAGAGAAACTGTGTAACGGCAAAGGCAGGCGGGATCAGAGATCCAGTGCGTGCATCCTTCCATCGTGTCCGACCCTTTGTGACCTCATGGACTGTTACCCGCCAGGCTCCTCTGTCCATGGGATTCTCCAGGCAAGAATACTGGAGTGGGTTGCCCTGCCCGCCTCCAGGGGATCTTCCCAACCCAGGGATCAAACCCACGTCTCTTATGTCTCCTGCGTTGGCAGGTGGTTTCTTTACCACTAGCACCACCTGGGATTCAGAGTCGCTTTCTGAAACAGGAGGAAAGAGACAGACGGATGGCACCTACTCTTGGCCCAGCAGGGGCAGCGAGGACTCCATCCCTGCCAGGGCGGTGGTGGAGGAAGGGGGCTTCCTGCCGATGACTGGGGCCTTAGAAGGAGGCTGGGGCCGTGCTCAGGGACGCACCAGGGTCCGTGTCCCTCCGACTGGGCACGACTCCCAGGCGGTGGCAGCAGGCAGGACGCTGGCACGTGTGCCCGTGCAGGTGACTGGGGAGGGGCCACGTGCGCCGCGGGCAGGCGCGTGCCGGCCCCCGTGTATCATCCAGCTTGTAAATTGCTCGGGGCCTGTAACTGCTGAAAGGGCCATCGAGCCGCGTGGTGTTATTATTTATGATGAAGCGCGGAGGTGCCTGCCAGGGGCTGGAATGGGCTGCGCGCTGCACGGGACGGACGGCAAATTGAACTCCAATTTTCTGCTCCGCGGTCTTTGTTACACGCCACAAAGCGCTGGTGCGCCGGGGTCAGCAGCCTGATGAATGTCGCGCTTCCCGGCGGCGGCTCCATCTCGCAGCCTCCGCGCGGAGGCAGGCTCTGCTTCCCCTCCCGGCCCCGCCGCGGACTCCTTCCCATCCGGGGGGGGGGCACTGGGCGCTGACCTCGGAGGCTTCTCAGGAGGGCAGGCGGCCGTGGGTTCGAAACCGGCTCTGACGCTTGGGTCACCTGTCTCCTCTGATGAGAGTCATTAAAGGGGCAGGAAGCGTAAGCCCCCGCCCACCCCGAGGTGGCCGTGAGGATTAAATGAGAAAAGACAGTGAGCTTTGTGTGAGGTTTGCCACAAACAGGTCTTCTTCTCTTCCCTTTTTCCAAGGCTGAGCTGCCTCCAGCCCCAGCCTGACCCCAGGGAAGGGGCAGCGGGGAGAAAGCATGGATGGAAGCGCCCGTCTGGGAGCAGGGAGGCCAGCTGCCCGGCCCAGCCCTCCCCGCTGCATGTTAGGAAGTCAGTGCTGGTGCTAAGTCAGATTTTCCACCAGCTTCCCCCACTGCCTGTTGCCCCTTCCTCAGGCCCGGTGCTCTGTCTTCCTTGAGGTCATGGCCTTTCTCAAGGGCTGGAAACGGGCAGAAAGGGGGATCACCCTTGGGAAGTGTGCCACACGAAGCTTAGGGCCGCGGTCCACTGCTCCCAGCAGAGCCCTTCTGCGCCCTGTGTCTGGTGGAGTCGTCGCTGGCCGCGGTAGACGGGGCTTCCACCAGCTGTGGGCTCCCGGAAGCATCTCCAAGCCGCCCAGTCCTTGTTCTCAGCCTCCCAGGCCTGTGGGAGGTGGGTGTTTCTCCATCACCAGAGCTTAGGGGAGCAGGTGAGAGTGGTACCCATGTGATGGAGAGAGCTCACCTGCAAGGGGATCTTAAAGAGAAGCAGCTGGAGGACTGATAGATGCCAGGTGGGACAAGTGTCTGTTGGGCCTGGCCAGCCAGCTGACCCCTAAACCTGAGTCTTGGCAAGCCCCTCATCCCCCCACCGGCAGGGGGGCGCGGGTTGTCTTTAAGTTCCTGCTGTGAAGCAGGAGAATTGCTGCAAGCTGATGTCACCTCGGGGTCACCAAGGGGAAGACAAGCATCCTCCACGTGGCATCATGGAGCTTCTTGGGAAGGATTCCAAGAGTTAGGGAGAGTTTTATTCTCACCGTTTTTATGGCTCTAATGAATCTGAATACACTGAAATGATAATAGCACCGTGAGATAAAAGCATTCTAATCAATGGTATGAGTTTAATCTTTGAACCCTGCAGCTGAAATGTATGGCAGGGCTCCCTTCCCCTCTGTTAATTCGGAATAAACCCATCGGAAATGAGAACCATCTTTTTTCCATGGCAAGGCTGGGAATGCTCTGGTGTTATTTACCTGTGTGGTTCCACAGGAGGCCCCCTGACTGTGAGATGGGTTTGCAGAGGTTACACCAAGTAACAATAAGCATAATAGGAGCTCCCCTTGTGTGGGCTCTTCGTGCAGGTGCTGGCCGAACCGCTTACCCCTCTGCATAGGCTATGGGGTAGGCACTGCTATTATCCCCTTTTTCCGTTGTAGACTCTGAAATGCGGAGGGGTTACAGAGAGACGTCCAGGGTCCCGGAGCTGGAGAGTAGTCAAGCCAGGGGTCTTCCCAAGTGGCTCAGTGGTAAAGGATCTGTCTGCCAATGCAGGAGACGCATGTTGTATCCCTGGGTCGGGATGATCCCCTGGAGGAGGAAATGGCAACCCGCTCCAGTATTCTTGCCTGGAGAATCCCATGGACAGAGGAGCCTAGTGGGCTTCAGTCCATGGGGTCACAGAGAGTCCGACATGACTGAGTGAACAATGACAAGCCCAGCCAGGACTCAGATCCGAGCAACCCCACGCCAGGGCCCTGGCTTGTAACCCACTCGACTGTCCAGACCTTGCAACGGCAGAGTGGGGAGAACACGGAGGAGGATCAGCTCTCGAGAGGGGGGTGGCCTGGCCAAGTTCAACCACAAGTTCACTTGTCTGGTTTTTTTTTTCTTTCATGGCTCTGACCTCCTGTAAGTCAGACTCACCGCCATGCTCAGGGGCCAGGGAGGCGAAGGGGCCCGTCCGCAATCTTCCCGTGGATGACACGCGAGCCTGGGTGTCGCCACATGTGCGGCTCCTGTCTGTGTCCTCCCTGCTGTAAGGGCGGTAACCCCAGAAGTCTGGGGGCCCTGGAGTTGGACATCAGGAAGAAAGTTACGGAGCCCGGCCCCTTGAGCCCTGAAGAGGGAGCAGGCAGGAGGGAGACTCTCTGGCTGATGAACAATGGACCAGCCGGCCGGGGAGATGGAGGCGGGGTGCTTGGGACACACACACCCCCATCCCCCCGCTTTCCCCAGGCTGGGCCCCTCCGCCCCACCCGCCACTCCCCAGGGCCGTGTCGGGGCTTGGTTGCCCTGGCTGCCCTGGTGGCCGGGCCCCCCCTTAATCAGATTAGATGTGTATTCAAACAAATTGATGATCCGTTCCATTAGATGCTTTTTGAACATGCTTTTCTGAGCGAGAAATCCATTCAGCTGCAGCTGTGGAGACTGAGGCGTAATTCACTGCTGCGCCCTCCCAGGCCCCGGACGTCAGGAGGTGCCCGGTTTCCTGAAGGTCACCGGCGAGGATTAGATTAAGGAGAGCGAGGGCCTTCTTTCCTGGCTAATGAAGCACTTGGCATGCAGGCGGCCCCGGGCCGAGCTGGGCCAGGCATCTGCTAGGAGACAGGAAAGGGGCATAAATTAGCATCTCATTTGTGGGTGAAGCAGTGAGGGGAAGGGGAGCCGGAGCGGAGGGACTAGGGGGCTGAGGGGGGCAGGCGTGTCAGGCGCGGGGTGCGAGGGGGAGAAGAACAGCTGGGGAGCCGGGCGTCCCCTGTCTGCCTGCTAGCATCTGCCTGCTGCGTGTGCACCCCGAACATTTCTTAGGGGGGCGGGGCTCAAACAGGCTTCTGCATGGCGCTCTTCAGGGGCCCACAGCTCTCTACTCCTGAGCCCCGCCCAGACAGCCCCCAGGCTCAGCATCCCCCTGACCCGGGTTTCAGAGGAAAAGGCATCGCTGGCATGGGGCAGAAGCCCCAGCTGCTCCTACCCCAGTCCCAAACCTTTGCTCAGGGCCTCACAAGCCATCCCAAAGCCAGACCTGGCTCTTGAGCCAGCTTGAAGTGGCCTCAAATCCTGAAAGCTCAGACCTGGGACATTCAGGAGACAATGGGCTCCATAAGGGGGTGCGACCAAGTCAAGGGAAAATAGGTGGGATGGTGATATTACCCCTGGACCCCATTTCCCCATCTCCTCCTCCTGTGATCACCTCCTGGACTGAAGAGCAAGAAATAGCATCCGTAGGGGTCAAGCGCTGTGCTCTGAACTTGACATACGTTGGCTCACTTAGTCCTCCCAGGAGTCTCTGGGGCAGAGGTTGTAATCTCTTGTGCAAACAGACCAGTAAGCCTGGGGAAATTACTCTGTTCAAGGTCACACTTTACTTGGCGTAGCAACGGGCATTTAAACCCAGTTTCTTGTCTCCCACTGGGACCTTCAAGCCAGCCCCTTGGGAAAGGGTGCACCTGGGGGTTTGGGTGGTGAGCAGAGCTGTGAGATGGGGACCCCAGGCCTGCCTTTCCTTCCCAAGAAGCCCCCGGGACTCCAGCCCCTGCCTCATTTTACTTGACCCCTCCCACCCACATCTGTTCATCTTCTGGACCCTTTGAAATCTTATCCCCAGGCTTCCCTGCCTGCATCACACTAGCCAAGCCCTCCATAACCCTCACCCCTAGGTGGACCACTCTTCCCTGGGTGATCGTGCCCTATTATCCTTCCAGCATTCTCTGGACCCATGCCTGGCCAGCCCGCCTGGCTCACCCTCACCCCCAATCTAGTCCTGAGCCATGACATCGAAAGCTCTGCCACACAGCTGGTATAGCTTCCAATCCCTGAGAGAGGCCACCATCCCTCACTTAGCCCCTGTGAGGCCACAGGTCAGGGTGTGAAGAGTGGGACAGCTCATAGGGAAGCCCCCTGTCACCTACAGAAAGGATCTCAAACCCTGGAGTGTGCCAGATCTGGGGTTACATCTATGTGGCAAGATCGTATGACCAAATGTTCCCGAGTTTCATCTGTAAAATGGGGACAAAGAGAGCACTGGCCTTGAAAAGTCCCTGTGACTCTTAACTGAAACGATGGACATAAAGCACTTCATGTGTGGGGAGTTTGAGAGAGAATGTGAAATCAAGGCAGCAGGAATAGAAGGGTGGGGAGAGGAGGATTTTGTGGAGAGGGGCCTGCCGGGAGCCCCTGCCTCCTCTGACCTGGGGTCCAGCCGGATCCGGAGAAGGGACCAGTTAGGAGGCCACGGAGGTCAATCCAGGACCATGGAGGTCAATCCAGGACGAAGGTCAATCCAGGACCACGGAGGTCAATCTAGCCTAGTGCTGAGGCTAGGGGGTGGTGAGGCAAGAAGTTGCAGGAATCCCAGCCTCCACCCCATCCCCAAGCTTTCCAGAGAAGAGATGGCTGAGTTGCTGCTCAAAGGGAGAGGCTGTGGGGTCCTTCAGAGCTGGGGAGGGTGTGATCCAGGCTTGGTGCCCCATGAAGCAGGCTCTAGAGGGCACACAGGCATCTTTTGGCCAGTTAGCAGCATTAGTTGGGGGTGGAGGTCTTCACCCTGGCTGGCACTCCCAGCTGGCGGGAGTCTGGCTCCAGGCGAGGTGGCCTTCCCAGGGCTGAGCTGGCTGGGAGGTCAGATCCCAGGAGACATGGGGTAGGCTTGGAGAAATATGGCATTATTGTGCTAGGGGCTGAAGGGAGGAGGGAGGTTAAAGTTGCAATAGCATCTGTGTGGGACCATTTCGCCTGGAGCTTGCAGTGGAAGAATGACGGTGGGGCTGTTTAGTGGGAATTTGGAGGCACAGGCGGCCAGGGGCCCTGCAGCTGTTCTGCGGAACCAGACAGAAGCCCAGGACCGAGGCCGCTTGCTCGCCTCTGTCAGTGGCTCTTCCTTGAGACGCTTAGGCTCTGGTGATCAGGGACGCCCCTGCCCCGAGCCGCTCCACACCCCTGAGTCCCATGCACACAGAAGACCTGTCCTCTCCTGCATGGCCAGCAGAGCTGCCCGTGACCGCACACCCTGTCCACTCACAAACGTGTCTGCATCTGTGTGCTTACATCTGATTGTAAATGAATGAAAAGGGAAAGTCGCTCAGTCATGTCCGACTCTTTGCGAACCCATGGACTGTACAGTCCGTAGAATTCTCCAGGCCAGAATACTGGAGCGGGTAGCCCTTCCCTTCTCCAGGGGATCTTCCCAACCCAGGGATCGAACCCAGGTCTCCCGCATTGCAGGCGGATTCTTTACCAGCTGATTATAAATAAATAATCCATACCTACAGGGCACAGTGGGACTTCCCTGGTAGCTCCGCGGTAAAGAACCTGCCTGCTGGGAGAGAGAGACTCGGGGATGTGAGGGCGATCAGGTTGCGACATCCGTCACCCCGCTGATCACCAGGGTGACTCAGCTGACCTGGCTGGCCAGGCCTGTGTCCCCTTCCCCCCTCACCGCCCCACGTGCGTCCCTCCCGAAGCTGCACACTCGGTCAAAGAGGACAGCCAGCCCCGACAGAGGAGGACCCGTCTTTGGTCAAGGTATACGGGTAGCTGCACTCCTCTGCCAGGATCTCCAAGAATGCTCTCAAGAAAGAGACTCAGGTTCGATCCCTGGGTCAGGAAGATCCTGGAGAAGGAAATGACAACCCACTCCAGTATTCTTGCCTGGGAAATCCCATGGACAGAGGAGCCTGGCGGGCCACAGTCCTGGGGTCGCAAAGAGTCAGACACGACTCAGCGACTGAACAGCAGCAGCAATAAAACGCTTTCTAAAAGTTATGAAAAGACAGAGAATAAAAAAGTGTGGGCCCCTCCCTCCCAGCCCCAGTCCCCCAGTTCTCCTCCCTAAAGCGTCACTGAGCCCAGTTTCTTGTGTGACCCTCTAGAAAAGCCTGTGCCTGTACAAGCACATCTATTTTTATCCTTGAAGAAAAAAGTGTGCCCAAGTGATGGCTGATTACACACCCCATTCTACACCTTGCTCTTTTCACTTAACAGGAGGTCTCAGGATTTGTTCCAGAGCCTTTCAGTGCAGAGAATTCTACTGTTTGGAGGTGCAGTCATTTCTTTAACCAGCGCCCTCTTGACAGACATTCAGGTCATTTCCAAGCTTTTGCTGATACAAAACGTAGTGTTGCCTTGCAATGCTATCACTTTATCCATGCACAAGTGTGTGTGGGTGTGGGTGTGTGTGTGTGTGTGTGTGTGAAGGAGAAATCCCTTAAAGAGTTGGGGGATGGAGGGGTGCATTTTTAGTTTTGATGGAATTGCCAAGCTGTGTGCGTGAGGCCTGGATCTCCGCAGGCTGGCCAGCCCCAGGGTTTTATCGCGTTTTCAAATCTTGGCCAAAGTGATAGGAAAAAAAAGTATCTTATTGAGTTTGCCTTGCCTTTCTCTTATCACAAAGTTCAGCATCTTTGTCTGTGTTTGCAAGTTATTTGTAATTCTCCTCTGTGAACGGTTCATATCCTCTGCCCATTTTTCTGTTGGTTTGTTCATCTTTTTCTTATTGATTTATGAGAATATTTTTTATATCAGGAAAATGAGCTCTTTGTTCATGATAGAAGTTGCAAATATTTTCCCCTAGTTTGTCATTTGTTGCTTTTTGTTTATGGGTATCTTTTTTTTCCATGCAAGATTTTTATATAGTTGAAGGTATCAACCTGTTTTTATGACTTTCTGGAGTTTGTGTAGCACTTAGAAAGTACTTGATAAATTCTTTGCTTTGCTGAGACTGTATTTTTAAGCCCCTGTGATTTTTTCTAGTTCTTTTAGAATTTCATTTTTCTTGTTTAAAACGTTGATCCATCTAGCATTTATTTTGCGGTAAGGTGTGGGGAATAGATTCAGCTTGATTTTTCCCCTCAAGTGGCATCCTGGTTGCTCAAAGGCATTTGTTGAATAATTGATCTATTCCCCACTGACCTGAAATTCTACTTTAATCCTCTCTTAAATATCTCATACATACTGGGGTCTATTTCTAGACTCTCTGGTTCATTGCTTCATCGGTCCATTTGAAAAAGAACACACAGCTTTAATGATTGCAGCTTTATGATATAGTTTGATATGTGTGCTAATCTCTTCTGCTTGCCATTCTTTTTCAGAATTTTCTTGTCTATTCTTTTGTGGTTTTCTTTTTCTCTTGTGGTATTCTATTTATTTTGTGAATTTTTGAGTCACTTTGTCTAGCTTAAGAAATCATCTACGTGTATGTTTTCAAAGTGAGGAAAAGTTGACGAGAATGACATCTGTGGAACGTTGATTCTATCAACCCTTCTCCATTCTCCGTTATCCCTTCCCCACTGAGAATGTGGCTAGCAGGGCTGTCATGTGCAGTAGTCCAAGTTGTGTACTGCACAATCCCAGAACTAAGGTTGAGAGGCTATTGGCCCCTGCCAAGAGTGTATGGGTTCTTCCTCCCAGGGGATCTGCCCCCCTGCCTATATGATCAAGAGTAGTAATAACTGCCTCTCCTATAGCACACACCAGTCACTTTCCTTTCCTAAGCACTTTATGTTTTTTAATTAAAGCCTCACAACAAACATATCCCCAGTTTACAGCTAAGGACACTGAAGTGCAGAAAGTCAAAGTCACTTGCTTAAGGTCAATGATCTGTGTTACCCACCTGTGCAGTCATGATGCAGAAATCTGTTCCTGCATATAAGCACGCGCGCACACACACACACACACACACACACACACCACACACACTCAGACACACAGATACACATGCAATCAGAGAGTCATCCAGACACACACATGAACACACAGACACATACATGTGGATACATACATACGTACTTACATATGTACAGAGATGCACACAGATGCACGCTCAAAGACATACAGACACACACACACACACACAGGCTGTTCCCACCAGCATCCTTCTCCCATCAGCCTTTCCTGCTACAGCTCACACGCACCCAGCCCCCCTGCTTTGGGGCAGGGCCGGCCCATCTAGGAACTCACTACCTAGGCTGGCGGGACTCACTATCACGCCTGCTCTCAGTTCTGCATGGGCCTCCCTCCCAAATCCCTGTATCCCAACAGGAGTCCCGACGTGAGGGGCCTTTCATCTTCGGAAGGGAGGTGTGGCCGCATCTCAGGGTCTTGGGGCAGGGAGCCTTGGCCTCAGCCAGGCGCCTTGTTAGGATTGCTTGGAATGAGGCAAGCTGCTCTGATCTGGGTACCCAGCAGGTTCTCAGGAAAGGCTAACGCCCCACCTCCTCTCTTCCCTCAAGTCATTATCTCCGGCAGCCTCTGGAATCAGCCCATCCAAGCAGAAGCCGTTTGGCTCCAGACTGGCGCCCCAGGAGAGCCTGGAATGAATTGGCGACTGCAGACGTGGCGGGCACATGACCCGCGAACTGGGTGGCGGAGGCCCGGGTGTGGGTGCCGGGCACGTGTGCCCGTGTGCGTGTGCAAACACACCTGCCGCCCACACCCACACCCCACTCCTCTGGCTCTGAGTCAGCCCACCTCCAAGGGATTTGATCTTTGGGGGCTGGGAGCGTTATTGTTTTAAAACAAACGAGGGTTGACAGGAGCTAACAGAGGGTTTTTAAGAACGCGATTCAAAGGGCTCTTGAAAGCTGCTGGAGAATATGAATGCGCCTTTGAAGTGCGAATGTGCCCATTTGTTAAATAGAGGAGCCGGCTGCCTCCGAGGGTGGGGAATCGTTTTTCTTGGCAAATGAGTGCCTTCCTGCCTCTCGCTGGAGAGATGCGGGAGGATCCCAGAAACGGGGGACCGGGTTGGGGGGGTCAGCCATCCCCTCAGGACACACTCTGGGAGAGGCGCCACTTCAGCCGTCTTTAAGGCAGTGTGCCTACGTGACGGAGTGATGGGCAGACGTGCGAGTGAGCAGCGTCAGCTCCGAGACGGGAACATGCGCGTCCCGCGGGGAGATGCCGAGGGGCAGAGTGGTCCACCTGCTCCCGGGCCCCGGTCGGTCCACCCCCCGCCTGCCCTCCCGTGGCCCCCACGGCGAGGGTCTGTAGCGGGACTGGGGGTCCGGGAAGACTCTCACAGTCTCTAGTGAAGATGGAGAGACCTTGGGGTTGGGGTGGGAATCTCTGCGGCCAGCTGGTGGGCCTGGGCCCCAAGCCGACAGACGGCTTGTCCTGAGTTGTCGGTCTGTGCAGAAGCTCAGAGTGAGGCTTTGTCACAAATGCGGAACCTTATCTGAAACCCAAGGATGCCCAACCCTGGTTAAATCTGAGGATGAGAGGATAGAGCGGGGATCCAGGCCTCCACGCCCCACTGATACTCCAAAGATTTCACCTGGGATGCAGGAGGGGGCCCTGCTCCCCCCAGCCCCTGCGCATCGCCCCCCCTCCCCAGCCTGCCAGGCCGCAGCTGGGTTCACTCCCTTCCACCCTTGAGTCACTGCCTCCCCGACCCCAGACAACTGCCCCTTTCTCTGGCTTGTCCCATATCGGAGGCCTGGAGAATCGTGTCTTATGTTTTTCACTGTCTGGGCTCCTAGTAGATCGTTAACTCTCAGACCAAGGTCTGTCTAGGGTGTCAGCCAGCGCCGAGGGTGATGGAACCCCGTTCCCTGGCAGGGACACCGATTCTCTGATGTCGGAAAAGAAATGAACATTTGCAGAACATTTACTCTGGGCCAGGCACAGACCTAGCATTTTCACAATTGTTATCTCATTTAACAGTGGGCTTCCCTGGCGGCTCAGGTGGCAAAGAATCTGCCTGCAATGCAATGCTCAATCCCTGGGTTGGGAAGATCCCCTGGAGGAGGGCATGGCAACCCACTCCAGTATTCTTGCCTGGAGAATCCCACGGACAGAGGAGCCTGGTGGGCTACAGTCCATGGGGTCGCAAGGAGTGGGACACAACTGAGTGACTATATAATTTAACTCTTAAGATATCACTGTGGCTGTTTCTTCCTGTGCTCCTGATGGAGAAACTGAGACTCAGAGAGATGAATACGTGTCCACACCCAGGCAACTGAGCACAGACCCACAAGGCTTGGAGGGCCGATTCCCAGGGCCTGATTTGCCAGCAGCTTTCTGGCTTTGAATACCGCCCACCCCTCGGACAGGGTGATGGGAGGAAAGTGCTTGGATTTGGGTCTGGCAAGCTCAGACAGTAAAGCGTCTGCCTACAATGCGAGAGACCAGGGTTCAATCCCTGGGTCGGGAAGATCTCCTGGAGAAGGGAGTGGCTACCCACTCCAGTACTCTTGCCTGGAAAATCGCACAAACGGAGGAGACTGGTGGGCTACAGTCCACGGGGTCGCAAAGGGTCGGACACGAATGAGCGACTTCTCTTTCACTCTTCACTTTCAGGCCTGGACCTGACTCTCCCTGTTGCAGCTCAGGGCTGCGGGGTCCCCGGGCTGTACCCCTGAGAGCGAAGGGAGCGCTGTTCTGAGGAGCAAGTGATCTGAGCCCCCGCACAGAGCATGCTCCCTGGATGAGCTGGTGAACAGTGCTTCCTGGAGCTTGCTTCCTCCGTCTATCAGACGCAAAGGCACTGAGTCTGCGTGTGGGTGCCTTAAACCCATCTTCCTCTTCATCCACGTTTCACCTTCATTGTCAAGTGCAGGGTTAAGTGCTCAGCCTGCAGGGCTGGCTGCTTGCCTTCCAGCTGTGTGACCCGGGGCGGGCTTCTAACCCCTCTCTGAAAGGTGGATTTTCATCCTACCTGCTTGTGGGCTTGCTCGTAGATCCGGTGAGTGAAGTCGCTCGGTCGTGTCCGACTCTTTGCGACCCCATGAACTGTAGCCCACCACACCCCTCCGTCCATGGCGACCCGGAACCTGGTAGTACTTCAGTCTCTGTGTTGTTTCCAGGGCGGGCCCCTCCCCGAAACACAGGTCTGCTCAACGATGGGCGTGGAGGCCCTCTCCCCCTTGCTGCGTCTCCCAGTTCGTTTGTCAAACCCCTCTCCGATTTCACTTCTGCCCCTCTTCCGACTGGCCGGCAGACAGAAAGCCTCTATCTCCACCCGAAGCTTTTGGTCTCAGTGGTCCCCTGAAGTCTGGGGCCCCGCGTGCATTGTCTGTGTCTAGGGGAGCTGGGGGAGGGGTGGAGCTCATGCTTGGCTGGACTGAGTCGGGTCAAAGGGTTAGAGAAGAGCAGAGCAAGGACTGTACCCCACGCCAGCAGCCCAGACAGTGGCATTTCTTCTGGCCCCACAGCCAACCTGGTGTGTGAGTGAAGAGGTCAAGGCAGGCTGGCCCAGAACCTCGGGTGGAAGACCAACCAGCCTGGTGGTGGAGGGGGGCCCCCGAGAGGGACCCCGCCCTTGGCACCTGGAAGGGTCTCCTGCAGCCTTGGGAAGCAGGACTCCGGCCACCCCCATCACATGCCACTCCTGCCAACCCAGGTGTCCTACCCCTGTTTCCCTTGAGATTTTTTTTTTAATTAATTTGTATTGGAGCACAGGTGATTTACATTGTTGTGTTGGCTTCTGCTTCACAGCAAAGTGGATCAGTTATACGTGTACACGCATCCACTCTTCTCGCTCGAGATTCTGTTCCCATGCAAGTCATTACAGAGGGCTGAGCAAGAGGTCCTTATAAGTAGTGTGTGTGTCAGCTCCTGTCTCCCGCTTTATCCATGCCCCCTTGCCCCCCTTTCCCACGTGGCATTTATTCTCCCTTTGGCTAAAGTGCAGAAGTGCTCCCCCCACCCTTCCTTCTTCTCTGGAAGGAGAAACCAGAAGCAAAGGGTGTCGGATGGATGGGGATCCCGCGGGGGGAGAGACCGAAAGTCCCGGAGCGCCAGGGCGGCAGCCAAGGTGCGGGCCCAGGGCCTTCTGGGAGGAGGCCGGCGGGGAGAGGCCGCTCTGCATACAAGCCCCGAAGTCTCTCTGACCTGAGTTCCAGCCCTTCCCGGGCACAGGACCTTCGCCCGTGACCCGCTGCGCCTGCCCCGTCTGCCTCCCCGAGGCCGGGCTCCAGGTGAGCGACAGCAGGCAGGACAGAAGTGGTAACGGGCGCCTCGGTGTCTCTGTTCCCCACAGATGACGTGGCCCCCTACTTCAAGACGGAGCCGGTGCGGACGCAGGTGCACCTGGAGGGGAACCGCCTGGTGCTCACGTGCATGGCCGAGGGCAGCTGGCCGCTGGAGTTCAAGTGGCTGCACAACGACCGAGAGCTGACCAAGTTCTCCCTGGAGTACAGGCAAGCACGCCGCCCCTTCCCTCCCTCTGGGCCGCCGGGGTCCTGCCGTGTCCTGGAGGGTCACCTGAATGGGCTGGGCTGGCAGCTCGGGGCAGCTCTGGTCCAGGGCTACAGGGAGGCTGGGATGGCGGCAGTTGCAGGGGGTTGGGTGGGGCGGGGGGGGGGGAGGGTCAAGGCAGCCTTGCCCTGGGGTGAGAAGACCCTGCGGGTGCCAGCAAAGAATGACTAGAGGGTGGGCTGGGGGAGCCACCCCGATAGGGTGGTCCGGGCAGCCTTGGACAGGGCAGAGGTGATGATTAGGGCAGAGGAGCTCAATGCCAGCGTGAGCTGTGACCAGATCCCTCCCTCCTGAGAAAATGCTGCTGTCTCAGGGGAGCTGTTGGAGGGGCCTGGGTCCAACAGAGGGCCGTGGCATGTGGCTTCCCGGGATCCACAAGTGATGGATAGATTCTGTTTGGGAGGGAAATTCAGGGGGAACACGAAAGTGGGACCCCCTGGGCATTTGGACTTATCTGCGCTTCCTGTTATGCCCCCGCACGGTGCTCTGGGAGAGAGAGAGAGAGAGCCGTGGGTCTCAGCGAGGGCAGGTGAAAGAGTGTGTGCGAGGCAGCTGCCCCTGAAGCCGGCCAGCCTCCAGCCTCTCTCCTGGCTCTCCCCGCATCCTGTTTTATTGGCCCCCGACCCTGTGCCTGGTAATTAATCCCTAGGCCTGATGTGCATAAAAGGTTTTGTTGGGGAAACAAGATTGTCTTGCCCTGGGGATGTTGATACAGATCAGGGACAGGAATGCAAATGAGAGGAGGGGGATTTAACTGCTTGAGGTTCTGTCCTTCCCAGGAAACCATCCGTTTCTTCATGAAGCCAGGAAGCCAGAGTTTGGGGTGACCCTGGTGCCCAGGTTCCCTCTACCCCAACACTGGTCTGGATGGGCTTGGTGGTGATGCCGAAAACTCAGCCTCTGTACACAGGTGCCGGTTTGAATCTCAGAGATGAGTTCTGAGTGAAGTAGAAAAGAATAGCTTTATTGCTTTGCCAGGCAAATGGGGACACAGCAGGCTCGTGCCCTCAAAAATGTGTGTCCCAACCCAGGAGGATTTGGGGAGTTCTATAGCAGTGGTTCAAGGGTGGGGTTACTGATCAGATTAGGGTGTGCACTCCTTTAATCTGGCTTTAGGTGGTCTCCTGATGAATTTCTGTGGTTCTTGAGGTTATCAAACTGTGACCTTCTCTCTGAAATGAAGAATGCCTCATCAAATACTTCATTGTCCATTTATTGGGGCTTTTCCTTTTGTAAGTGGGCTTTCCAGGTAGCTCAGTGGTAAAGAACCTACCTGCAATGCAGGAGACCCGTGTTTGATCCCTGGGTTGGGAAGATCCCCTGGAGAAGGGAATAGCAACCCACTCCAGTGTTCTTGCCTAGACTTTGTGTGTTTGTCATTCAGTCGCGTCTGGCTCTTTGCGACCCCGTGGACTGCAGCCCACCAGGCTCCTCTGTCCATGGAATTCTCCAGGCAAGAATACTGGAGTGGGTTTCCATTCCCTTGGGGATCTTCCTGACGCAGGGATCAAACCCAGGGCCTCCTGCATTGCAGGCAGGTTCTTTACCATCTGAGCGACAAGGGAGGCCAACACTGCCACTTTAGTTCTATAAGGAGTTCAAAGACACTGTTCTGTGCCTCCCTTGAGGTGGAACCAGGACCCTGCCCCAAGTCTGCTGTTGCTTCTTGGCCACTCCTCCCTTGTCTCTGCATCCCCTCCCTTCCCTGATTAGCAACTCTGGACCTCAGGGAAGGTCATGGAGGCAGAAGGCTGTTTCCTGCATAGAAGAAACAGTCACATAAGAAGATTTTGGTGCCTAGGAGCTCCACGAGCTCCTGCTGGGTTTCAGTGGGACTGGCCACTTTGGCAAACGAGAGAACAGGTGGGGCCAGGGCGGGAGGACCACCCTCCTATCTGTGGATGGTGAGAGACCTGGACCTGGATGAAGGAGGCCCTCCAGGGCTGGCCACTCTGGGCTTTGGTTCTCCAGGGAGCCATGAGGAGACCAGAGGGGCCTCCCTGAGCGGCCCCTGTGATGGTTTTCAGTCGGGGTCCCAGAACCATTCCTAAAAGCTCTGTGGCACCCTGGGCAGTTTTAACAGTTTCCATGAAGAGCCCCTGGAGCCTCATGGATGGTGGACATGCTTGAGTGGGCACCCCCAGAGCATGCTGATGGCATACCACACTCTCAGTGGTGTCCTTGCCCTGGATTTCTGCTGGCAGGGAGCTGCAGGCAGGACCAAGGAGGAGGAGGGTTGATTCCTTATCGGGTTCACACCTGTTCTTATGGTGCCTGAAACTGCGAGGATGCAGGGGTGGGTGTTACACAGAGCACATGCTGGCTCTTCAGGTTCAGATTGACCCAACGATGGAATGAGCTTTCTTTGGACCCCGTCAGCCCCCTAATCCTGGAAGCATCCAGATCGTTGTCAGGGTACAGGTGTTGTTGATGATGGTAATGATGATAATAATCATTGGCAACCAAAAAAGAATTTATTTCATGGCTGATGTTATAATAGGCTCTCTGGGAGCATCTCCTTTAATCCTGTCAGCAATCCTATGGGTAAGTTCCGTTGTTTCTCCCCCATTCTACAGATGAGCAAACTGAGGCTTAGATTAAACAGTCCACGCAAGGTCAAGTTACTGAGTTGGGCTTCAGATGTAAGTCAGATGACCAAAGGGCTTGAATTCTTTACCACCACCCACACTGCCTCTTATTGAAGAAAGATTGTTGCCATCGCCTCCTCCATGTATATATATCCTAAGCATCTTTCTGCTAACCATACCCTGCAAGTTCTCGAGAACAAAGATGCATTTCAGAGGTTGGCCGGATGGAAGTTATTCAGGGGGACATGGTTGAACTTCCATTCGGCGAGCTCAGTCTCTTGCCTTCTCACCCCCAGGAAGGCTTTTTATGCCCAGGACAGCCTTCTTTTCTGCCTTTGTCCAAACTGTCCTGTCCCCTCCGCTCGGAATATTGTCCCTTTCAGAACCTTCTTTCTGTTTCCTGCAGGGTCCCAGCTCTTTGGGAAAGCCTTTCCGGATAGAACACCCGTGTGCTCTCAGTAAATCTCTCTCTCACACACACACACACACACACACGTTCATTTCTGCCTCTCTCTGCCCTTTCTTTCTGTCCCTAATACATCTCCTTATACTTTGCCTTCTAATTAATTACATAAGGCCATGAAAGTAAACCACAGAATGAAGGAAGAGCTTCAGGTGACTTGGCAGTTCCAGGAGTCTCAGGACTTACTAATAGAACCAAGAACTAGATACTGTCAGGGCCTCAGGGATCTGCGCTGCTCAGCTGTGCCCGCCTCTGGACTCAGACTTTATTCTCACGCAGTGAGAGACGTTGAGAAGTCCAAGAATCATAGGCTTCGAGCCACGTGATCTCAGAGTAGAAAGGAACTTCCCTGTAGAAAGAGGTTCATGTAGAAAGACCCAGGGAAGGATTCCGATTGGTCCAGCCTGGATCTGCCCCGACCAATCCCTGTGGGGCAGCAGCATGGAGAGCTGTGATTGGCCGGGTCATGTCACATGTCTGCTCCCGGCCATAGGCCCTTTTGCAGCAGCTCCACCCACTAGAGCCCAGTGATGGAAGTGAAAATGGGAACTCTTAGCAGAAGAAAGGAAAAGGGTGTTGGGGCAGACAGAACCTCCCCACCCATCATTTCACCGCCCCTGTCCCCAGGGAGGGCCTGGCTCACAGCAGGTGCTTTTTCCTTCCTTCCTTCTTTTCTTTTTAATTTTGCAAATTTCCAAATCTTGGAAAAACTATGATGGTACCAAAAACACTTGTATACCTTTTTCCATTCACTAATATTTTGTATCATTTGCACTCTCTCTTGCTCTTTCTGTGTACGCATGTATGCATTCATTAATTATTTAAGAATTAGTTGGGGCTTCCCTGGTGGCTCAGACGGTAAAGCGTTTGCCTACAGTGCGGGAGACCCGGGTTCGATCCCTGGGTCGGGAAGATCCCCTGGAGAAGGAAATGGCAACCCACTCCAGTATTCTTGCCTGGAAATTCCTGTGGACTGAGGATCCTGGTAGGCTGCAGTCCATGGGGTCGCAAAGAGTTGGACACGACTGAGCGACTTCACTTGACTTCACTCCCTGGCAGTCTAGTGTCTAAGGCTCTGTGGTCCCAATGCAGGGGGCCCCGTTCAGTCCCTGGTCAGGGAACTAGATCCCACATGCACAACTAAGACCCGGCCCAGCCAAATAAATGAAAATAAATAATTTTTTAAAAAAGAAATTAGTTGCCGATATTATGTCAGTTCACCCCTAAGTAAAATTTCCTAAGAAGAAGGTGTTTTCCTACAGAACTACCACACAATTTTCACACTCAGGAAATTGCACGTTGATATTAATACCATATTACTATCTAACACACAGTCCATATTCAAATTTCTACATGTATCCCAATTATACCTTTGTGGACATTTTTATTATTGTTATTTAATACAGGATTTTTTAATCAAGGACCACACATTGGGTTTAGTTGTCATGACTCGTTAGACTCTAGAGCTATTCCTCATTTTTCTTTCCTTTCACAGAATTGACATTTTTGAGAGTTCAGCCAGTTTTGCAAAATGTCCTCCAGTGTGGATTTGTCCAGTTATATTCTCATAATTATGTTCATCTTTTTGGCAGGAATATTCTGTAGATGTACATCCTTTTCAACACTTCACACTTACATGTACCTGATGTCAGTTTGTCCCATTATCAGTCACGGTAGGTTTTTTCAACTGGTCAAGATGACATTCACAGATTTCTCCCCTGTCAGGGTATCGAAGTAATTTCTCCCTTTTGGATGATAACTTGAGACTGTGTGAATATTCTCCCCAGGAATCTCCCAGCCAGCAGTTTAACATCCACTGATGAGTCTCATCTGAATCAATTATTACCAAGATGGTTGTGATTAACGCCTTTTCCATCATCTCTTGTATTAGTTGGCATTATCTCATGAAAGAGATCTTTCCTTTCTCACCCCCTTTAAAATAGTGTAACACGTATATGGATAATTTTTCCTCTGTGTTTTAATCCATTCCCATCATTATTCGTTTGGACATTCATAGTAACCCAGAGTTGGCCAGTGGAGCTTCTTCATCCCGGCTCTTGAGTCCTTTTGACCTGTCCCCATTGGATTCCTAGCACTTTCTTGCTTTTTGGCTCAACTGAAGGTTCTGGTTTCCCCTTAGGAATAAATGCATACTAAAAACCCCCTCATATAAGAGATCAGTCAGCTTCTCATCACGATTCTCTGACCACTGCTTTCTGCTGAGGTCTTCCTGTCTCTTGCAAACCCTAGGTTTTGAGTTGGGTGATAATATCCAATTTTCAGGCAGAAAGATGGCTGAGTTTACTCAGCAAGTTGAGAGAAAATAAAACTGGGAGTGACGTTGTAAATTTAACCATTTCCCATTCCGTGTTCAAAGGAAGGAGTTAGCATGCACATCCAGTCTCCAAGGATCTTTATTCTCAGTGGGATCTTCACCAGATTAAGCCAGGGATGTGTGGAGTGTGTGTGTGACAGAGAGAGAGAGAGACATCCACACAGAGGAAAGCCTCGGCCTCTCTCAGTGCCAGGGACTCTGCAAGGCTTGTGTGTCTGAATCCATCCTTGGGGGCGGAATGGAAATGACCTGGACTTTGGGGTTAGGCCCACCTGAATACATTCATGCTTCTCCCACTGACTGGCTCTGTGACTTTGGGCAGGAATACTTAGCCACCTGAGTTTGTTTTCTCGCTTTGGAACTGGGCACAGTCATGCCTACTTTAGAGGGTTATAGTGGGCACTCAGTGAGAGTCTATGGGGCAGATGCAGTCAAGGTGCAACAGACATGAAATAAATGGTAGCTGTTAGCTTACACTGGGTGTCGTCTTAATAGAATAAGGAGACAAATAGCAAACCCACCAGAAATCTCATGTGCAGGTGAGGATGTCTCCAAGGGAAATGGCAACCCACTCCAGTGCTCTTGCCTGGAAAATCCTATGGACGGAAGAGCCTGGCGGGCTACAGTCCATGGGGTCGCAAAAGAGTCGGATGTGACTTAACAACTAAACAACCACCACAAAGGGGTCATGGTGCTCTGCATACATGTGATTCCTTAGGTCTCATCCATGCGTTTAATGGTCACTGCTGCTGCTGCTGCTAAGCCGCTTCAGTCGTGTCCGACTCTGTGCGACCCCATAGACGGCAGCCCACCAGGCTCCCCCGTCGCTGGGATTCTCCAGGCAAGAACACCGGAGTGGGTTGCCATTTCCTTCTCCAATGCCTGAAAATGAAAAATGAAAGTGAAGTCGCTCAGTCGTGTCCGACTCTTAGCGAGCCCGTGGACTATAGCCCACCAGGCTCCTCCGTCCATGGGATTTTCCAGGCAAGAGTACCGGAATGGAGTGCCATGGCCTTCTCCGGTTTATGAGCATGCAAAGCATAGATGTGTTTGTGTGACGTCCTGGCTCTGCGAGACGGTAACTCACATAAAGGTCAGGCCCTCTGCGTCGCCCTGGAGCCTGCTGCGCCCGTTTGCTCTTGCATATCTCGCACCCTTCCCTCCCGTAAGGCATTGGGGGGCATCTCTCCAGGTTGAATCAGGTCAGGCTCCGTTGGTGTCCATGTCACCAGCCAGGGCTGTGTGGATGGAGCCTCTCCCACCAGCTCAAGAAACGGCAGGTGAGGCAGTGGCCACAGGGAGGGTGGAGGGTAGACCTTAACCTCCCGTCCTTGTGACCACATCCTGGCAGAGCCGTCAACAGCGTTATTTTGTCCCGCCCAGCAGTGCCTCCTCCCGTAACTATTCTCACACCTAAATAGGCAGGACTTTCCTGACGGTCCAGCGGTTACGAATCTTCCTGCCAATGCAGGGGACACCAGTTCAGTCCCCGGTCTGGGACGGTCCCAGATACTGTGGGGAGGTGAAGCCCGTGCACTGCAACCTAGCCCGAGCACCCTAGAGCCCATCCTCCCAACAAGAGAAGCCGCAGTGAGCCTCCAGCCTGCGCTCCGCACCCAGAGAGCAGCCTCCGCTCAGCGCAGCTAGAGAAGCCTACACACAGCCGTGAAGACCCAAGGCAGCCAAAAAAATAAAGTAAAAATACAATTTTTAAGTCACATAGGAAAAACAAATCAACGAGGCAGACCACACACACACACACACACACACAGATTCCCACGCGTAGTCAGGCACACGAATCCAAAGAAGAACTACTGTTTAAGAACTTAATATACATCATTTCACAGCAACACTGGGAGGTGTTCTTACCCTCCTTCTGCGGAAGCTCGCAGAAGTTCCGGAACGTGGCTGGGCTCATCCAGGGAGCAAACGGCCGATCCAGGAGGTCTGTCACCTGAGCGTCTTGTCCTTTCTGCGCCGATGCACACGGGTCCCTGACGGGGCTCCTTCAGCCCCAATCATCACTGTGTGCTGTTCTTCTGGCCCCAGGAGCAAGAAGCTGGGGGCCCCTCAGGCCCTCTGGGGTGCAAGGCTGAAGGCGTGAGACCAGTTGAGGCTGGGCCCTGCTGGGTGTGGGTGCTGGGGGGAGGCTCAGCCAGATGCCAGGCCTGGCTGGGTCCTCAGCCCCGCCGCCAGCCCGACATCCTTCGTGGTGGTGGGGGGCGGGGAGCCGCCCGGCTTGGGGGTGGGGAGAAGGCAGAGACCCCCGTGGTGACGGCCCTGCTGTAGTCACAGCAGGGGACTCCTGCAGAGCAGCCGCAGCTTTTGAAACCTTTCAGAGGAGAGGATGAAAGGGAGCCCCCAGGGCCAGCTGCGATGGCCCCGTCCCCTCCACCAGCCTCCCCGTAGACGTGAGGGCAGGCGGCAGAGGCCAGGGAGGCAGAGGCTGGCGGGCTTCCCAGAGGGCACACGCCACGCGGGGGCCAGGAACCCAGCCAGGCTCTTCCCGGCAGCAGTTCTGGGAGGCCAGTGCCGTTATTATTATCTCTGCCCTGAAGCTAGGAATCACCGTTCAGAAAGGCCCAGCGACTTGCCCACGGTCACTCAGCCAGACCTGGAGAGCCGTCTTTCACCCAGATCTCTGGGACCCTGAGCCTGTGTCCCCCCCGACCGCCACTTCAAGCTCTCTCACCCTGCCTGCCCTCCCCCAGGGGAGGGTACTACCAGCGCACAACCCCAGCTGGCCTAAATCACCACGGAGGAACCGGTCATTGCTCACACGTGGGGCATAGCGTGGACCCAGCCCTGCTCTAAGTGCTTCACACACATTAACTCTTTTTTAAATTGTTTTTTTTTATTTGGCTGCACCAAGTCTTAGTTGCGGCACTCAGGATCGACAGTCTTCATTGCAGCAGGTGGAATCTTCTAGCCGCAGCGTGCATGCGTGCTAAGAAGCCTCAGTCATGTCCAACTCTTTGCAACCCAGTGGACCATAGCCTGCCAGGCTCCTCTGTCCACGGGATTCTCTAGGAAAGAATAGTGCAGTGGGTTGCCGTGTCCTCCTCCAGGGGATCTTCGCATCCCAGAGATGGAACTCACGTCTCTGAGGTTTTCTGCACTGACTGACGAGTTCACCAGTGCCACTAGGGGCGCCCGATGCAGCCTGTTGGGATCTTTCAGTTGAGGCATGTGACCTCGTAGTTATGAATGTGGGTTCTAGTTCCCCCACCAGGGATCAAACCTGGGCCGCCTACCTTGGGAGCGCAGAATCTTCGCCTCTGGACCACCAGGCACACTCCTAACGCTTGATAACGAACACTCCAGATGGCCGTCCACCTCCTGCTTTGTCCCGCACTGGCCATGCCCACCTCGGTTCCCGTTTTCAGTCCTTGTACGTCTCCAGCTCCTAAGGGACGCCGTCTCCACACGCGAGGGACGCGTCTTCCTGGTTCAGCTCCCCACCCAAGGCTCAAAGTCACAGGACTAAAGTGAGCCAGGTCTCCTCCCTCCAAGCCTGATGAAGGAACATCAGGAGATGCTCATTGGTTCACCGGGTGGAGAATTAGAACCTTCTTTCTGCCAGGCGCAGAGCTCAGCAAAGAGGATCAGCCCAAAGGCAATGCCAGCCCCCTGCCAACCCCGCCTCCCACTCCCGTCCTGCTGATCCTTGGAAATGTTGATTCCAACCTAGGGGCCAGTGGGCGCTCGGTGCCTGGACTGAGGGGTGGCAGCCGGTCGCCCGCCTCTCTCCCCACCTTACCCTTTCTGCCCTGGCCTCAACCCCGCCCTCCTGGGAAGTCTGAACCCCTCTTCCTCAACAAAACCAGACCCTGCCTGTGTCTTAGCAGCCTCTGTGGAGATTTACTCCAGTTCGACCGTGAGTTTGGACATCTTGTCTGAACATTGAAGGCTGCTGGTGAGGAAGCTGAAGTGCAGGAATTAGTTATGATGGGCATAAATTGAATTTTAATAGAGATGTACGTGGCATGGAGCCAGTGTACTCAGGCAGAGGGAAGGTAGTAATTAAAAGTTAACGAGTTTAGAAATGTCGGAATCCTCCAGGAGGGGTGGGGGAGGCTGGCCAGGAGGAGGACGAGACCCCCCCAGCCAAGCGTGCTCTCTGGCCCCTGATCCCTGGCCCCCAGGCCCCTCTTCCCGCCCCTGAGGGCCCTGATAGGGAGGGAGGCTGCCGGGAGGTACCCAGCTCATCCCACCTGTGCATCTGGGGGGGGGCCCTAGCAACGGGGTGGGAGCAGAGTGTGAGGGACCCTCCGTGGATGGCAGTAAGGAGAGTAGGGTTTCTCGACCTGGCCGTTCTTAATGTTTGGGGCAGGGGTCATTCTTTGTTGTGAGGGGCTGCCCTGTGTGTTATAGGGTTTGGACCCGCTTCGTGCTGGGAGTCGCCTCCCCTAAATGTGACAACCAAGAACTTCTCCAGATCTGGCCAGAGGTACCCTGGTGGGGGCTACCTCCCTGCCCGCCTTTGAGAACCAGTGAGGCAGAGCTAGGCACCGCTGCACCCAGACTCTCCCGCTGGGCCTGGCATGGGAGGGGGAGGGCGGAGATGGCTGGCCTCACCTCTGGACCCTCTTGCGGGCCTCTCCCGCCCCCAGCTGTCTGTACGTCCGGTGGCACAGAGTTGCTTTCATCAACGCCGCGTTTGGTCCTCGGAGTGGGATGAGCAGGCAGGTGTGACATCCATTGCCCAGACCCAGGCAGAGCCTCTGAGACTCTGAGAGCCTGGCCAGAGCTCATCCGCCCTGTGACCGGGAGGTGCCGTCTCCACAAGCATCAGTACTGTCTGTACCCTGGTCTCCGCCGGGCAGTCGCTTTTTAAAGCTGTGGTGGAGGTTGAGGCCATAGGTGGGAGGGGTCTCAGTTATCCATAGCAGCCCTGACCTGGTCCCCACAGGGGCCCCAGAACGCCTCCTGATACCGTCCTGAGGTCCAAAAGCCTGGTCCATCCTGCACCCTGGGGTGGAGTCCTCCCCAAGCTTGAGGGCAGGGCCTTCCCGGACCCCAGGGGACTGGCCACGGCCTCAGGCTCGGGGTCTGCTGGTGAGTGACAGGAGAAGCCGGGAAAAGGGCAGGCAGGAGGCAGAGAGACCCCGCAGGGCCAGGGCCAGGGGTGGGCAGCGAGGGGCACAGCTGGCTCCCCGGCCTCAGGGTGCCGTTGCAATAATTATGCCAATTAAGACGAGTAAGTTCAAAATGTGAGGGGAAAGGCGGGGGGTGGGGGTGGGGGCGGGGTGGGGGGAAGAAGCGAGAGTCTCTGAAACACTGGCTGTCTCGGTTTCCATAGCAACCAGTTTCCTCACTCTCTCACTAATGGGTCCTGGCTTGGAGAGGGGGGTGGGCCCCCCACTGCCAAGGAAGCAGGGATGGATGGTAGATGTTGCCTTGCTGGACTCGAGCTCGGGGCGGAGGGGGCCCAGGGACGTGCGCCCGGGTCCTGAGGAGAGCCACAGCCGCTGGATGGCTCCCTGGCCACGGGGCCAAGCCTGCCGCCTTAGCCCTGGGCCACCGTGACCTGAGAGGCAGGCGACTTGCTCTGGAGATGTCAGGGTTAGAATTGACGCCCAGCCCCCCGAGTCTCCATGCAGCTCTGCTCGGCTTTCACCGGGGTTCATGTATGGGAGAAGGCGGACTCCCCGATCCAGTTAGAGTGGGGGGTTTTCCTTCGTCAGGTTGAGCATCTCAGGATATAGGGAAGACAGCTTGTGCTGGGGGTGAGGGTCGTGGCCAGGCCCCGGGTCACAGGCTCCGCCCACTCCTTTCTCTCCCCTTGGATACCCACTGAGTCCTCGCGTGTCCCGTGGTTCAGCGTGTAGCTCCGAGGCTCCCAGCCCTGAGAGCCCTTGGGGGCGGGCAGGGAGACCACCTCCCTGAAGCCGTGGTTCCCCCGAGGGGGCAGGCGGGGAGGGGCCGCTCCGGTGTCCTCACCCCACTGACACTTGTGTGGCTGGTGCAGCTCTGGGGGGTCCATCCACGGACCACGCGTGGGCACCCAGTGTGACCCGACACCCAGGAGCATACGTGAGCCCTGGCTGCGTTTAATTCTCACTGGGGGTCGGAGGAGGATGTTATCAGGCTTCCCATTTTACAGATGGAGAAACTGAGACCCTGGAGTAAAGAGGCGCATCTAGGGTCTCGCTGCAAATCAGGGGCGGAGCAAAGGACGTGGACCCACCGGCGGCCCCCCAGCCCAGCACAGTCTAGAACACACGGGTGTGCACACAGGAGCCACACCCTCCCTACAGGCCCGCTCCTCTCCTACTTTCCGATCCGGGCAGCCCTGGGGGCAGGTGACCACGTCCACCCAGACTCTCCAGAGTGCAGACCGATCGCACAGAGGAAGCATCCGCTGCTTTATGAAAGGCTCCCGGGAAAAGCTCCTCTCCGTCGAACCAAGGCTGTTTATTTCTACCACTAGGAAACTTAACATGCAAATTAGGGCGGGTTTGATCATCCATCACCTGAAATTGACGTATTTGGATTTGGCCCGAATCCCTGGTAACCAGTGCAGGAGACGGGCATCGGGCAGCGGTCACGTGGTGCCCGAGGTCCTCGGGGAGGGATGGGAAGGGAGTTCCCAGCAGAGGCACATATGTTTTTCACCAGGGCTGTTTCAATGCATGGAAATGAGATGTTCATTCCTCCTCCCCACACAGCTGGGCTGGAGACCCCAGGCTGCCTCCTTCTTGACTCCCCCCTCCCCAAATCTTCCCCGGGGCACCCCCTCCCACCTTGGCTCTCAGCCAGGACACAGAAACTAATTAGATCTTGCCTCAGTTCTGTGCTCAGGCAGGCAAATGGGCTAGACAGATGCCTGGGGAGTTGGTAATGACCCCTGCTTCCTAGGGCCTGCCTTGGTGCCTGACTCCCCCTCTCCCCACCCGTACCCCTCAGAGACCCCTCAGACCTGTCATGGGATTTCTCAGTGCGGGAAGATTCAGGTGGCCCCTCCCCTGGGTCTTCATCCCCGCAAAAGGAGTCACTGCTGCAACCCACTTTCTGCTTTCTGACTGAGGCGGTGCCGGGGAATTTTGTGATTTTGAACTTCCCATCCTGGCCAAGGAAGAGACCGGCTCCCAGCTGGCTGCCCAAGTGTGCTGGGACTTCCCTGGTGGTCCGCTGGTGAAGAATCTGCCTTGCGATTCAGGAGACGTGGGTTCCATCCCTGGCTGGGGAACTAAGATCCCACATGTCCCAGAGCTACGGAACCCATGCACTCTGGAGCCCCTGCCCCACAACTGGAGAGTTGTGTGCCTCACCCAAGACCCTGCATGCTGCAACGAAGACCCAACGCAGCCGAATGAATAAAGAAATATATTTTTTTAAAGCCTACCTCCTGGGGGTGGGATTGGAGGAGGGGTGGGGCTTAAAGCAGGGTTTACAGCTCCAACCAGCAGCCCCTGGGGGCTGGAAAATGCCGGAGAGTTCCCCAGCTCAACGTGAGCAGGTGGGAGCTTCCTGCCTGCAGAACATGAAGTAGTAACCAAGAAAGACAGCCTCCCCAAAAGAGATCGGGCGCAGGCCCTGGAGGTCAGGCCCCAGTTGGCCTCATCCAGAAGCTCAGCCGCTGCAGCTGCTCCTTGACTTTCGACCTCCAGGGAACAGAGAGAGGGCCCCGCCTTCAGGTGCACTCCCGGCCGGGCCACGGCCACAGCTCCTGGTCAGCTGCCTCCGAACCTTAGCGGTGGCTTGCTGTTTCTGGGCTGGTCACTCCTGCGTGCTCCCGTGACGCTGCGTTTAGCGGGCGGTCAGCGGGGCTGGCGGGTCACGGCGGGGACAGCTGGGCTGCTGCTCTCTCTCCCTGTGGGTGACCAGCCTCTGTGCCATGGTGGTCTGGGGCAGTGGTCCGGGAGGGCGAGCGTGGAAGCTGCAAGGCTCTTGAACCCTGGCTTTGGAATGTTCCACCAGGTTCCGCGGGTGAAGTCCTGAGGCCAGGCCGGATTTAGGGAGCAGGGGCGGGGGGTAGCTGCCACATCCCGCCTGGAGTGGCTGCAAAGCTTTCAAGCGGCTGCCCATCCAAAGAGGAGGAGTAGAGGGTGGAGGTGAGTCCTGCTGGACCCAGGCGAGAATGATCAGGGCTGGTGGGATGCTTTCTGGGGCCTGCTGCCCAGGGTCTGAGCAGATGTTGGGAAGGGCAGAGAGGTGGGGGCTCGGCTCTGGGCCCTGGGGCTCAGGGCAGCCGCCGTCCTAGCTCCGACGCTGGATGTCATGGCAGCTGAAGCTCAGACGCTGCTCCTGGGGCTGGCAAGCGGGACAGGAGCGTTGTGCCAGGTGTCAGGGGACTTTTAGAGGGGCTGGGGGCAGAGCTCCGTTCTCCCAGGACACAGTGAGTGAGTAACAGTAACATAATTCATCCCAGGGGTGGCTAACTCAGCATGTGCTTGCCACATGCCTCATGCCAGGCCCTGTCCTACTAAGCACGATGGGTATTATGTCATGTCATCCTCACGCCGTGCCTTCAGGTAGGGACCGTGGTGTCGTGGTGAAGAGCACGGAATCTAAGGCCTCCTGGCTGTGTGACCTTGGGCAAGTTGCTCAACCTCTCTGTGCCTTGGTTTCCTCATCTTTTTCACCTCCCGAATTTGGATAAAATGAATTCTGATCCCGTAGGATAGTTAAAGGGGAGTAAATGCATTATTCTGTATGTAAAGTGCTTAGAACTGCCTGGCTTGCTTATGATAATTATTATTATTACCCTTGTTTTATAGCAGAGGAAATGGAGGCACAGAGCGATTTGGCAACCTGCCCAAGGACAATCAGCAAGTAATTACACACAGACAGTCCAAAACCCTGCTTCTTCACCTGTGCCCACCACCCCCGAGAGCTTTTGCCCCCCAAGCCCAGCTCTGGATACTAGTAGTCGTTGGAGCCTGTTTTCTGACTTCAGTGGCAGTGTGGCCAAGACTCTCCCAAAAGGAGATATAACCCAGAGAGCCGGGAGCTCGGGGAGGGCTCGGGGAGTGGACACCTGCCCCGCTTGGATGCTTGAGCCTTGGGACTCAGAGAAGAGAGACACAGGGCCGTCTGAAGCCTCACCCAGGGAGACAGGAAGAGCATCCGTCCTGACCCTGAGCCTGGTCTGGGCGGGAAGGGAGCGGGCAGCTCACCAGGCACCCCCACCCTGCCCAAGCTGCCAACCGCAAGCACGGCGGGACGTCCAGGGACACCTCTGCCCAGCGCCCCCCTCCTGACCTGGCCCAGCAAGCTGGAGGCACCCCAGGAAGACAGTGGTTCATCCTCCAGCCTCATCACCATTCATTAATCCCCCAAAAATCTGTCCTGGGGAAATCAGGAGCCTGGTGGAGACCTGGGAGCAGGACACAGCCATGCCGGAAGCGCGGGCTGGTCGGGCAGAGCATCCCCCACACTCTGCGCCCACGGGAGGCTCCCGCTTCCAATGATCAAACCTTTCTACCATGCACATTGGCCCCGCCCTCCTTAGTGTTAATTACCCATCATCCCTTGTGCCAATTAAAGGGGCCACGACAAAGTCACTTCTGCTCTAAGAGGAGCAAGTCTTTGTTTCGTCTCTCCCCTGAGATCCTGAGATGTCCAGGGGATGGCCGTGGCAGAAGGAATAAAGGGACTGGTCATGGGGCTGGGGAACAGGGCCTTGTTAATATGGCAGCAGGAGCAACATTTCATCTAAGCGTAAGGAGCTGGGGGGACCCCAACACCGGGAAGACTATGGTTCTGCTGTTACTGCGGGCGTCGTTATCACTGCTGACTCCCAGAGCCTCACACAGTGCCCGGAACTTTGTGGGCTCTCCAGTCTGGGTCAAACGATCAGTGGCGATGGCAAACTCATAAAGACGCATTTCTCCAGTGCTTACCGAATGTCAGACACCGAGGTTAGAGTTTTGCAGCCCGTTCTGCTAACATGAGATAGAAACAATGGCAGAAGTCACCACGCTGCAAAATCGTGCAGTTAAAAACCACAGGGCTCGTGGGGGAACTGGGGAGAGGGAGCCACACTCAAAACTTCATTGTTCTTGTTTATTCGCTAAGTTGTGTCCGACTCTTTTGTGACCCCATGGACTGTAGCTCACCAGGCTGGGATTTCCCAGGCAAGAATACTGGAGTGGGTTGCCATTTTCTTCTCCAGGGGACGTTCCCGACCCAGGGATCGAACCCTTGTCTCTTGCTTGGCACGTGGATTCTTTACCCCTGAGACACCTGGGAAGCCCACCCAGAACTTCATTAGGGACACATGGGAAAAAAAGAGGAATGTGATGAGGGTGATTACTCACATCCCTGAACATTCACTGGGTAAGAAATGCACAAAGGCCACAATAAATGTGGTACTTGGCCTTCGAAAGGGCCTGAAATCCACTCGTGGAACTGGGCGTCGGTGGGTTGCAGCTGTTGAGTTATCATGAAGGGTGCAAGGAGGGTTGTCTGCAATGGAAAGAGGATTGTACGACCAGATGTGGGCGGGTGAGCTCACCCGTGAGCTGAGACCCCCAAGGTGTGCATGCCACAGGAACTGTGCAGGCAGGTTTGTGGATTTACCGAGTGTTTCTTGCAGACAAAACACAAACAACAAATGCAAAGCTCAAGTTCTGTTCCGATCGTCCCCTAATGTATCTATGGCATCGCAACAAATGCGTGGTTTCAAAACAAGCCGGAGAACGGAACTGCCTTCACTCATATTTTCTTTTATTTTTTTTAACATTTCTTTCTTTCTGTGCCTGCACTGGGTCTTAGCTGTGGCACTCAGGATCTTTGATCTTCACTGCGGCATGCAGGATCTAGTTCTCTGACCAGGGATCGAACCTGGGCCCCCTGCACTGGGGGCATGGAGTCTTAGCCACTGGACCACCAGGGAAGTCCTGCTCACATTTTTTATAAAGCAGCTGCCCTTATGTTGCCAGTTATACGGGTGGAGTGCCCCTGGCTTAAGAAGGTTCAGCCTCTTATCTAAGGTCCCTTGCTTAACAAGTGATGCAGTTAGGATTATAGTGAAAATCTGAGGCCAAAGCGGGATTCATCCAGTCTATCATTTTCGGGACTGCCGTCAGACTCATTATCAGACTCTGATTAGAGTCGGAGTCATCTCACAGATGAGGAAACAGAACTAATGAGCCCACACCCTGCCTTTTGTCCTCAGCCGGGATGGTCATTTGTGAAATCTTACATTCAGCCTTTCTGCGCTGTGGCCACCCACCCTCACCTCCCTCCCTTCACCTCCCAACACGGGACGTGACTGTCTTTGGGGGCACGATTTGGCCTCACGCGCTGGCCGTTTCATTCACTCACGCGGGGAGTGTTCACTGAACATGTGCTGTTCCAAGCATGACGCTTGGGGAGCACGGCTGCTTCGGGGACTCACATACAAGTCACGGCTCGTTAAACTAAGTGTGATACATGCAGGTCCAGCAGGCGGAACCCTGTGGCAGCCCAGAGGAGATTCAGGAAGGCTTCCTGGAGGCAACTTCCTAGCTGAAGGCAGAGGGGTTCCCCATGAGCTGGAGAGCAGCGTGTGGAGAGGTGATAAATGGCTTGTTTTCATTAGACACTGCTGGGAGTTTGGTAGAACTGGGCAAGGGGAAGCTCTGTGCTCCGGGGGCAGGCCTCTATGAGCCCGATGCCCGCTGTTCCCGGACGCTGCAGGCTCCTGTGCATGCGAGCAAGCCCTGGGGCCCCTGCCCCTCCGCTCACCTGAGCCGTGGCCACCCCGTCCACCTGTGCGGGGTCCAGTTGAGGCCGGAAAAGAGGGATGCAGAGACCGGCATCTTGGACCTGGCATCCCTTTATCCCCCATGTTCTGTGGTCAGAGGCAGGGCCTCCTCCCCCTTCCATCCACTGTGGCCCCACCTGCATCCACCCTGCAGGTGGATCCCACCCAAAACCCAGGGATTGAACCTGGGTCCTCTGCATTGCAGGCAGATTCTTTACCATCTGGGTGTACATGAGTACATTTATGTGATGCGTATGCACGTTGTGTATATGGATGAGTGTGGGTTGTACACGTGTGTATGTGTATACACAACATGTACATGTGTACATGAATGTGACTGCATGTGGGTATGTGTGACAGTGTGTGTGTGTACACACGCGTGTGCGTGTGCACACGTACCCTCCCCCCCACCCCCCGTGAGCACCATGCGTGCCTCTCCGGCATCTGATTTATTAACGAGGACAACACAAGGAGAGCAGGCCTATTATTTCTGGTGTCCGCATCAGCTCCTGACAGCTTTGTGGAATTGAAATATCTTATTTAATGTGAGTAAGAATCATTTTAAATATCAACTGTGACAGTCAAGGACTCGAACCAAAAAGGGCATTGTGTATTTCCCCATGTGCTGGAGAAGACACTATGTATTTTAGACTGTTATTTTCTCCACTGTCCGTCCTGTGTCTCTAAAAATCCAGTTGTCCATCCCGGCTCCTCTCTGGGTTGTGGCCATGCGCCCTCCACCCCGAGCCCAGCCTTTCATCTTGGAGAGAGAGCTTCGTGACCGGGGTCCCTCTGGTTAAATCAGGACGCTCTGCGACGGGGCAAAGCAGACCGGGTGGGTTCTGTGTGTCTCTCTTTCATTCCACCCCTGCCCCCAAGGCCCTCTCTGCACCGCCTGCTCCTTTTAACTGGGAGGAAACCAACCTTCTCCCATCCAGGAGATTCCTCACCTTATGAGGAATTTACTTGCATTTGCCTGATAATTCTGAAAAGATGCTCAAAAAACTAACAGTGGTTTCCTGTGTGTGTGTGTGTGTTAGGAGCTGAGAATAACCTTGCAGCTGGGGACAGGGATGGGAGAGAGGTGTCCTGTGTCTTTTTCTTTTATTCTTTGAATTTTAAACCCCAGGAATATGTTTCCTATCATAAATTAATAAATAAGTGGTCCTTTGCAGGGGACCTAGAGACAGGTAAATCCAGGCGTCCCCACGCCCCTGCAGTTGTTCCTCATTGGATGGAGAGCGAGGTGACAGATGAGCCAGGAGGAGGGTACAAACAGGTGACCACGGGGCTGGGAGGTCGGGCTGGTGAAGAAAGCTTCCTGGGGCCCAGGGGCTGGGGGGGCAGCCTTTGGAAAGGGAGGAGTCATCCCTTTGCTGTCCCCAGTGTCCTTGAAGAAGGGGGGCAAGGGGACAGGGTCTGCCAGAAGCTGAGGACCGAGACAAAGCCCTTCTACCAGTAGGAGGATGAGAAGGGATTTCCCTGCTGCTCCAGTGGCTGAGACTCTGAGCTCCCAATGCAGGGGCCCAGGGTTTGATTCCTGGTCGGGGAACTAGATCCCTCATGATGCAACTAACTCCCAAGACCCAACACAGCCACATAAATAAATAATAAAAATTAAAAAAAAATTTTTTTTAAAGAGTGAGGAACCAATGGGCATGGCAGACCCTCTGTGGGTGGCTGAGACAGTTGGGGTTCACGTCCACGGGGAAGCCAACAAATCTTCCAGGGAACCCATGCTCCCCTGAGGCTTGGCATGGCTCTCTCACTGTGTCCTCATTCAGGTAGGGAGCAGGGTCCTTCCGCACCCTGTCCGTCCTCCCCTCTGACCCTCTCCACCTCACCCCAGTGCTTTCCTCCCCCCGCCAGTGATGCATCCTTTTGCACCCTCGTGTGACAGGCATAGGGGCGGCCCCTGACATGTGCCAGGCACGTGAGTCCAGGGCTTACATTAGAGATAGCCGTTATCAAAGCCACTGAAGTGTCCATCAACAGGTGAGTGGGTAAAGAAGATGTGGTATATACCTGCAGTGGAATACTACTCAGCCGTGAAAAGGAGTGACAGGTTTGCCATTGGCAGCAACATGGATGGACGTGGAGGGCATTATGCTGAGTGAGATAAGTCAAAGAAAGATACATACTATGTGATATTACTTATATATTAAATCTTAAAAATAGTGAATATAATAAAAGAAGAAATAGGCTCACAGCTCTAGAGACCAGTTACCAGTGGGAGAGGAAGGTGGAGAGGGGCAGCATGGGGTAGAGGATTAAAAGGCACAAACCATTAGGTAAGAAATAAACTACAAAGTGGGGCTTCCCTGGCGGTCCAGTGGTTAAGGCTTCACCTTTCAATGCATGGGGATGCAGGTTCAACCCCTGGTCAGACTGCTAAGATCCCACATACCCCACGGCCAAAAAACCAAAACAGAAATCAGAAGCAGTATTGTAACACATTCAATAAAGACTTTAAAAAGTTTCACATCAAAAAATATAAATCTTTAAAACAAGCTATAAGGATATACTGTACAATACAGGGGATACAGCCAAGATTTTATAATAACTATAAATGGAGTATAACCTTTATTTTTTTTTTTACTTTTTATTTTGTATTGGGATGTAGTCGATTAACAATGTTGCAATAGTTTCAGGGGAACAGTGAAGGGACTCAGCCATACAGACACATGTACCCATTCTCCCCCAAACCTTTAGAAACTGAATCACTATATTGTACACCTGTAACTTCTATAATATTGTACAGTAGCTATATTTCAATTTTTTTTAAAGAGGGCCATTTTTTAAGCTTTTTATTTTGTATTGAGGTATAGCCAATTAACAGTGTTGTGATAGTTTCAAATGAACTTCGAAGGGACTCAGCCATACATGTATACATGTATGCAATAACCATTATTGTGCCCATTTTACAGATGGGAAAACTGAGGTTTGTACATTTCCATCACTTGCCCAGGTCAAACCCCTAAAAAGTGCAGAAGTGGATGTCAGGCCTAGTTTTCTCAACATCAGAAGCCCTAGCGCCCCCTCCAGCGCCAGCCTCCATCATGGGCAATTACGTGTGCACCCTCCTGCACAAAGCATTTCAGCCATCCCCCTGCCCCTGGAAGGGACCTGGATAGGAATGGGTTCCTCCAGTTCCCTGCCAGGCCGGCAGCCGCAGGTGGGTGGGGCAGATAGAGCTGTGGGCATCCTGGGGCCCAGAAGGGAGCCCTGTGGGGGATGAGGGGCTGTCAGGGTCATTATCTTAGATGCTCGGATGCTGTGATGCCGCCCGCCATTCCGGATTTGCAAATCGAGATGCTGGCCAGCTGCCTCTTCCACCCACCGAGGAGGCAGTCTGGGTGGAGCGAAGCGGGTTTCCCTGGTAGGAAAGGCAGTGGGCGGCACTGTTACTTTAAATAATGTTGCCTACAAGCCAGAAATAGTTCTCCCAGGCAGAGACAGCTCAGGGAGAGGGGCTATACCGCGCAGCAAGGCCGACCTCAGATGCGGAATGAGGGTGCCCGCCCTCCCCACAGCGGGGGCCGAGGCGGGACCCAGAGCCAGCTCCCCTCTGCTGGCCTCAGGGGAGGGGCAGACTCACACCCACTGCTCTTCCTTGGGGCCCCAGGTAGGGCCTAGGGCTTCCTGGCTGAAGCAAAGGAACTCGTGCTTTATGCCGAAATCAACTTTTATTAAAGTTTAAATTTCACTACGCATCACTGATATCAGCAAACAAACCCTGGATCCAATGAGTCCCTGGTGTCTTTTTTATAATATATACTGACATTATATGCTCAAAGTGCATTTTTTAATTTTATTTTTAAAATAAAAGCAATATATGCATACCATAAAGAACATTCTGATGGTGTAGAAAGACATAAAATCCAGAGGTAGAAGTTTACCTTCCTCTGAGTCCTCAATACTTCTCCCAAAAGGCAAGGGTATGCATCTTGAAAAATTTTTATGTCCATGCCAGAATGGGTACGTGGTTATTGCTGTTTAATTGCTAAGTCGTGTCTGACTCTTTGCAACCCCATGGACTGTAGCCCACCAGGCTCCTCCATTCATGGAATTTTCCAGGCAAGAATACTAGAGTGTGTTGCCATTTCCTTCTCCAGGGGATCTTCCCGACCCAGGGACTGAACCTGCGTCTCCTGCATTGGCAGGCAGATTCTTTACTGCTGAGCCACCAGGGAAGCCCATTACGTGATTGTGTGTCTGCAAATATATACAAATACATACTATTCCAGTTTACCTACACGTTTTACCATTTACACTGTTCTTCGACTTTTTTTTTTTTTTTTGGCTCACAAACTCAAAATTCTTTTTATGATCCTAAACATTAGACTAAGGGTTTGGCAGCCTGTATCAATAAATAACAACTTATCAAGCGATAAGAATACATTCTCTCATGTCCCTAACACTCAGCTGTGATATTATTTAGCTTTTTACTTTCTCATGTTTTTATTTCCATAAATATCCCCCAACTCCAGCTTCGACTTCCTTTTCATGCTTTCTGTGTCTTGGAGACTGTTCTGTCTCATCCCATACAGGGGTTCTGCGTTCATTCTCTGGCTATGGCATCATTAATCGATTCGATTCCATTTTTGATGGCTGTTTACACTGCTTCTGGTTTCATTTGTCTCTGCTGTTACAAGCAAACTGCAGTGAACATCTCATACCTGGTTATTGCCACATTTTTGTAAGTACACATAAAAGGCCAGCTCCCTGGAGTCTAGCCTCAGGGTCAGAAGACTTGAATATTCTGATTTGGATCGATTCTGCCCCAAAGGCTGGACCAACTTACTCTTTCATCAGCCGATCCGTGGTCAACCTCCCCTCCGCCTCACTCTGGCCGTGGGTGTAATCGTACAAGAAAATTTGGTGCCATCTGAATATTGTCTTATTTTGATTGGACTTTCTTTCATTGTGATGGTGGCCCAGCATCTTTTTTGTGAGTTTGGCCATTTCTGTTCATTTTCCTCTCCCTGGTGCTTTTTAGTAGTGTCTGATTCCATTTTTAAAGATAGAGAGCTTTTCCAGTCAATCTCTCCTTCTATCTTCCCTCCCAGGTCACCTCATCGCTTTTAAAACCCAAACGGTTTATCCAAAACGGTCTTTCCCCCTCCCCCAGGAAGCCATGGGCCTGTGACGGGCCTGAGGGTGGGGGAGGGGGAGAACGGGAGATTTGCCAGAGCCTGGGTACCCACTATCTTCCCAACATCACGCTGAGCACAGGAGTGAGGGACAGATAAGAGCTGTCACCAGGGGCAGAGATAAGAGACTCGGGCAGCCAGGAGGTTCTGGGCGATGCTGCTGCAGGGCAGAGCAGGCTTAGCACACACCCACCTGTGAGTCTGGGGCTCATGCCCTCCCAGGACCGAACATGGGGTCCTGTGGGGTCAGATGTCAGTGCTGCAGGCTCCCCGGTGGCTCAGCCATGAAGAACCCGCCTGCAATGCAGGAGACCCAGAAAATGTGGGCTCTATCCCGGGGTCGGGAGGATCCCCTGGAGGAAGCAATGGCAGCCCGCTCCAGTGTTCCTGCCTGAAGAATCCCACGGACAGAGGAGCCTGGCGGCTACAGTCCACGGGGTCACAGAGAGTCAGACACGATTGACAACTAAGCATGCATGCATGCACGTCCGTGTTGAGCTGGTTAGCAGCTGGGCTTGAAGTCAGAAAGGTTCCATGGGACCCTGGCCCTGCCTCTTCAGTCAGTTCAGTTCAGTCGCTCAGTCGTGTCCGACTCTTTGCGACCCCATGAATCGCAGCACACCAGGCCTCCCTGTCCATCACCAACTCCCGGAGTTTACTCAAACTCATGCCCATCAAGTCGGTGGTGCCATTCAGCCATCTCATCCTCTGTCACCCCCCATCTCCTCCTGCCCCCAATCCCTCCCAGCATCAGGGTCTTTTCCAATGAGTCAACTCTTCACATGAGATGGCCAAAATATTGGAGCTTCAGCTTCAGCATCAGTCCTTCCAATGAATACCCAGGGCTGATCTCCTTTAGGATGGACTGGTTGGATCTCCTTGCAGTCCAAGGGACTCTCAAGAGTCTTCTCCAACACCACAGCTCAAAAGCATCAATTTTTCGGCGCTCAGCTTTCTTCACAGTCCAACTCTCACATCCATACATGACCACTGGAAAAACCATAGCCTTGACTAGACGGATCTTTGTTGGCAAAGTAATGTCTCTGCTTTTTAATATGTTATCTAGGTTGGTCATAACTTTCCTTCCAAGGAGTATGCATCTTTTAATTTCATGGCTGCAGTCACCATCTGCAGTGATTTTGGAGCCCAAAAAAATTAAGTCTGACACTGTTTCTACTGTCTCCCCATCTATTTCCCATGAGGTGATGGGACCAGATGCCATGATCTTAGTTTTCTGAATGTTGAGCTTTAAACCAATTTTTTTCACTCTCCTCTTTCACTTTCATCAAGAGGCTTTTCAGTTCCTCTTCACTCTCTGCCATAAGGGTGGTGTCATCTGCATATCTGAGGTTATTGATATTTCTCCTGGCAATCTTGATTCCAGCTTGTGCCTTCCTCCAGCCCAGCGTTTCTCATGATGTACTCTGCGTATACGTTAAATAAGCAGGGTGACAATACACAGCCTTGACGTACTCCTTTTCCTATTTGGAACCAGTCTGTTGTTCCATGTCCAGTTCTAACTGTTGCTTCCTGACCTGCATACAGGTTTCTCAAGAGGCAGATCAGGTGGTCTGGTATTCCCATCTCTTTCAGAATTTTCCACAGTTTATTGTGATCCACACAGTCAAAGTCTTTGGCATAGTCAATAAAGCAGAAATAGATGTTTTTCTGGAACTCTCTTGCTTTTTGATGGTCCAGCAGATGTTGGCAATTTGATCCCTGGTTCCTCTGCCTTTTCTAAAACCAGCTTTAACATCTGGAAGTTCACAGTTCACGTATTGCTGAAGGCTGGCTTGGAGAATTTTGAGCATTACTTTACTAGCATGTGAGATGAGTGCAATTGTGTGGTAGTTTGAGCATTCTTTGGGATTGCCTTTCTTTGGAATCGGAATGAAAACTGACCTTTTCCAGTCCTGTGGTCACTGCTGAGTTTTCCAAATTTGCTGGCATATTGAGTGTAGCACTTTCACAGCATCATCTTTCAGGATTTGAAATCGCTCAACTGGAATTCCATCACCTCCACTAGCTTTGTTCGTAGTGATGCTTTCTAAGGACCACTTGACTTCACATTCCAGGATGTCTGGCTCTAGGTGAGTGGTCACAACATCGTGGTTATCTGGGTCATGAAGATCTTTTTTGTACAGTTCTGTGTATTCTTGCCACCTCTTAATATCTTCTGCTTCTGTTAGGTCCATACCATTTCTGTCCTTTATCGAACCCATCTTTGCCTGAAATCTTCCCTTGATATCTCTAATTTTCTTGAAGAGATCTCTAGTCTTTCCCATTCTGTTGTGTCCCTCTATTTTCTTTGCATTGATCACTGAGGAAGGCTTTCTTATCTCTCCTGGCTATTCTTTGGAACTCTGCATTCAAATGGGAATATCTTTCCTTTTCTCCTTTGCTTTTCGCTTCTCCTCTTTTACCACAGGTCAATGATGGGTATTTCTGAACCTCAATTTCCTCACCTCTAAAATGGGGGTGCTAGCAGAAGTATCCCCTCCATAGGGTTAGTAGCACGATTAGGTAAAAAGACTCTCAAATTCAGACCTACGACCCTCTGCCCCTGTCCACATAAAACGAAGAAAGTGAAGCTAGGGTAGTGGGCATGGCACAAAGTTTCAGATTGTTAAAATGGCTTAAGTTACTGGTCCATGATCTCCAGTGGTCTGGGAACTGCTATGTGAGGTAAAGAAATGAGTGGAGAGAACTCCCTGGGGATCCAGGGGTTAAGACTCTATGCTTTCATTGCCAAGGGTCCAGGTTTGACACCTGGTCAGGGAAGTGAGATCCCACAAGCTGCACAGCAAAAAAAGAGAGAGAGAAATGAATGAAAAGCACTTGATGCAGCAGCTGAAGCTTAGGTGGTGCTCAGAGAGCAGCAGCTGCTTCATCATCGTGAGGTGCTGGTGGTGATGCTGGTGGTGATGCTGTGATGGTGACGATGGTGATGCTGGTGATGGTGATGATGGTGACGGTGGTGATGATGGTGACGGTGGTGATGCTGGTGACGATGGTGACGGTGGTGGTGATGGTGGTGATGGTGACAATGGTGATGGTGGTGACGATGGTGATGCTGGTGGTGATGCTGGTGATGGTGACGCTGGTGACGGTGGTGATGATGGTGATGATGGTGATGCTGGTGATGGTGGTGATGATGGTGATGCTGGTGATGATGCTGACGATGCCGATGATGGTGACGATGGTGATGATGCTGACGATGGTGACGACGGTGATGATGCTGACGATGGTGGTGGGCTCATTCCAGAACTCATGCAAAAGCAAACTTGGTGATACCTACAAATAAGGCTGCTCTGCTCCAGGGTTGGCATAGCCTGGGGGAAGGCTGCAGTGAGCTTGTTCCCCGAGTCAGTTGGGTAAGCCCAAGGACACCCAAGGGTAGGGGAGGCATCCTAGGTACCAGCTCCTGGACCCTCAGAGCTCCCTGCTGCGCTAGTCACTGCCCAGATCAGCAGGGTAATCACGAGGTGGGGGCCAGGGAAACTAGCCCCTCCATGCCCAAGAGCACCCACCACCTGCCACGTCTCGCTGTCAGAAGCTCCTCGCAGACCGATCCTGGCCTCCTCCCTGCCCCCAGCCGGGTGAGCACACCACACAGCTCCTCTCCAGCTGCCCTCCGCCCTGCACCAGACTCTGCCGCTCTGGGGCCAGTGAGGCGCTCCCCGAGAGCATCCCCTGGGGCCCCCTTAGGATCATGCAATCTGGCCGCGGGGCCAGACGTACAGAAAGCCACGCAGTCTGCCCAGATGGCCTTGCCTGGATGGCATCTGGAGTGCAGCCTCGCTCCCAGGCACCTGAGTCAGAGCCACTGGAAGGGATCTTCTTATAGGACCTTTCTGTGACCCCATGGTACAGCCGAGGGCTCCCTGGCGCCCTTTGTCATGGAAGAGGGTGATCTGGTGACCTCTGACCCCCAGTTTGACCCCTGCGTCCCTGAGGCCGCCTGACTTGCTCACCAGCTGTCTCGTCTGCCCCCAGGTACATGATCACCAGCCTGGACCGCACCCACGCCGGCTTCTACCGCTGCATCGTGCGGAACCGGATGGGCGCTCTGCTGCAGCGACAGACGGAAGTCCAGGTGGCCTGTGAGTACTGCGCGGGGCCGGGGAGAGGGGGACTGTGAAGCAGAGAAGGTCTGCAGGGTCTTCGCCCACCGGCCACAAGCTGGGTAGAGCCAAACCCCAGCCGTGGCTTTCTGTGCTCATGGCGGCCCCTCCCACCATCCGGGCCGGTGCCGTCCACTTAGCCGACGGGACCGAGGCCCGGGCTCTCAAAGCCACACTGCTGACATGTGACACACCTCTGCTGGCTGTGACTTCAGCAATAGCTGCGCCTAGTGTGGGATCCTAGTACCCCACCCAGGGATCAGACCTATGCCCCCTGCATTGGAAGTGCAGAGTCTTAACCACTGGATGGCCAGGGAAGTCCCCAGCACTCTTTAGATGGGACTAGTTGCTTCCTTTCTGAAAAGGAGACCTGTCACCTGCTTTGAGGGTCTCCTCTGGGTTTGGCCTCCAACTTGGGGGATCTTCATAATGGGAGACTTCCCCAGGGTCTTCTTGGCAGATTTCCCCGGGTCCCCCCTCCCCACCACCATGACCTTCCCAGGTGGTGCTGGTGGTAAAGAAGCCGCCTGCCAATGCAGGAGACAGAGGAGATGCAGGTTCGACCCCTGGGTCGGGAAGAGCCCCTGGAGGAGGGCATGGCAACGCACTCCAGTGTTCTTGTCTGGAGAATCCCATGAACAGAGGAGCCTGGTGGGCTACAGTCCATGGGGTTCCAAAGAGTCAGACAGGACGGAGGAGATCTAGCCTGCACACCCCCCCACATCCTTGACTTTTCCATCCTCCCGCTTGCCCAGCCCTGGAGCATTAAGAGCTTGGAGGTCCCCACAGTCTCCGGGAGCGCTGGGAGATGCCTCGTGGTGGGTCTCAGCTCTAAGAGGGAGAGGGGAGGTGAGCGGTCGGAGTTCCTGGAAGGACCAGGCAAGCTGAGGGCAAAGGAATAGACCCTCGCTGAGCCTTTCGGGTGACAGCCTCCCCGCATTGCCTCCAGGACCCAGAAGAGCGTCCTCAGATGAGGGATGAGAGAGAAGCTTCGGGAGAACCCAGTGCACCAATCAGCTCCGTTCACCCCACCCCGTGACTCAGGACCCCTTCCCAGACTCCCCATTCTAATGCAGCCGCTGTGTGCTAGAAAGAAGCCGCAGTATGTGCCGTTTCATTATGGGGTTTTAGGGGAAGACATCTAAGGTTGCCCAGTGGGCCATGGGAGTGTGGAAAACCTTAATGAGCCATGATTTTTTTTTTTACAAAGAGGACCCCCTTGAAACTTCCGTGGCGATCCAGTGGTTAGGCATCCGAGCTTCCAATGCAGGCGGGAGGTGGGCTCAGGTTCAATCCCTGGTTGGGGAACTAAGATCCCACATGGTGTGGGGCATGGCCAAAAATAAAATTTAAAAATAGTAAAAATTTACAAAGAAAGTAGCTTGCCTTCCAAAAATGAAAAATAAACTAAAGACATCCTCTCATGCGGGGCCCACTAGGGCGTGACTCGGATTTAACGCAGAAGAGAGCTTGTTACTTTGGAGAGAAGCAGGGGAGAGAAGTCGAGAAGAAAGACTCAAGTGAGGCGAAGCGTGTTTACAATAATTATGGAGGGCAACCGTAATCAGAAGCGGAGGACCGACTGTCCCATAAATCAGCGCTAGGGACAACTCGGCTGCTCAGAGAAACAGAAAAGCCCTGAGTTAGAATAACGGGTCAGGGCCGTGGCCGCCGGCTGGAGGGCTCCCACGGAGCTCCGTTTAGCGGGTTCCCAGAGCCCAGCGGTGCAAGCAAGGTCGTGGGTCGGGCCACAGAGAACCCAGGAGTGTGTCTGTGTGTGCTCGAGGGTGGCCATGGATTCATGCATGTGAGTGTGCAAATGTGTTTCTGGATTGGTCTGCCTCTTTGTCACCTGTGTGCAGCTGAGGGCTCTGCCCAGTCTTCGTTGCAGCACGCGGGATCTTTAGCTGCAGCATATGAGGTTTTAGTTCCCCATCCAGGGATCGAACCCCAGTCCCCTGCATTGGGACCAGCGGACAAAAAGTGTTGACAGCAGGCTTCAGGGTTCTTCATGTGCCACGTCGTGACCCTTGTGGGGATGGGGAGAGAAGCCGTGGATTCCAGCCCTGATCTAGTCGCTGACTAGCTTAGGGCTCTGGGCACCTGGGGAGTGGACGGGTTGCAGGTGGAGAAGGGAGCCCTGCCTCCGTCCCCCCAAGACCCTGCAGAACAGTCAGAGCCAAAGGTCCAAGCTGGACACCGCGTCCCTAAGGAGATGCTAAGGAAACACAGAGGGGCCTCCCAAACCCCCCGCCCTCCAGTGTAATTGTGCAAATGTTTTCCCTCCCTGGGTCCCCGGGAGCAGGTCTCCGAGGTAGGAAGGTGTGTCCCGGGAGCTTCATCTTGAGATGGGGAAACCGAGCCTCAGAAAGGTCCAAGGACTGGACTTCCCTGGTGGTCCAGTGGTTAAGACTCTGCCTTGCAATGCAGGGGACATGGGGTCAATTTCTGTTCAGGGAACTAAGAGCCCAAGTGCTGCCGCATCACAGGTAGGGAATATACGCACTACAATGAAAGATCCCACCCAATTAAGGAATGTCCCACGTGCCGCAACTGAGAGCCAATGTGGCCGAATAAATTAAAAAAAAAAAAAGAAAAAAGTGGTCTGGTGGCAACCCAAGTTCCCACAGCTGGTATTTCTACCATCTCCCTCCTCCTTCCTCCCCCCGTCAACCAAAGACAGGAGCTGTGAACCCAGCCACGGACCCGGCCACGAACAAACGTTGAGCTCAGATTCCCCTTGCCTATCCCTTGGCTTCCCTGGTGGCTCAGCCGTAAAGAATCCACCTGCCAATGCAGGAGACCCCGGTTCCGTCTCTGGGTCAGGAAGATCCCCTGGAGAGGGGCATGGCAACCCACTCCAGTATTCTTGGCTGGAGAATCCCATGGACAGAGGAGCCTGCAGGCTGTAGTCCATAGGGTCGCAAAGAGTCGGACCCGGCAGAAGCGACTGAGCAAGCAAGCCTGCACTTATCCCTAGCTGTGTGACCTTGGGCAGATGACTTAACTTCTCTGTGCCTTCATTTCCTCATTGGAAAAAAGGGATGCTAATGTTAGAGCCTACCTAGCCGGGCTGTCACATGAGTAATCAATCAGCGCATACAAGGGATTTTCACAATGAGTAATCAATCAGCGCATAGGAGGGATTTTTACAATGAGTAATCAATCAGCGCGTACGAGGGGCTTCCCTGGCAGTCAAGTGGTTAAGACCCCTTCCAATGCAGAGGGTATGGGTTTGATCCTTGGTTGGGAGCTAAGATCCCACATTCCTAGAGGCCAAAAGACCAAAACATAAAACAGAAGCAATGTTGTAACAAAATTCAATAAAGATTTTCAAGAAATCAGTGCTCACAAAGCATCATGAAAGGCCCCCAGCCCAGAGAACCCTCGGGGTGGAAGCTCGGGGTGGACGAGTACACTTTCTTCTCTGCCAGGCCAACCAGGGAAGGCTTCCTGGAAAAGACATCCACAGCCCTTCTCATTCTGTCTGATGGTACCTTGGGAGGTACCATCCTCTGCTCTCCAGGGCTGGGGCTAGGGTGAGGCAAGGAGAATGGAAAATTTAAGGAGGCGCTCCCTCTCAGGGAATCACCGTCTGCTTGCAGGACCCTGACAGTGGGTACTGCCTTAAATCGTTCCCCTCCCCCACCCATCGCAGTCCTGGGGCTCTCCCGGACTTGTGCCCTGCACACCGCCTGCATCTGTCTGTCCCTCCGTCTGTTTACACTGTCACACGGCGGAGCTTGCCGTTCTGAGGATGGGTAACCTACGAAGGATGCTTCTCCAGACCCCGCATCTTCCCTTCTTGCCAGTTTCTGCCCCCCGGGGTGGGAGGGTTTTGTCCTGGGGGTTCAGCAGCGGGGTTGGGTCAGATCAGGCCCAGCAGTCCCCACCCCTGGCTCCCATCGCCCCCTTCCCAAAGAAGGGCTGTGAATCGGGTTCTAATGGGAAATTAATAAGGCAGCTGTGCTAACCACTAATGATGATGGCAAAGTCGTTACAAAAAGCTTCTTTACATGTTTTTAATTACAGCAATTAAAGAGAAGTCGATAAAACATCACCCCCCTCCAGCTCCCTTCTTGGCCCCACCCTGAGTCTCTTTGTTTTTGTGAAGCCGCCATAAATTTCTGGCATGCGGCAAGTGGATTGAATGGCTGAGAGGCTTGGAAGAACCTTCTGGAGTCAGCATCCAGCTTCCGTGGGTGCCTCTTAGTCCTGCTCACCTGAGCAATGTCCCTGATGTGTATCCCAGCCTCACTGGGTGGGTGGATGGCTCGGACTTGGAATCCCCAGCCCCGGCAACAAGCCCCACTCACTTATCACGGGGCCAAGGGCTCCTGCTCCCGGTTCTCCAGGGCAGCTTGGCAGCCCCCGTGCAAAATGAGAGCTGAGGGCATCAGCCCCACTGTCCCATGGGCTGGGGTTGATGTCCAGAATGCCAGCAGTGGGCCCATTCTTCTTAATGCTCAACCTGAGTGGAGTATTAAATGTGGAAGAAGGGAGTAGGAGATATGGCTGAGGAGGTGGGGCATTGGGGACAGACGGTGACATTCTCAGATGCAGTGGGATGTTTTGATGTCACTTAGAATGCAGTGGAAGGCATGGATGGTTGGAGGCAGATTCACGACTGGATGGAGAAATAGCATCCTCATAAGAAACAAGCACAGCCACAATTAAGTACCATCCCATGTCACCAGCGGAGAAGGCAATGGCAAGCCACTCCAGTACTCTTGCCTAGAAAATCCCATGGATGGAGGAGCCTGGTAGGCTGCAGTCCATGGGGTCGCTAGGAGTCAGACATGACTGAGCAACTTCACTTTCACTTTTCACTTTCATGCATTGGAGAAGGAAATGGCAACCCACTCCAGTGTTCTTGCCTGGAGAATCCCAGGGTTGGGGGAGCCTGGTGGGCTGCCGTCTATGGGGTCGCACAGAGTCAGACACGACTGAAACGACTTAGCAGCAGCAGCAGCAGCATGTCACCGGACTGGCAAAAACCAAAGCGTCTAGCAAGACCAGGTGTTCATAGAAACTCCCACCACTGCTGACGGGAGTGTGAATTGGCAAATTGATGCAAATCAGGGAAACAGCTTGGCGTTATCTCATAAGATCAACATGTGCACAGCCTACAACCCTAGCGATTCCACCTTTAGGCACATCCTCTTGAGATTCTCTCAGCAACGAGTGCTGGCAGACCCACAGGAGACTGTTCTTAGCAGGACAGCAAAACACCGATAACAGAGCCGGCCTGCAGCAGCACTGCGCTGTCTGGATACACGGACATCCAGGCAGCGCTGAAGATGACCAAACCCGGTACCAGGGCAGAGGTGGGGCTCCCAACAAGCATGTTGCACAAAAAAACCAAATTGGGGTGGATGACATACAAAATAATCCAGAGGGCTTAGAAGCAGGCTAAACTAACCGTAAACTGTGCAAGGATGCATCTACATGTGGGGAAACTTGAAAGAAAGGAAAAAAAAGCAGTGGTATGATGGACCCAACATCCAAGAGGGCAATTAGACCTCTGGGGGGGCGGAGCGGTGATGAGAAGGAGGCTGTCGGGGAGGGAGGTGAGGCTGGTTCGTGTTCTGTTCCTTAGACTGGGCGGTGGGTTGTTGTTACTGTTCAGTCGCTAAGTCGTGTCTGGCACTTTGCGACCGCATGGGCTGCAGCACGGCAGGCTTCCCTGTCCTTCACCATCTCCTGGAGTTGACTCATGTCCATTGAGCCATCCAAGCATCTCATCCTCTGTTGCCCTCTTCTCCTGCCCTCAGCCTTTCCCAGTGTTGGGTATGTGAGCATTTATTCTTCTTCTTTGAACTACTCATAAGATTATGTTCACTTTTTTTATGCATGACATATTTCATGATAAAAACGTTTTAAAAGTGGGACCTCCCTGGTGGTCCAGTGGTTAGGGCTTCACGCCTCCCCTGTAGGGGACACAGGTTCGATCCCTGGTTGAGGAACTTAAGATCCCACACGCTGCATGGCATGGCCAAAAGAAGAAAGAAAAAGTTTTAAAAATAACTAAAAGCGGTAAATATACTCTGAAGTGGAATGCGTGCTTTACAAGACCTTTTAAGATAGAACAAAGACATTAGGAATAATTTTTAGGCCCCGTCTAGCTGTGCCCCAGGCCTGTACATCTTTGCTCTCAGGGGACGGCCTAGGGAGTTAGATCAGTGCTGCAAGACCTGATGGGCCAGCATGCATTGCCAAGAGGAAGTGCAGTAAATAAATCCTTGTGTTTCCACCTCAGTGCGAGTGAGTTTCCCTAGGAGATCCTGGACCCCCAGCCCAGCCAGTGTGCGCTTCCCTCTAGCCTTTCTCAGGCAGTGGCTGGCTAAGCAGCCCCCTTGCAGCTGGTGTTAGGGACGCCTGTGCCCTGGGTCCCATGGGCAGAGACAAGGGGCTCCCTGGGAAGACCTAGGAAGCCCACTGGGCAAAGTGAGTGGAGAGAACCAGGAGGGTTCTGGGGGTCTCAGAGCCAATAGTGAGGGGAGATGATTGTGAGAGGAAAAGGTGGATGGGAGCAGCAGCAGCAAGACTTGGAGCGAGGTCAGCTCTGCCCTTCCTTCACCTGTCCATCCTGCCATATGTACATACAGTCACCATCCCTCACTTCCTCCCTCCATCCATCCACTCATGCATCTATTCAACCATCCATCCATGGCACAGACCCACCAGCCTACCCCCTCGGCATTTTTAAAATTCTCTGTAAGTAGCCCTCCTCTCCTACCTCCTAGTCTTCACACACTCTCTTCCTCCTGGACTTTTACTACTGTCAACCACACAGACACACACACACACACACGTGTGGCTAACACCTACCCTTTATGTATCTCTGCTTTAAAAAGCCTCACCCCAGGCTGCCTCGGTGGCTCAGTAGTAAAGGATACGCCTGCCCAGTGCAGGCTACGCAGGCTCAATCCCTGGCCCAGGAGGGTCCCACGTGCCTCAGAGCAACTCCCACACGCCCTAGAGCCCCTGCTCCTCAACAAGAGAAGCCACCGCCGCGAGAAGCTCTTGCGCCACAGCCGGAGAGGAGCTCCCGCTCCCTGCAGCTAGAGGAAAGCCCACCCCGCAACGAAGACCCAGCAGAGCCAAAAACCACAAATAAATCATTTTTTTAAAAAAAGCCTCACCCCACCTCCCAGTCTGAAGTAGATACAGCAGATTTTCTCTGATGCCCCCTCTCATAGAAAAACCCTGTTTCTCTGTCCTAACTGTTGTCACAATATGTCACTGCGTGGTTCTCGGTTGATTTTCTTGTACCTGTTCCCCTAACCCTACACAAGTTCCACAGAGGCAGAGACCAGGGCTTTCTTCAGCACCTGTCGCAGAGCCTGTCTGACCCACGGAGGGGACTCAGTAAAGAGTCGTTGCATGACAGTACTGGCTGCCTTTTTTATATTTTTTATTTGAGTGACTTTTTAAATACATATTTATTTGACTGCACTGGGTCTTAGTTACAGCATATGGGACCTTTAGTTGCAGCATGTGGGATCTAGTTCCCTGACCAGGGATTGAACCCAGGCCCCCTGCTTTGAGAGCCAGGAGTCTTAGCCTCTGGACCACCAGGGAAATCCCGGTATTTGATGAGTTTAGAGAGAAACTACTGTGTGCAGAGTATGGGGCCAGGTATCTTAGAGGGATTTCCTCATGAATGTAATTAAATAGAACTACCTCATGAAGATTTCAGTGTAGCAGAAGGAGATAAAGAAGGTGTATGAAAAACTTGAATGCAGGGGCTAAGTCGTGGAGGAGGCGAGGGCATGCAAAGACAGGGGCGAGTCTGGACGCTGCAAAGACAGGGACGAGTCTGGACGCTCGCTGGACGCTGGCCGGCCCCGCCCTAACTGCTCAAGCTGGATAAGCCACTCTATCTCCATGAGCTTTAATTTCCTCACTGACGAAATGGAGCTAATAAAACCCGAGAGAGAAGAAAGAAACACTATTACCATGAAATTGCTTTAAATTGTTCAAATATATCTTCAGAGTTCTGTGAAAAGTTTTTTAAATAGATAAAATTATTGTGAGGACTGAAATCAATGTGATTTATTGATGCAATTTTTTTATAGACAGAGCCAAGTAATAGAAATTAGTAAACAACTAAAAGATGCACGTTTAGGAAAATTGAGCTCTGTGGTATTATTACACAGATGAAATGAAACAATCCATGTGAAGTCCAACTAGAAAGAAACCTAAGGTAGGGTCAGCAACTATTTGGGTGGCAGGGGGTAATCTTTGTTGGAGAGGTTGATGTTAAAACTGTGAAAAATACACAGGATTCCAATATTTTGATACAATGACTATTAGATGCAGTTTTAGAAACACTTTAATATACTCTTCCTGTCTCTATGGCTACATAACAAATTAACCCCAGACATCATGCTCTGCTCAGTCACTCAGTCATGTCCAACTCTTCGCCACCCCATGGACTGCAGTCTGCCAGGCTCCTCTGTCCATGGGATTATCCAGGCAAGAATACTGGAGGGATTTGCAATTTTCCCCTCCAGGGGGTGGACCGCAATCATTTGTCTTGCTCACAGATTCTGTGAGTCTGGACAGAACCTGCTGGGAACAACTTCTCTCTGCTCTTTGATGACTGAGGTCTCCACTAGAAGACCCAAAGGCTGGGGGCTGAAATTATCTAAGGGCTCACATGTTCAGTCACATGTCCAGTGTTGATGCTGGCTGTTGTCTGGGACCTTGGATCCTCTGCACAAAAGCTGTTCCTGTGTCCGTGTGGGCTAGGTTGAGTTCCCTTACAACATGTCAGCAGGATTCCACACAGGAGTGTCCAGAGAGCCAGGTGGAAGCTATATCCTTCTGATGACCTAGCCTTGAAAGTCACATAGGATCCCTTCTGGCATATTCTACCGGTGTACTCACAAATCCCTCTGATTCAAGAGGAGGGGACATAGCCCCCATCTCTCAGTGGGAGAAGTGTCCATCACAGTGTAAGAGGAACATGTTGGATGGGAGGTAAATATTGATGCAACCATCGTTTTTTTTTTAATTGAAATATAAATGATGTACAATGTTATATTAGTTTCAGGTGTACAACAAAGTGATTCCGTTTATATACATATATATATGGGCTTCCCTGGTAGCTCAGCTGGTAAAGACTCTGCCTGCAGTGCAGGAGACCCTGATTCAATCCCTGGGTTGGGAAGATCCCCTGGAGAAAAGCGTGGCAACTCACTCCAGTATTCTTGCCTGGAGAATCCTGTGGACAGAGGAGCCTGGTGGGCTACAGTCCATGGGGTTGAGAAGAGTTGGACACGACTGAGCAATTAAGCACAGCACAGCTATGTATGTGTGTGTATATATATAAGGCTTCCCATGTGGCTCAGTGGTAGAGAATCCACCTGCAGTATAGGAGATGCAGTGCAGGTTCAGTCCTAGGTCAGGAAGGTCCCGAGGAGAAGGAAATGGCAACCCACTCCAGCATCTTGCCTGGGAAACCCCATGGAGAGAGGAGCCTGGCGGGCTACAGTCCTTGGGGTCGCAAAGAGTGGGACACGGCTCATGACTGAGCACAGCGTAAACACACATCACCTTTTTTGAAATAAAAAGCCTCTGCCCTTAGAGTCAGAGCTCACCCTGACCCCAGCAGGCCGGTGGGCAATCAAAGCTTTCCCACCTCATCTCCGCTGCTCTCCTCCAGGCTGATGGAACATCAGAGCGGATGGTCCCCGCTCTATCTGCCGATGGGGTAGACACGCTCCTAAAGGAGCAACATGGTGTTGTGTTCACATGTCTGTGCAGGCTCACACGCTGCGCCCAAGGGTCCAGGAAGCTGGCCCCCGGAAGTGCCTTTCACCCCACACCTAAGTACAGGCAGGGGACCAGGGACAGACTCCGGGGTCTGAGTTCAAATCCTGCCCCTGCCCCATCCCAGCCACGTACGTGCTTTTGGACACGTCAACCAGCCTGTTCAGGAGGTTTTTTTTTTTTTTTTTTCCTCCATTGTAAGCTGTTTGAAACAATGACTGACGTCTCATGGTTGTTGAATGAATCCATTGGTTCGCGGACATACAGATGTGAATGGATATAAAGCCCCAAAGCACAAAGCAGAGCGCGCCGTCATGAGGGAGGGGGTGATGGGGCCACGGGAGGTGGGCCAAACGTGGCGGCCGTTCCCGCAATTTCCTTGCGCTCCCACCGCTCCCCACCCAGGAGCCGGGCAGTCTGGGTTGCTGACCTCCGGTCGCTGACCCCTACATGTGCTCTTCCCTCCCACAGACATGGGCAGCTTCGAGGAAGGCGAGAAACACCAGAGCGTCTCCCATGGAGAGGCCGCCGTCATCCGCGCCCCGCGCATCTCCAGCTTTCCGCGGCCGCAGGTGACCTGGTTTCGGGACGGCCGCAAGATCCCGCCCAGCAGCCGCATGTGAGCGTCCCCCTCCCCGACCCCCAGGGGCGGGTGTGAGAAGCCAGCCCCGCCCGGGAGAGGAGACCCGGGGCCACACGGAGCCCCCAGACGCGGAGGACGCAGGGTCCCCTCCACTCTGGGGTGGAGCCAGGCGGGGGACGTCCCCACGGAGGGCAGCCGGGTTCCCAGGGGCCTTTCTGGGAAACTCCGGCCGAGACTTGGAACTAGGACACTCTCGGCCTTCCTGGGGAATCCCAGGGTGTTGGCCTCTGTCTCTCAGCTGGAGAATAATTTTGCCTCTCAGAGCACTCCAAAAGCTCAAGTTGGCACAGACAGAGGCTCCGTCCCCGTGGCTCCAGGCCAGGGTTCAGGGCACACGGGCAGGCGCTGGCATCTCCCGGGCAGGGCGGAAGGCGCTGGGCGTTTCTGCCCGGCGGGCGGGTGTGTCTGGGAGTCCTTCGGGCGCGGCTGTGTGTTCCGGCTGCGGGGAGGAGGGGAGGCCCGGGGAGGCCTGGCAGGGAGAGGAACACATGGTCCTTTCAGCACTAACAAGGGCCCTTCTGTGTAGCCCAGGTCAGGGGTGGTGGCCACCGGGCTTGTGGGCAGAGGGATGGAGCCGACACCTCCCCGGAGGGCGGGTGAGGGGTCAAGGGTGGGAAGCGGCGGCCCTCCTGAGCCCCCAGGAGACAGCCAGCAGAGGCGTTCCTCTTTAGGTCTCCCACTCTCCCCTGCTCCCAGCAGAGGAGGGAGGCCACCCTTGCCCTGGACCAGGTGGGCCGCAGGTCCGCTGTGGGCGGAGCCTGTCCAGTCTCTGTAGGAAGTGCCGTCGGAGATGGCCAGTTCTTGCCTTCAGGGAGCATGAGGTTCCATGTGGGATGTTATAATCGTGTAACATAGTAACATCCTGGCAACAACGTGGCCGACCGGAGCACCTGCCATGTCCCCCAGCCTCCAATACGCACAGCCCACATCACCCTCTGCTCCAGGACAGACACGCACCTCCCGGGGTGAGGTGCTCTGCCTCGTGCCTTTTTGGTCCCCAGAATGCACATTCAGGAAATATTTGTTGAATGAATGACCCGCATGAGAACCTTATGAGGCTGCTGATTTTATTCCCATTTTACAGACGGTAAAGTGAAGGCCCCCAGAGCTTAACTGCTCTGCCAGATCTCAAGCAACTGGTTCCAGGCTTGCTGACTCCAGAGTCAGGGTCTTTTTTGTATAATGGTTTCAGTGTCTTTTTTTAAAATACATATGTGAAGTGAAAGTCGCTCAGTCGTGTCTGACTGTTTGTGACCCCATGGACTATACAGTCCGTGGAGTTCTCCAGGCTAGAATACTAGAGTGGGTTGCCTTTCCCGTCTCCAGGGGATCTTGCCAACCCAGGGATTGAACCCAGGTCTCCCACATTGCGGGTGGATTCTTTACAAGCTGAGCCACAAGGGAAGCCCAAGAACAGTGGAGTGGGTAGCCTATCCCTTCTCCAGGGGGCCTTTCAGACCCAGGAATCAAACTGGGGTCTCCTACATTGCAGGCAGATTCTTTGCCAGCTGAGCTGTGAGGGAAGCCCAGATATGTATGTATTTGTGTATTTTTGGCTGTGCTGGGTCTTCATCGCTACACACAGGTTTTCTCTAGTTGCGGGGAATGGGGGCTACTCTCTGGTTGCAGTGAGAGGGCTTCCCATTGCGATGGCTTCTCTTGTTGCCGAGCATGGGCTCTTAAGACACCGTCTTCAGTCGCTGCAGCTCGCGGGCTCAGAGGCTATAGCACACAGGCTTAGTTGCTCTGTGGCATGGGGGATCCTCCCAGACCAGGGACTGAGCCCGTTTCTCCAGCATTGCCAGGCACACTCTTAACCAGTGGACCACCAGAATTGAGATCTTTAATTCTCTTTTGTGTGGAAATTATTTGAAAGCGGGGACAAAGACATGGGGGCTAAAGAGGATAAAGTGATTGCACTTGTGGAAAATTGATCTGGTGATTCTCAACCTGGCTACCATCTGAGATCATTTGGCACCATTTAAAATACATTGATCTTTCGATTCTGCCCCTCACATGCTCTGATTGCATTGCAACAGTGTGTATGTACCTAGACGTCAGGATTTTTAAAAGCTCCCCAGTGATTCCAGCATGCAGCCACAGTTGAGAACCACTGTCCTGGAATGTGTCCGTTACCTCCACGTACAAGAGTGCTGCATAACAAGTGGTCCCAATGGCCTGATGCGATAAGCATGCATGTATCATTCGCATCAGCAGATTGGTGAGCTTGGCCTGGCTCTCTCGCTTGGTCAGGGCTGGCTGATGAGAATGTCTGGGTGAGTCCCCTCTGCCCCACTTGTCCCAGCCTCCAGCCAGCCGGCCCTAACATCTCCTCCTGGCAGTCGCAGGAGAAGCAAAGTCAGGGTTCTGCTAACATCCCATTGGTCAATGCAAGTTACGTGGTAGAACTTAGCCCAAGATGCAGGGAAATTAACTCTGCACTTGAGAGGACTGGAGAATCACCCGGAGCTGCTGCTACAGAGCTGGTGATGACTGGGGGGGGGGGGGGGGGGGGCCATGTTCACAGGTGGACTCGTGCTATGTGTGAGGACCAGGCTCCCGTAGGCCTAATGAAAGTTCAATAAAAGCAGCGAGTGAGGACCATTAACACAGAAACCAAGGTTGAGTCGCAGGAGGGGGATCGCCCTGCCACACGGGTGCTGAGATAGGCAGCAAGTCCCAGCCCCTTCCCGACTCCCTTTTCTGAGCCGATCTCCCAGGCCCTTGCTGTATCAATGATGGTGTCCTGCAAGCCAGCCAGCTGGGAGTGGCTGCAGGAATACTGTGCTGAGGAGGACCCCGAGGGCTCAGACTCGGGGGGATTATGCCTTCATGGATGAGCCACGTGCACCATGGCCGCCGGAGGGGCCAAGTGGACATCTGTCTCCGGGGTTTGCCACATTAGATGCAGCTCTTTCTGCAACCTCACTCCCATCACCCCTTACCTGACAGCTTCCCACCTCCTCTGGCCTTTCCTGGCTTCTGCCATCACCGCCCCCCCTTTTCTTTCCCAGCAGTCCCTGTCAGCAGGACAGAATGCCCTCAGGTTGTGCACAAACACACACACACACACACACACGCACACGCACATACACACACACCTTCCTGGTCACTCCCACCCCCTCCAGCCCTCCTACCAAACACGCATGAGGACACAGGGCATTTTTATCTCAGCAATTACGGCAGATTAATATTCATAGCCCAGAGGAAAGGCCCCTGGAAACAAATCCTCTGGTGTCTGTTTGTTGGAGATACATATCTGATGAGTGCTATCACCCGTCGGGGCTGCGCTATCTACAGAGGACCGCTCTCCCTCCCGGGGCGGAAGCAGAGATTAGCAGCCACCCCCCACCACCCCTTCCTTGATATTCATTGTTGAAAAGGAGACAAGATTCCTAACAAAGATGCATGCTGAGGGTTTGGGGCAGGTTCTGGGGTGATTTATTTTACTCTTAATTAAATTATCAATTGCCCCCCACCCCCCAGAGCTGGGGAGAGAAAAGGCTGGCTTCATGAGAGGGAGTGGAAGGTGGGAAGGACTTGGGCCAATCAGAGAAGCAGGACAGACGTAAGAAATTGAACCAGAGGATTGTGGCTGAAGAACCTAACCCAGCCTCTGCTGAGAGGGGAGCCCTGCAAGAATCCCGGCAGCCTCCTTCAGCGTGGGCGCCCCTGGGCGAGCCGACTGGAAGCCCTCCTGAGTGCTGCAGGGAACTGGTGCACTTCGGAAGTGAGCACAGGGTCGTGCCGGAACCATCTATCGAGGGGATGGTCATCCTGCTGAAGGCTGTGAGCCCAGGGACCTTTCTTATTAGCCTCCTGCTGAGGACAGACGTAGGGCAAGTCAACAGGCCTCTGGCCCCTCACTGCCCTCTGCTCACCCCACTCACTGGGAACTCGAACCCAAGCCCCAGGGGTCCCGGACACAGTGCTGTCCTCCAGAGGCAGGAGAGCCCCTCTGACTTACAGACAGACAGACAGACAGACAGACCCCCGGACCCAGGGACTTAGCGCCATGGAAGTTTGTTTCCCGCCAACTTAAAGAGCTTTAGGACTTCCCTAGAGGCTCAGATGGTGAAGAATCTTCCTGCGATTCAGGAGACCCAGGCTCAGTCCCGGGGTCGGGAAGATCCCCTGGAGAAGGGAATGGCCACCTCCTCCAGTATTCTTGCCTGGGTAATCCCCTGGACAGAGAAGTCTGGTGGGCTACAGTCCATGGGGACGCAAAGAGTCAGACACGACTGAGCGACGAACACTTTCACTTCCTTTTTTCACCCTAAGAGGGGGCTGAGGGGGACAGGTGAACTCCAGAAGGCTGTGTCACAGGCAGGCTGTGGCTTTTGAATCACCCTAAACAGATTCGGGATTAGGCAGCCTCCCTCCCCCACAGCCTTCACCACCTCCACAAGCTGCATTAAAGGACCAGGGTCCCTGCAGGAGATTCCCACGTGAGGACATGGTCACCATCCCTGTCCCACTGTGTTGACCTTAAAATATTTTAGCCTGGCTCTGTCCTCACACCCATCACCTCATTTGTTGTTCAGTCGCTCAGTCGTGTCTGACTCTTTGCGACCCCATGGACTGCGGCACGCCAGGCTTCCCTGTCCTTCACCATCTCCCAGAGCTTGCTGAAACTCACATCCATTGAGTGGATGATGCCATCCAACCATCTCATCCTCTGTCGTCCCCTTCTCCTTTTGCCTTCAGTCTTTCCCAGCATCAGGGTCTTTTCCAGTAAGTTGACTCTTCACATCACGTGGTCAAAGTATTGGAGCTTCAGCTTCAGCATCAGTCCTTCCAATGACTATTCAGGGTTGACTTCCTTTAGAATTGCTGCTGCTGCTGCTAAGTCACTCCAGTCGTGTCCGACTCTATGCGATCCCATAGACAGCAGCCCACCAGGCTCCCCCGTCCCTGGGATTCTCCAGGCAAGAACACTGGAGTGGGTTGCCATTTCCTTCTCCAATGCATGAAAGTGAAAAGTGAAAGTGAAGTCGCTCAGTCGTGTCTTGAATCTTAGCGACCTCATGGACTGCAGCCTACCAGGCTCCTCCATCCATGGGATGTGCCAGGCAAGAGTACTGGAGTGGGGTGCCGTTGCCTTCTCCGTCCTTTAGGATTAGCTGGAGGTAAAAAGACCTCTTCAGGGAAAAAAAAATAAAGGACGTCATTAGGGTTCCCAGGAATTGGAGAGGAAGGCTTTGTCTTCCTATTTCCTGGAGCTCAGCAGGCAATATAAGACCCAGCACTGGAACCCCAAAAGCCAGGATAAGGGGGGACCCCGGCCCAGCCTGGCTGGGAAGACCAAGCTGGAGAGGCGTTCACAGGGATGTTTATTTGAGAGCCCGTTTAAAAGTCTGTCAAATTCACCTAATGGGAGAATCTGAAAAGAATTCAACTGGATCTGTCCTTGTTAAACTAACATTAAGGATGTTTAACAGCTGTCTCGGGCATATCACATTAAAATCCAGAGATAGACTCGACAAACTAATGGTGTTGCTCATCATCAAGAGGATGGGTGAGAGGAGGTGCTGGACAGAGCCGGCCGGGCAGGGGTCCCGCCCCCACACCCGGAGGGTGCCCAGCTTCCGCCTGGACAAGCCCTTCACCCGACCTGTGGACGTGGGGGCTGAGGGGCTACGTGACAGGATCCCGGCAGCAGGAGCCAGACTGGCAGCAAACCGCCTATGTCTGCGCCCCGCTGCCCAGCCGGTTTCCCTTTTCCCTCTCTACCAGCCCTGACAGCCCCTTATTGGCTGGATTCAGGGAAAGGAAATGGAGGTGCTTCCCTGGTGGTTCAGATAGTAAAGAATCTGCCTGTGATGCAGGAGACCCGGGTTTGATCCCTGGGTCAGGAAGACCTCCTGGAGAAAGGAATGGCTACCCACTCCAGTATTCTTGCCTGGAAAATCCCAGGAACAGAGGAGCCTGATGGGCTACAGTCCACGGGGTCTCAAAGAGGCAGACACGACTGAGCGACTAACACTTTCACTTCCTTTTTTCACCCTAAGAGGGGGCTGAGAGGGACGTGTGAACCCCAGAAGGCTGTGTCACAGGCAGGCTGTGGCTTTTGAATCAACCTAAGCAGATTCGGGATTAGGCTAAGGCAGTTATTCTGGAATGGGTCTGCTCATTTCTAAGTGTATTATCATCTCTCATGATTCATTCATTCTGGGGAATGAATTTCTTCAGTTCTGGACCCTCCTGGTGCAGCAGTGACCCGAAAGGGTAGAATTCTGGGGGAGCTCCAGCCCCTAGCCAGGCCTGGGCTGGACGCAGAGAAGCGTCGCCTGGACAGCCCCAGACCCCTGGACATGCTCTGTATCTGGTCCCCAGCGCTGGCGAAGTGGGGTTCTCTGCAAACTAATTCTGGCTGGAGTTCAGGCAGCCAGTGGTTCCGGGGGTGGGCTGGAGGAGGGGCTCTTGGGGGCCTGGCTTCCTGTCCCAGCTGGCATCGCATCCCTGGAGGCCCACCCATCAGAGGAACCCTTTTCTGCTTCCCAGAGCCATCACGCTGGAGAACACTCTTGTCATCCTGTCGACCGTGGCACCTGACGCAGGCCGCTACTACGTGCAGGCTGTTAACGACAAGAACGGGGACAACAAGACCAGCCAGCCCATCACTCTCGCTGTGGAGAGTAAGTCAGCGGCGGGGCCCGGACCGATGGCGAGGCGCATCATTAAATCTTGGGAATGGGGCTCCCGGGGCTCGTGGGGAAGATGGAATGGCGTGGACAGGGGAGGCTGGGAAAGGGAAGGGGAGGAGCCATCCCGAGGAGGAGGAGTCCCAGCTGCAGTGGAAGCGGGAGCCGGCGAACCAGGAGGGGACTGAACTCCGGACTCCATCCCCATGAGCCTGAGATCGTATCAGGAGCGGGGACACTTAGCTTGGCCATTAGCGGGGCCCCCTGGAGATCCGGGGAAGCATGAAATGTTGGGAAAAGTGTGTGCATGAGAGGATTACAGCCACCCCTGGGCTCAGGTGCCAGTGGCGAGAGCTGACCAGGAGCTGGGAAGCTCGTTTTTAAAGAAGTGTGCTGACTGCCTGCACTCAGCTGGCACGTAAAAGGCACCACTTGCAGTTGGAGCCGAGCCATCCTCGCTGATGGGAACACAGGCTTTCTGCCCAGGCTCCCGCCTCAAAGTGCCGCTGTCCATCAGCGGAGACTGCCCACCACCCTGGAGGAGAGAGGCAACCCTCTCCTCAGTGGCAGAGTGCAGAGGGGAGCAAATGGAAAGGGTGACTCCTTGAGTCTCCTTGACGGAGAAGCGTTTGTCCAGCTGAGACTGAAGGCAGGTTTCCGGGCCCTGATGGAGATGCCGTGGTGGGGGGACGTTCTCCCCAGCCCCGCTCCCCGCCCGCCAGTGCACCATCCCCGGGAGGCAGAGGAGGTGGGGAGTCGCCAAGTCCATGGGACGGGGCCAGAGCTTCCTGCAGCGACCGAGCGCCATGCCGCCTGTGGGAGCCAGATGTTCACGTCCTTCACATCTGCACAACTGCTGCTCCACAAGCCAGCTCATTTATCATCCACGGTCCCGCGGGGACGTCCCCGCCAGCAGCATGAGAAGGGTGCCAGCCAGCACAGGACCTTCCCGTGTCCTTCCTCTGATCCCAGCCTCTGTCTTCCAGGGCCCAGAAAGCCCAGTTGTTGTCGATGAGTCACTAAGACGCGTCTTTTGCGACCTCAAGGACTGTAGTCCTCCAGGCTCCTCTGTCCGTGGGATGCTCCAGGCAAGGATACTAGAGTGGGTTGCCATTTCCTCCTCCAGGGGATCTCCTTGACCCAGGGAGAGAACCCAAGTCTCCTGCATTGGCAGGCGGATTCTTTACCACCGAGCCACTTGGGAAGCTGCAGAAAGCCCCAAACATTCCCCAGTCCCGACCTGCCCGCGCCTGGGCCTTCTGGCACCTGCAGAACCCCTTCCCATATATGCAGTGACCCCCTCCCCCAGACCAGGCTCCTGTCTGCCGAGAAAGAGACCTGGATGCAAGGAGCAGAGTTCCAGTCTGCATGCTGACCTATGAGGGTCACGGGTGTGACCTCTGACATTGACTTGAGCCAGGGTCTCACTCATCTTGGCATCCTGGGGGCCCAGCCCACAGTCTGGGGCTGCTGTTTCTATGGGAAAAAGAACCATCAGAGGGGGTGTTTTTCCCCATGTATTTTCCAGCGCGTTGAATACCTGGAGTCTTAACGGAATCGAGTCATTTGGTCCGAGTCAAGGTCAGGCATCTTCCTGGGTGGCTCAGTTGACTCTGAGACGGAGGTTGGAGCCTCCCTCCCCCGACTCTGCTCTGCCTTCCTCCCTTAGCACCTAGCCTCCTCCCGGCCAACCCAGGATGGTGGTGCTCCCTCCCCCAGCCCTCCGGCGGGCCCCCATGTCTGCCCGAGCCTCCCCCACACCATTGTCTGTTTCTCCCACCCGGTCGCCCCTCGCCCCCTGCTCTCAGGATTTGTACCAGATTGAGTGCAGAATCAGCTGATTTTCAGCTAATTTCTCCTCCCACGAGTGACTGCACTTCAAATCCTGGTGCTTGTCGCTGACACAAATCCCCCAGCTGCCGGCCTGCCAGCCAATTTCCTGGGAGCAATTGCGACTTCGCCCACCGTGAGCAGCGTCTCCCTCATCTGTCTCGCCCTCCGCTCCCCACCCCCACCCCTCACCCCCTCTCTGCTCAGGGCAGGCAGCCTCTTCGCATCCCTCATCCCTCGGGAAGCATCCATGCTCTTTGGAGATGGAGGCTGAGAGAGCAAAGGCCAGTGACCCCCAGAGTTGCCCCCTGCCCAGGTGTCAGCCAGCAGGTGACCTCACTCGGACCACCACAGCTCTTGACAAGTTCGTACCTGGCTGGTGGTCCCACTGGGTGGTGATCAGAGCTGCACCACGCAATGGAATTATAATACGAGCCACATATGCAATTTAAAATTTGCCAGTAGCTCACTATTTCAGAAGGAAAAAGGAATTGGTGAAATTAATTACACTTTATTTAACCCAACATATCCAAAATATTATCAGCTGAATGTACAATCAAGATAGAAAATATTAATGAGATACTTTACACTGTTTTTTTTTTAAGTCTTTGAAAATCCGTGTGTATTTTACACTTAAAGCACATCTCCTCAAATTTGGATGCTGGATTTTCATCTGGAATACGTGATCTGTATTTAGATTGCATAAAATGTGCAACTGGAAAGGTGGGATCAGAAGCCCAAGTTGTTCTAGACATACTTAGAAGTGTTCTAATAACTGACTCGGGGATCTGTTTTTAATCAAGTGTAAATTAGATAAAATTCAACCCCATTCCATAGGGACATCGGTCACTCAAGAGCTCATGGCCACCTGTGGTTCTCCCCCCGCCCCCCACCCCGCGGGGGCAGGTCGGCCCTGGGCTCGTGGGCAGCTGGAAGCCGGCCCCGGGGAGAGGGCAGCTTGTCTCCCTGCCCTCCACCCGTCTGACCTGTGGTCCAATCACGTGGTCCCCGAGCCACAGTTTCCTCACCTGTAACGGGACGCCTGTGGCAAAGCACAGGCTTCCCTGATGGCTCAGTGGGTAAAGAACCCGTCTGCAATGCAGGAGACGGGAGACGGGTTCGATCCCTGGGTTGGGAGGATCCCCTGGAGGAGGAAATAGCAGCCTGCTGTGTTATTCTTGCCTGGAAAATCCCATGGACAGAGGAGCCCGGTGGGCTACAGTCCACGGGGTCGCAAAGAGTCAGACACGGCTGAGCGACTAAGCACGCACGCGCTCAACACCTACTCAACGCACCCACTGCACCGGTTATCAAAACTGTCCTGGGGCAGCTGGCTGAGACCCAGCTTCACCCCTGAGTGGGGACCCCCAAGCTTCCTCCTGCCCTGGGGCCCCACCCACATCACGAGCTCACCTGGGAGATGCCGGCGCCTGCTCCGCTTTGCCTGCAGCTTTTCCAAGTGATCCCTGGGGCCCCGTTCACGCCACTGTCCAGAGCTGACACCCTGCATCCTGTGCCTGAGCACGGCTAGACCGCCCCCCACCCCTGGCCGGCCTCCCAGAGACCCAGAGTCGGCCCAGCCCCCACCCCCGGCAGAAAGCTCCTGACAGTCAGGTGTGTCTTCCCAGGGCAGGTCCCCCTGGCTGGTCCCTCTGCTTTCCCATCACACGGAGAGCCTCCCTTTCCACCGCTCCCGTGGGCCGGGCACCGTCCAGGCACTGCTGTTCCATCATTAACAACAGTCCCTGGAGGCAGGCTGTTACTCCCCTCCACGAGTTACAGATGAGAAAGCTGAGCGAACAGGTGAAGAGGTGAAGCAATTGACTTCCCGGTGACATTCACTAATGATGCACAAACCTGATAATGGGACCAGGTTTCCCTGCCTGCAACACTCAGCCCGTTAGCCACTCCCCGGATATCTGGAGGCGCGCACATCCCCCTTTTTGGCGAGAGGCACCTGCTGTCGGCTCTTCCGACTCTCCAGAAGTCACCCAGCCCCACTGTGTTCACTCCCAGTCCCAGCCCCCTCCCGCTCCCCTGCTTTCTCAGGCCCCATCCCCGGCGACCTCCCGGTTAGAAACCCACTTCCCTGATTCACCCTGATGCTCAGGGCTCAGCCCCACTGACCCCTTCCCTGGCACCTTGTAACCTGAGCTTCTAGAACCCTCCCTGTCTCACCCAGGTCTCCTGCCTCCTGCTTCCTTCTCCCCTGGATGATGCCTGGTCCTCAGCCCTTTGCCCCCTCCCCCCCACTGCCTCACGCCTGGTCCCTGGGCTTCCCTGAGCACCCCCTTCCTATCTTTTCCGGGCACATTGCCCCCCACCCCTGGGGAACTCCAGCCCCCGGCTCCTGAAAGTTCCCCTTTGAGCACCTTCACTCTGACCTCCGGCCACCGTCCCCCATCCAGGTGACAAATCCCAACCCATCTCCCTGCTTTGAAAACGGGGAGCCCGCAGCACAAGCACGGAGTGTAGGAGTGCTTAAGGCCAAGCTTTGAGACCCATGGGCTGTGTGACCCTGGGGAAGCCCCTTCGCTACTCTGAACCTCAACTACCTTTCCCTAGAAAGGACACTATAATACACACATCTTCCAGGGCTGGGAGTAAGAATTTTAGGATTTAAGAGTGTTTTCCTCTTGGGCTTAACCTTTCTCTGTAAAGAGGGCCCCAGGTGGAGACATTTACGTACTCGCCTGGGGCCGACTCCCAGCTAGTAGCCCAGTTTATAAATTCTCAATCATCTGGCCCTGATCCGACCTCTCCCAATCAAATCTGCCTTGACTCCCCCAGTAGGGATGGAAAACGGCGTTCACCATGCCGTCTGCTCCAATCTGCTGTCTGTTGTCTTTGTGGTTTAGTCGCTCAGTCATGTCTGACTCTTTGCGACCCCATGGACTGTACCCAGGCTCCTCTGTCCATGGGATTTCCCAGGCAAGAATACCGGATTGGGTTGCCATTTCCTTCTCCAGGGCATCTTCCCAACCCAGGGATGGAATTCACACCTCCTGGATCGCCAGACTGATTCTTTACCCCCGAGTCACCTGGGAAGCCCGTTGGACAGAGGAGCCTGGCGGGTTACAGTCCATGGGGTCGCAAAGAGTCGGACACAACTTAGCGACTGAAGAACCACAAGGACCGATCCGTTGTTGGCACTGTGTTAAGAAGGATTCTGAGGACATCTGGGCTCAGCCGGGAGAAGCCCTGGCGGATCAGGAGAGGGGGCTGGGGGCAGGGCGGCGTGTGGGCCAGGACCCTCGCCTCTGCCGGGGGCTCTCTCCCCCCACCCTTCCGGCGCTCTGAGGCCACCCGGGCTTGGCACCCGCCTCCACCTCCAGCTCCCCCGTTGGTCTCACCGGCACCCGCAGAGGGCCCCCGTTCTGGAATGCCCTTCTTCCTTCTGGCTCCCTGAGTTCCCCTCCCACCCCCCAGGCCCTGGAGGCTTTGCTGACCTCCTGAAGCCTTTAGCACCCGTGCGCTCTCTCCCTTGGTCAAGCGGCCCCCGAGAGTCATGGCTTCACCTGCTGGAGGCCGCTGGCTCCGTCGCTTGGTCCAGGCTGAGCTGGGGGTGGGCGGGGAAGAAGCAAAGACACCCCACCCCGCCCCAAGCACAGCAGGCAGCTCCCCGGGGAGGGCTCGTCACCTGAGGAGCACCTACTATGTGCCAGGCACTCTGCACTAGCCCCTGACCAATTCAGCCATGCCCCCAGGACCTTCCTGCCAGGCACCTATGGCAGGCACCTTTAATCTCATGAACGTCTGAGCACCGATCTGACTTCTCCCCAGACTGTGCGTGCCAGGGGGTCAGAGCCCCGCCCATCTCCCCTGGGGGTGGGGGGGGATCCCCCTGCCTGGCACCCAGCCTGGCGCATACTGAGCCCTCGGCCAGAGAAGGTTTGTCGAGCCAGGGGCTGAACCGGCACAACCCTGAGAGGCACTGACCTCTAACGCCCGTTTTGCAGCCGAGAAAACAGGCTTGGGGGGTGAGGAGAGCAGCCAGAATCCTGACCAGATGCCCGGGATTGGGGGGTGGGGGGTGCAAAACGAGGTTCTGAACGAGGTCTTCCTGAGCCCCAGGCCCTCCTTTGCTGAATCTGGAGGAGGAGGGGGGCCTTCCCTTGAGTCTTGCCAGCTGCCGCCTGGGCCTGGGCAAGACTCCAGGACCCTCGAGGGGGTGTCAGTCTCCTCTTTAACCTCCTCAAGCCGACAAGGCAGCCCCAAAGTCCGGCGGGGCAGGGGTGGGGCACCCTCATATTTTTAAACGCCGAGGGCTCTGTTTACCCATCAGGGCCGCGGGGCTCTGACTGTCTGTCTCCTCCGCGAGCCCCATTAATCCGGGCCTCGGCACCTGTGCGGCCCGGCGTGTCATAAACAACGTGGAGCACACTTTTATGGATTCGGCTATATCAGCAGCTTTCAATCCGATCGCTCTTTATGGCACCTACATGAGGCTTTTATATTGTTGCAATTATTTTGGTTTATACGCTTCCTTTCTTTCCCCCTTCATTTTACTTTACTTTTTACATTTTATTCCCATTCTGTCTGGGCCTTTCCCAGCAAGGCCTGGGAGGCCCGGTAGGAAAACCTTTTCCCAGGGGGCTGACTGGGCGGCCTGTCTTCCCCATAAAGGATGTCCATTTGCCATCGCCCCGGGGCCGTGGGAGTCGTTATGGCCTGCCACCTCCGGAGCCTCCTGGACAGGGGCCAACTGGATGGATTTGTCGTGAGAGAAAAAGTCCTCCGGTTTTATATTTTCAGGAGCCAGGGAGCAGGGGTACAGAACGTAGTGGAGCTTCTGCCAGTGTGGGGCTTGGGCTGACCACAGAGAGAGGAGCCTGGCCCCTTCTCAAAAGACTCAAGGAAAAAAGCAGGAAAGTCTCCTGTCTTTACTGGGCTTCCCTGATGGCTCAGCGGGTAAAGAATCCGCCTGCCAATGCAGGAGGCGTAGGAGATGCAGGTTTGATCCCTGGATCAGGAAGATCCCCTGGAGGAGACAGTGATAACCCACTCCAGTCTTCTTGCCTGGAGCACCCCATGGACAGAGGAGCCTGGCGGGCTACAGTCCATGGGGTCACAAAGAGATGGACATGACTTAGCAACTGATGCTTTTGTTTCTTGTTATTTTTAATTAATTTTTCCTGGAGTCTGTAGTTGCTTTCTAGTCTTACGTTAGTTTCTTCTGTACGGCAAAGTGGATCCGCCCTCCGTATACACATCTCCCCCTTCTTTGGGCTTCCTTCCTGTTTGGGTGACCTCACAGCACTGTGTAGAGGCCCTGTGTTCACAGCAGGCCCTCAGCAGTCATCTCTCTCATCATGCTGGACTTCGGGCTCACCCTGACGCAGCAGGACCTCCTCCTAACTTGACTGCACTTGCAAAGCCCCTCTCTGAAATAAGGGGGCATTCACAGCTGGACATGAACTTGAGGGACAGCATTCAGCCCAGTGTGGGGAGTTTGCATTCTGGTGGAAGAGGTGGCGAATGAAGCAGCGAGCTGACGAGATGTTGTCAGCTTACTGACAACTTATTATCCTTTTCACGGCATTTATGCAGGTGGAGGGAAGGATTCTGAAGGCAAAAAAAAAAAAAAACTAGGACGGGGGATGAAGAGGAGGGCATGGCTGCATTATAGGGGGGTGGGTTACATCCTGAGGTCTCCCGTGGGCTCTCCCTGGACGCTGTGCAGAGACCCACCACCAGAGGAGGATGGAAGGGGGGAGGGTCCCCCGGGTCAGTGTCTGGAGGTTCAGCTCCGGGGCTTCGGGGCATCTGCCCACACCCCCCATAAGGACAAAGATCTCCCGCGATGTCCCTCTAGTGGGGGTGGGGCTCGGATGGGATTCCCAGCGTCTGTTCCTCTCCCCAGATGTTGGCGGCCCTGCAGACCCCATCGCTCCAGCCATCATCATTCCTCCCAGGAACACCAGCGTGGTGGCCGGGACCTCGGAGGTGACCATGGAGTGTGTGGCCAATGCCAGGTGGGTCCTGCCTCCACACCCCCCCACATTAACCCCAGAGGGTGCTCCTGACCTGCGGGCTCCAAGGAGACCACGTGGAATTCTCAAAGGTCCAGAACTGTCCCATGAGGCCCCACGAAAGAAGATGGGGTATTTAGCCTGGAGGAGGGGTGGTGGGTTGGTGGTCAGAGAGCTGTCGGACACAGGCAGGCCCCGCCCAAGAGGAGAACCCAGGCCTCGAGGGGAAGTTATGCAGCAGATCCCAGCCCAGGACATCTGGGGTTGGTGGGGGATCCACTCACTTCCGACATCCAGAGCAGCCTGGGGAGTGGCCGCTCGCCTCTGCCGGCCGCGGCCTCCTTGAGTGAAGGCGTGGGCAAGAGGAAAGCGGGACTTCCCTGCTGGTCCAGTGGTTAAGACTCTGTGCTCCCAAAGCAGGGGGCCCAGGTTCGATCCCTGGTCAGGGAACTAGATCCCACACGCTGCAACTGAAGATTCCTGCATGCTGCAGCTGAGACCCCAGACGTGCATTTCAGGACTTCCACACTTTCCCACCCACTGACTTAGAGTGGACGGGGCACGGGGCAGAGCCGAGGCAGAGAGACGTGGGGAAGGGCCACTTGCCTGCTCTCGAGAGCCCTGGAGCATGAGCTGTCGCGGGGCCAGGTCTGCCCTCGCCACAACCCCCGGGGAGCAGGGCACAGTTGTTCCCATTGTACAGATGTGGAAACTGAGGCCCAGAGCTCTGAAGGACTTGCCCACACAACGGTCTGCACCTAGCAAGTGTCAGGGGCAGGGCAAACTCAGGCGCCTGGCCCCCGCACCTGCATGCCTCACCACACCCTGCCCTGCCTCCCGAGCCCCTGGGAGGCTCTGTGGCTGACCGCCTCGTCCCTTGCCCCATCCAGGCCTCTGATCAAGCTTCACATCATTTGGAAGAAGGACGGGGCGCTGCTGTCCAGCGGCATCAGCGACTACAACCGCCGGCTCACCATCCCCAACCCCACGGCCAGCGACGCCGGCTACTACGAGTGTGAGGCCGTCCTGCGTAGCAGCAGCGTCCCCTCCGTCGTCCGCGGTGCCTACCTCTCTGTGCTGGGTGAGACGGGGTGGGGCTGCTGGAGTCCCCCCGACGGGCGACCCAATCAGCGGCCGTATCAACAGGAACCTGGCTCTGATCCCCTCCCTGGTCTTTGCTCCTGCAGAACCACCTCAGTTTGTCAAGGAGCCAGAGAGACACATCACAGCGGAGATGGAGAAGGTGGTGGACATCCCCTGTCGGGCCAAAGGTAACCTGGTGGCATGGTTGGAGGGGGACGAGGTCCCTCCAGACCTTCAACCTCTCCCCTCCCTGACATAGACTGTTCTAAAGTCCGCCACCCTCTCACCACTGAGCAGAGAGTCAGCCTGGCTCTAAGCAGACACCCCAGGAAGCAAACAGGCCAAACTACTGTAATCTCAGGGCTGGAAATCAGCCCCGTGTTACCATAACGTGAAGGTTACAAATGAATCCAAATTACCATAATTTCAGGATAGGTGACAGACTCAAATTGCCCACAATGTGAGACTTGCCGACAATGCCACATTGTTGTAATGTCAGAACTGCCAGAATGCGGGTGTGTCTCTGCCTGGTTTCTGGACCATTCTGCTTCCTCTCCCCTCACCTTTCCTACTTAACCCCCAGCCCCTGTCAGAGTTCTTGCATACTTACCACTTTTCCCATCCTTCTCCTTTGAGTTCAATTGAGCTAAAAGACACCCCAAAGCAGGGTGCAATCTGGGATAAGGGGATGACAGGATGCGCAGAGTGGAGACTGTAACCCTGGCAGGAGGGAGGGAGGGAGGGTCCCATGGAGGAGGAGGGGGCACACTGACCCCGTCCTGAGATCACATGAGGGGAAGACAGTGATTTATTGGACAAACACTTGGTGGGGGGTGGGCTTACCGTGATCCCTGGGTCGGGAAGATCCCCTGGACAAGGGAATGGCAACCCGCTCCAGTATTCTTGCCTGGAGAATCCCATGGACAGAGCCTGGCGGGCTACAGTCCGTGGGGGTCCCAAAGAGTCAGACATGACTTGAGTACCTGACACTTTCAGGAACGTGTGCTGAGACTGTTCTCGGGGCTGGAGAGGCACAGAATGAACCCAAGAGCCAGATCGCTGCTATTACAGAACTGTGCGTTCTCATGAGGGAGGCAGACAAACCAATAAACAAATAAAGATACCTTATTTCATTTCATCTAAAATGCCATGGGTTGTAAGATGCCCCCATTATTTTATGCGCCACTAAGAAAGAAAAAAGGCTGCCAATTAAATTATGACATGCTGTCGGTTGTAAGACACGTCCTCATCTCAGAGACATTACGATGTGAACAAAGGCGTAGCTCGGAGTGGGTGAAATACGGTGTCGGCGGCTGGCTGTCGGGGTTGAAAAGTGCGGGGGAAGGAGAAGCAGGCAGGCTGAGGGGCTCACGCCGGGGGCGGTCATTCGAACGGAGCCTGGGGAGCTTTTCTGTGGAAGTCACGTTTGAGCAGAGATGCAGAGCGAGAGCTGGAGCGGGGGGGCAGGGGGTGTGGGGAAAGGGTGCCAGGCTGGGGACACAGCTCGGGCAAGGCTGAGGGGTTAGGAGGAGCCCCCATGGTCCTCTCTGTGAGGATGGGCCAGGACGGGGCTTCCGAAGAAACCCCCATCCCACTTGTGAGCCCCTAGACACGGGGCTGCGCGCTCACCTGGGTTTGGAAAGGCTGGCTGGAGGTTCCCAGAGCATACTAAAGACTCCGTTACATATGCCAGAATAAAATACAGTATGTCCAGCCTCTCCAAGCTGAACTAACCCCAGGAACTTTTAAATTTTCTTGGAATGCCTACTCTATGAGAATTTGCGAATCTAAGAACAACTCTCCCCGCTTCCTAGACCAACAGTGGCGCTGCTGAGAAAGTTCGGGCTTCCCCGGTAGCTCAGCAGGTAAAGAATCCGCCCGCAGGGCTGGAGCCACAGGAGACACGGGTTCCATCCCGGAGTCGGGAAGCTCCCCTGGAGGAGGGCATGGCAACCCACTCCAGTGTTCTTGCCTGGAGAATCCCATGGACAGAGGAGCCTGGCGGGCTACAGTCCCTGAGGGTCGCAAAGAGTTGGACACAACTGAAGCGACTTAGCACGCAAGCATGCACTGAGAAGGTTCTAGAAACCAGAACACAACAGGGATCCCCCCCCCCCCGCCTTGAGGACTTGCAGCTCCAGCCTCCGAGGCCGGAGCTTCCCTCGGAGGCGGCTGACGGTGGACGCTCGACCCCCTAGGTGTGCCGCCACCCTCCATCACCTGGTACAAGGACGCGGCCGTGGTGGAGGCAGGGAGGCTGGGCCGCTTCCGGCAGCGAGGCGATGGGGGCCTGCAGATCAGCGGGCTGGTGCCCGATGACACCGGGATGTTCCAGTGCTTTGCCCGCAACGCGGCCGGCGAGGCGCAGACCTCCACCTACCTGGCCGTCACCAGTGAGTCTCCTTCCCTGTCCTGCCCGAGTCCCTCCCCTCTCCCCCCCAACCCAGGACACAGCTTTCCTCCAGCCAGGGGCCTCTTGAGAACAGGCCGCTGTAGATGCAGAAATAGGATCCCAGAAGGCTCTCACCCTGGGGCGGGGTGACTCTGGCCCGTCACGCCCTCTGCTTCTGCGGCCAGCACTGGTTTTTTTCTTTTACAAACCAGAGCCTCGATTTCACTTTTAATGAAAGGTGAATCCCTTTAACCTTGTCATGGAGGGTGTCCGTTGCCCTTGGGAGTCCTCAGTTTCTGCCAGATGGAGGCTTGAGAATCAAGGCAGGGCAGGGACTGGCATCACCAAGGTGCTTCCACAGGGCAGGTGGTGAGGGGGCCCTCGTGGGTTCTCTGGTTATTTCCGACACTGGGGTCCTACCGGGACATCTGCATCCTTCCCTGAAGAAGGACCCACACCAAGGAGAGTGGCAAGGCAGGAGAAGGACCCGGATGTGGCTAAGACACCCCACTGTCTCCCTTTGCAGGCATCGCCCCCAACATCACCAGGGGCCCCCTGGACAGCACGGTGATCGACGGCATGTCAGTGGTGCTGGCCTGTGAGACTTCGGGGGCGCCCCGCCCGGCCATCACTTGGCAAAAAGGTACTTGAGGCTGACTAACTTTAGAGGGTGACCAAAAGTCTAGGGCAGGCCTGGGGCTCAGTTCCGGAGCCAGCCAGCTGGGGTTTCCCATGTACAGTTGGGAAGGTTGTGCACTGCACAACCCCAGAGGGCTTCTTTTACACCATGGGACATACCATGTGCCGCCCTGTCAGGCTCCAGGCTCAGCTCTGCCTCTGGTGGGATCTGTGACTTTGGGTGAGTTATTTACTCACTCGGAGCTTTAAGGTTCCCACCTATAAACTGGGGATGGTAGGATTCATACCTGGGAGCAGCATGAAAACTAGATGAGAGAGTGCATGTGGAGGGCCTGCACCGTGTCTGGGAAGTAGGAGACCAGCCCGTGCCGGCGGATGTAATACCGTGGAGCAGGTTGTTAGTACAGGGATGAGGCCGTACCCCCTCCCCAGGCAAAGCCAGCGAAGCCCAAGCTGTCCCCCTAGTCCACCCACCCCATGCCTTCTCCACGCCTCTGCATTGTACACACACTTTTCCAGCCCTCCCCAGGGACACACACACGTGTACACACCATCACTCACTCACACCCCCAGCCTCTGCCCATATGAACCTCCTCTCATCCAGAGCCTCCCTGCTCTATCTCCCCCCTTCTAATACACAAGGTCATCGGCATGTTCAGTCTACTGATTACCTCGCCTCCCACAATTCGAAGCTTTCAGTTTTGTCCCCTGGTGTCTCCCCGGGGCTTAGAACACAGTGACCCACAGAGGATGCTTCGTCAGTATCGGTGGGGTGTGCGCCCAGATGTGGAAATAAACACACCCACCTGATACACTCACCCGTGCAGGATGCCCACACGCGTGTGCAGAGGGACCCGCTCACCCACAGGCTTGCACGTGGACAGTCCCCTCTTTAAAAAACAGGTGCGGTCACCAACACCGCACTCTCAGACACACTCTGACACAGGGGTCACCCTCCCTGTCTCCCTCCCTCTCTCCTTCCAGCCACCAGGGTCCCCGGGTCCCTAGTGGGAGGTCTGTCCCCCCAGGGCTGCCCCCGCCACACCCCACGCTGGCTGCTCCCTCCCGCCGCTCCCCTGCGCTCCCCTGAAGGTGACTCCAGAAGCATCCTCCTGCGGGCGGCCCGTCACCACCCTGTCGCAGCTGTCTGTCCCCTCCCCCCAGCCCAGGTGCCAGCTGCCTCCGAGGGCTGTGCCCGCCGGCGGGGAGGCAGGCTGGTCTTCCTGCTGAAGGGCGGATAGCATGGTGGGAGGAGAGACAGCAGGAGAGGCTCCGTCCGGGAGCCTGCTCTGGGACTGCGTGTCCTTGTGTCTGTCCCCAGGTCAGGAACCGGGCTGGCCACAGCCCTGCCATCCCCCCCAGGCCCCCTACAGGGGTGCCTGCAGCCTTCCTAAAGCTGGGAGCCCACTCTGGGGCAGGGGATGGGGGAGGGTGGGGTGTGGTCCAGGCCCCTGGTGATGGCCGAGTGTCAGGGGGCGGCCAGGGGGCAGTGGGCGGCAGCCTGAGCCCACCCATCCCATGTCCCCCAGGGGAGCGCATTCTGGCCAGCGGCTCTGTCCAGCTGCCGCGCTTCACGCTCCTGGAGTCGGGCAGCCTGCTCGTCAGCCCCACACACATCTCCGATGCCGGCACCTACACCTGTCTGGCCACCAACTCGCGGGGGGCGGACGAAGCCTCGGCCGACCTGGTGGTGTGGGGTGAGTGCCCAGGCGGGGCGGGGGTCCTTTCCACGCCTGTGTGTGAGTGTGCGTGAGTGTGCGCGTGTGCGCGAGCATGCGCTGAGCGGCCCCACGTCCGCTGTCTGTCCAGCCCACCCATCCTGAGACCTGGACGGAGGAGCTCAGAGGACGGGGCAGGAAGGTCACGGTCCCCAGGGCAGTGCTGGGTGGGCGGGGCTCTCGCCACAGAACCGATGCGCATAGGCCTTAGGGCAGAAATCCGCACACTTCTGCTGGAAAGGGCCGGAGAGGAAGTATTTCAGGCTTCGTGGGCCGGACAGTTTCTGTCACAGCTCTACAAATTCTTCCCGTTTCATCAGGAAAGCAGCCATAGGCTGTGCTGAATGCAGCAGGCATGGCTGGGTGCCAACACGGAGGAGATTCACCCAGACGGGCCCCCGGTCGGACTTGACCCCCGGGTTGTGGTTTGCTGACCCCTGCTCTGGGGGAACCTCCCAAGCCCCTTCCCGCCCCTTGGGGTCTGGCACCACACGGAGGGGTGGGCCGCCCTCCTGGCCTGAGTGCTAGGGGCCTGGCAGGGGATGCCTTAGACCCAGAGGCAGACAGTCCTATTTTTACCCTGGCTGGACCCCTGGGAACACGTCTGTGATCATCTCCAGGTTTCTATTTCTTTGTGCATCCCATGGGCACAAAATTAAAAGAGCCCCCGCTATGAGCGTCACTTCCCAGAATTCACGTACCTTGGAAACACGTGGCTCTTAGTGTTCTGGGACATTGGCCGTGGGGGACCAGTCCACCGCAGACCTCAGCCACACAGCCCGGCTCACCGGAAGGACCCCCCCACACACACCTGCATCTCACCTGTCCGTCTGGGGCACCTTCCCACCCGGCCACCTCCCTGCTGTCTTTCAGCCCGGACCCGCATCACCAGGCCCCCGCAGGACCAGAGTGTCATCAAGGGCACCCAGGCCTCCATGGTGTGCGGAGTGACCCACGACCCCCGAGTGACCATCAGGTACTCCTGCAGCCAAGGCCCTTGGAGGCAAGAGGGTAGGGGCAGCTTTCGGGGGTCGCTGGTTTGCTGGCTGAGTGTCCCTGACAGGGAGGTAAGTGTGGCCCATGGGGGTCAGGGAACAGACACGTACAGACTTACTGCAGGACTGAGACTTGGGGACCCCACGGACCACAAGAGACCCTAGTGCTGGGAAAGATTGAAGGCAAAAGGCAAAGGGGGCAGCAGAGATGAGACAGTTGAATAGCATGTCCATCCGATTCCGTGAACCTGAATCTGAGCAAACTCCAGGAGACAGTGAAGGACAGGGAAGCCTGGTGTGCTGCGGGCCACGGGGTCACAAAAAATTGGACACGACTGAGCGACTAAACAGCAACGAAGTGTGTGTCTGGGGACTGAGCCAGCCTGAGTTGAATGGGGCAGCCTGGGTGGGCGGGGATGAAAGGCGGAGAAACGTAGGAAGCGGGGTGGGGGGCCTTAGGAAGGGGGAGAGAAAGAAGCCTCCGTCTGGGGAGAGGTGGAAGCTCTGCGATGCTCAGGACCCCCCTGCTAGCAGTCGCCCACAGACCTTAGACCCTCTGCCCACCCGTGAACAGCAGACGGGTCTGGTGAAGAGGTGTGGCAGTCCTGACATGCCTGGGGCCGTGGAGGGCCCTGGGGTGACCCCCAGTGAGACCCAGACGGGGGCCGTCCCTGCCGTCCTCCACGGGACCTGGAGGGAGCCAGGTCCAGCCGGGAAAGGCCCTGGGGAGGCCTGGGAGCGCGGGGAGCAGCCGAGACAGGCCTGCAACCTGGGGACCCACCAGGCGGGCACAAGGACGCTTCCTGGGCCATCGATGGGCAAGGGTTCCGAGTCCGAACTGGGAGAAAATAGCCCCTTCAGGCTCTCTTGAGCTTTGGATGCTGAGTTAAAAAAAAAAAAAAAACCTAACTGCTTCCTTAGAGATAAATACTCCCTCCGTGCTGCATCTGTTCTATGGGAAACGTCACCTCTGGAGCCCCTGGCAGGGAGCTGGCCTGCCGGCCAGTGAGGGACGCCCCTGGGAGTCACCGCCCCGCTGCCTGGGACCCACCGCCCCACCGCCTGGGACCCAAGTGCGTCCTGGGGCGCCACCTGGTGGCCACTAGGCGTATGGCCGTAGGGCCGTGCCAGGTGGGACCCCAGGAAGCCAAGGGGACTAGGCTTTATTTCTTGATATTTATATTTGCTTTCTTTTCCTTTATTTTATTTTTACTGAAGTACAGTTGATTCATAGTGTTGCGTTAACTTCTGACACCCAGCAGTGATTCAGTTCTACGCATATATACTCATTCTTTTCTAAAAAATTATTCTTTTCCGTTATGGTTTATTACAGGATTTTGAATACAGTTCTCTGTGCTATACGATGGACTTGTTGCTTATCCATTCTGTGTATAAAAGCTTGCATCTGATCTGCTAATCCCAGCCTCCCACTCTGTTCCTCCCCCAGCCAACCCCCTCCTGGGCAACCAGTCTAACCCTCTCTGCCGGAGTCTGTGTCTGTTTCACAGATAGGTTCGTCCATGTCATGTTTTAGATTCCACATTTAAGTGACATCATGTGATATTTGTCTTTGCCTTTCTGACTTACTTCACTTAGCTTGATCACCTCTGATTGCATCCACGTTGCTTGTAAATGGCACCGTTTCGTTCTTTCTTGTGGCCGAGCGGTGTCCCCTTGGATATACGTACCACATCCTCTTTATCCATTCCCGTTGATGGACAGCTAGGTCGCTCCCGTGTCTAGGCTGTTGTAAACAATGATGCTGTGAACACCGGGGTGTGTGCATCATTTTGAAGTAGAGTTTTGTCTGGATATGCGCCCAGGAGTGGAATTGCTGGCGCACGTGCTAGCTCTGTGTTTAGTTTCCTAGGGAACCTCCCTACTGCTTTCCAAGGTGGCTGCACCGTACATTCAAGGATATACTAGACTTTTAGACCCACACCCCTTCTCAGAGGCTCTGTCTCGGGCCCCACTTAAAGAAACACCTCATTAAACAGTGAACATCGGCCCTTTGGACAGCCATCGTGTGGTACCACACAAATGCAGACATGAGCCCTGAAATCACATAGGTGTAGTTAGAACGTGGCCATCAAATAATCCAGAATATGCTTATCCCAGGGTTTATCAGAGTGTTGTTAAACATTAATATACCAACTGTAACAATGTCTTCCAAGAGAAGCCGTGGGTCTCAGACACATACAGAAATAGTTGTTATCATGTTAGCCTCCGTTACTTGAAATTTTTTATCATAACAAAAATCTCTGTTAATTAAGTAACACTTTTTAAAAATTGGTATTTTATTTATTAAAATGTTATCTACAAATACTTGGGAAACACTTGCACATTTTATTCGTACTCTGGGCAATTCCTGTGAACAAAGAAATTCAGGGACCCCTTGCAATATATCTGTAGGCCCACATTCACTGGGGCCTAGTGAACTGTGGATGAGAAGTCGTGCTTCCAGTTTACTGGAGTGGACCTCGCCTTCGAATGGACTCACCCACCTAGGACAGTCTTTTTTAGATGGGGGAGAGAACAGAGTCGGTCCCTCATCCCCCTAAATTGGCAAAAATTTGTGACCAAGTCCATTTCCGCATCTCCCACCCTTTGTCTTCCATCGCCTTGGGGAGCGGAGGGGAGTCTTACGGGTGGGACAGCCGGACCCCCAGACTTAAGTATTTTTAGAAGCCCCCAAGGTGTCTCGGGCGTGCAGCCAGATTTAGAGTCCCTGTTCTGGCTGCAGGAAACATACCAGGGGTTCCCTGAGCAGACAGACTGGAAAGGATTTGAATGATCGGATCAGACTAGAGTGGTAGCCGCTTAATCCTGGTTACGTGTCCTCAATAAATAACGGGTCCAGGGGAAGCAGGCTGGGCAGGTGTAGGTACCAGCATGAAAAGCCCCCAGAATTGCTTCCAGTTGGTATCTGAACCCAGATCTAGACGGAATCTGGACAGTTCACTGTTTTTATTTTATATTGGAGTGTAGCCAACTGACAATGTTGTGATAGTTTCAGATAGACAGCAAAGGGACTCAGCCACACACACACATGTATCCATTCTCCCCCAACTCCCCTCCCATCCAGGCTGCCCCATAACATTGAGCAAGAGGTCCCTGTGCTGTCCAGGAGGTCCTTGTTGGTTACGCATTTTAAATACAGCAGTGTGTACATGTGCATCCCAAACTCCCTAACCATCCCTCCCACCCTTCCCCCGGCAACTGTAAGTTCGTTCATTAAGTCTGTGTGTCTGTTTGTGTTTTGGACATAAGATGAGCAGTCCGTTCTTAATATTAATCATTATTGTTACTATATTTGATTATACAGCTAACAGATATCCATTTTGGGGGGGGGGAATATAAAAAATGCAGATAAGCCAAAGAAAATGGGGAGGGATTGAGAGAGAAGATGTAGAAAAGTAGATGGACCTGTGTTTCCTTCCATTGGGCTTCCCTGGTGGTTCATACCCGAGTTCAGCCCCTGGGTCAAGATCCCCTGGAGAAGGGAATGGCTACCCACTCCAGTACTCTCGCCTGGAGAATCCCCTGGACAGAGGAGCCTGGAGAGCTGCAGTCCATGGGGTCACACAGAGTCAGACACGACTGACATCTCACTTTCCTTCCAGGAGCGATAGTAATATTTGAGCCATTTGGAGAAACTAAAAACACTGTGTTCTACTCTGCTTTTTCCCTTAAGAACCTGTTACGAAGCTCTTGTTCTGTCAATAAATATTTTTGACTAAACTCAATTATATGACTATCCCGTCCTCCACTGTGTGGACGCCCCATAATTTATCTTACCAATTCCCTAACGCTGGGTAATTTGATTATTTCTGAATTGTTGCTAATATTAAGAAATATCATTCTGAATGCCCTTATAACTAAATATTTTTGCACATCTTCTGTTTCCTGAGGACTATATAATATTATTTAAAGCTAAAAACCACTCATCAAAATTGCTTAATAGCCAGCTATATCTTTATAGATTATTTCAGGGGAAATGTCCCCTGAGTTAAAAGGACTGATGGGTTCTTTTTTTAACATTCTCTTATGCAAGTTTTAAAACATGCCCCAAAGAAGAGAGAATTGCATCCTCAGTCCTTCTGTACCACCTCTCAGCCTCAACGATCATCCGTATTTGCCCATCTTGTTTTGTGAATCTTCCCCACTCTTTTTTTTAACTGCAAATCTTTTTTAAAAGCAAATCTTAAAAATGCAGTGTCACCGTTAGATACGTCTATGTGCATTTCTTACTCAAAAGAACTTTTCTTTAAACATAACAGCCATGTCTGCTCTCACACCTAAGACAATTCCTGGGTTTCTTCTGACACCAGCTTCAGTCACCATGAGCGTCTCAAAGCGTCTTTGTGCACAGAGTTAGCTTAACTCAGGGTTTATACAGGGTCTACCCGTTGCGTTTAATTGCTGTGTCTCCTTTGTTTTACATGGTACCCTGTCCCTTTCTTTTTATTTTTGTCTTTATTTTGGTTTTCATTTTTGTCTGGTTTTCATGCACTTAATAAGTTGGAGAAACCAGGTTCTACAGGAAAGACAGCCTCAAATTTTTTTCTGTAAAGAGCCAGAGAGCAAATATTTTAGGCTTTGAGGGCCATATAGTCTTTGTCACAGCTTCTCACGTCTGTGTCTGCAGTTCAAAAGCAGTCATAAGCAATCTGTAAACAAATGAGTGTGTATCTGTGTGTATGTTCCAATAAAACTTTATTTACACAGACAGGCAGTGGACCATAATTTGCAGAATATCCCTGCTGTAGAATAGCCCAAATCTGGATTTGGCTAGCTGCTTTTTCATGCTGTGGTCCACCTCTTCTTCTATCCCTTGTATTTCTGATTTGATTTAAGTAATTGATCATGGGGGCTTCTCTGGTGGTTGAGCAGTAAAGAATCTGCCTGCAATGCAGGAGATGTGGGTTCAATCCCTGGGCTGGGAAGATTCCCTGGAGTTAAGAAATGGCAACCCACTCCAGTGTTCTCGCCTGCAAAATCCCATGGACAGAGGACTACATGGCAGACTACAGTCCATGGGGTCGCAGAGTCAGACATGATTTATCGACTAAACAACAAGCTGACCTTTAGATTCAGGTTCAGTTGTTTTGGCACAAACACTTGCAGGTAGTGATACATGCTTCCTGACGCATGGTGTCCTGGACAGAGTGTGTCTGCCTGTCACAGGTTGTTCCGTAAGCAGGCATCACCCTCTGCAGCTAGATTCGCTTTTAAGTAAAATTCTACCTATCCCGTCAGTGCCTGTGAGGATGATCCTTCTCTAGACAAAGAGATGAATGGACGGTGATCACTTTTGGCGATTTGCAAAATATGCATAAAAAGCCTGAGCATTTAACTCGGTGATTTACTGCTGAGAATTTATACCCGAGGAAGTGATTTAGAATGTGGCAAATATTTTGCCACAGAGGTGTTCATCACAGCATTAGCCGTAAGATCAGAAAACAAGGAGCTAGGGCCTTCTCTGCCCGTCCTGTGGCTGAGACTCCCTGCCTCCAGTGCTGAGGATGCAGGTTCAATACCTGGCTGGGAAACTAAGGTCCCACGTGCCGTGTGATGTGGCCAAAAAGAATTTTTTTAAAAAAAGAAAGAAAACAAGGAGGTAAATTGGATGCCCATCATGACAAGATCAATTACAGAGGAATGATTATGTGAAGTACTATGCAGCCAAGTGAACCATGGTGAAGAAATGTCACATTAAATGGAATTTATGATATCGTCTTGGGTAGAAACGGCAGCTTTAAAATCGGGATGGATGAATAGCTAGGTATTGTTTTTTTTTTATTGGAGTATAATTGCTTTACAATGTTGTGTTGGCTTCTGCTATACAACAAAGTGAATCAGCCCTATGTCTACATATATCCCCTCCCTCTTGGAATGCCTGCTCACCCCCCATCCCACCCCCTAGGTCACCAGAGGGCCCCGAGCTGGGCTCCTTGGGCTATCCAGCAGCAGCTAGGTATTATTTATACTCAAGATATACTGTATCAGTAAACATATATCATAACTTCTATCAATCACCATGCTTCCAGCACTACTCCAATATTTTATACTAACTCACACAGTCCTTACAGCAACCCTATGGGGTGGATGGTATTTCTTCCGTCATGGGACAAATGAGAAAAGTGAGGCATACCGTATCCGATAAACATCCCCAGGACCACAACACCAGTAAGTGGCCAGGGAACATTCAAGCCCAGAACACAGTGGCACTGTGGTAACTGCCCAGGGGCCAGGAGAGAAGCGTCTGGAAGGTTTACCCTCAAATGCCAACCCTGGATGTCCATCAGAAGGACTGATGATGAAGCTGAAGCTGCAATGCTTTGACCACCTGATGCGAAGGGCCGACTCATTGGAAAAGACCCTGATGCTGGGAAAGATTGAGGGCAGGAGGAGAAGGGGACGACAGAGGATGAGATGGTTGGATGGCATCACCAACTCAATGGACATGATTTTGAGTAAGCTCTGGGAGATGGTGAAGGACAGGGAAGCCTGGTGTGCTGCAGTCGGTGGAGCCACAAAGAGTCAGACAAGACTGAGGGACTGAAAAACAATAGGGGAAAACTGTTGAATTTTTCTCTTTTTTTCCCTACTCTTTTCTCATCTGTACTTGCTACTTTTCTGAAATTTTTTTTTAAACTTTAAGTTAAAAATAATACAGGCTCATTCTCTCCAGCCATCTCACCCTTCTTAAACCCAGAGAGTTCTAGGGCTGTATAGACAGTCTCTGTCCCCACACTAGGCGATTGCTGGCTTATTTGCAAAGCCGCCCCAGCCCAGCCCCCACCCTGGTCGCCCTGATCCACCTTCCCTGGGGGGCAGCCGCCCAGGGTCCTCCCAGGAGCTGGCACCCTGTGTGTGCTGATGACAATTATTGTGTCTCCTCCATAACAAATCCAGAGCAGGCGTTTCTCATTGTCAGGAGCAAGGGTGTGTGTAATTTCTCAAGTCCCGCTTTGTACTGACTGACCAAAGCTAAAGTGTTGTTTTTTTTTTTTTTTTTTTTTTTGGACACTGAGGTCAATTTGTCACAGTGATGCATTGATGTGATGGTCCTCTTCATAAAACTAATCCGCAAATGTAGTCTAGGCGGAAGCGTTCATCCTTTTTCCAGCCGTAATCTTTTAACCTCTTTGGGAGAATAGCTTGTGCCCACTCTGGGCGGCTTGGCGGTGGCTCCGGGTCAGAAGCAACCAGGCTGGGACCTGGACCTGAACTGAAGGTGTGAACGCGGGATGGCTTGATGTGCTTCCGCTCCCGGCCCCGCCCCCACCTCCCCACCCCCGCCGCAGGTGTGATGGTGGGTGCCCCGCCCTGGCCTGGGGCTCGCCCCAGCCCGGCTCTGGAGCTCCCGGCTGCAGACCAGCCTTGGGCTGGACCCCTCCGCCCCACGACCCCGCAGCCCCGGCCCCCCTTGCCTGCGTCTCTGCCCTGAGCGGCTCTCCCCTATCAGGTACGTCTGGGAGAAAGACGGCGTCACGCTGAGCGCGGAGGGCAACCCCCGCCTCCGCCTGGACAGGAACGGCTCCCTGCACATCTCGCAGACCTGGTCCGGGGACATCGGCACCTACACCTGCCGGGTGCTCTCGGCCGGCGGCAACGACTCCCGCAGCGCCCACCTGCGCGTGAGGTGAGGGCGGCCTGCCCGCCTTGGGGACGCGGAGGCGCAGGCAGCGAGGCGCCGGCTCCGTCTGGCGGTCCACCGGGCCGGGGGCGATCCGAGCCCACCCGCCGCACCCCAGCACCCCCCGGGCTTTTCCCAGCTCAGGGAGACCCCAGTCCGGGGCGGGCTGCAAAGCTGGCACACAGAGTCTCTAGGTAGACGGCCGAAGGCTTGGCTGGGGGATGCGCGCCAGACATCAGGGGGCTCAGACCGAGTCCTGGCGTCCCCTGACTCGAGACCTCCCGGGGGGCCCACCGCGTCTCTCTCCTCCAGGCAGCTGCCTCACGCCCCCGAGCACCCCGTGGCGACCCTCAGTACCTCGGAGAGGAGGGCCATCAACCTGACGTGGGGCAAGCCCTTCGACGGCAACAGCCCGCTGATCCGCTACGTCCTGGAGATGTCGGAGAACAGTAAGGCTCCGCGCCCGCCCCCCGCACCCACCGCAGGCAGGGCGGCCCGGTCCCCAGTGCGGAGCCGCGGCGGCCACCTCCCCGCGTCCTGTGACGAGGGAGCGGGGTGAGGCACTTGCTGGACCCTGAGCCCGGCACCCAGCAGCCTCCCCGACGCTGGTCATTAGTCTTTTTCTTATTTCTTCTTATCCTCCACCCTCAAGCTGTGAGCTCCCAAATTAGCAGGCATCACTTGAAGGGTGTTTTAAATACAGTTAGCTCATCAATTTGAGCGGGGAATAAAGGATAGAAAAGACAAATGCATCTCAGTTCCAGTGAGCCCAGCTCCGTCCCCAGTGGGTACCGTCCAGCCCTTGGACACGTGGGCTAAGAGGACCCAGAAATGTGACATGGCCAGCCTCTACTGGACCAAGCTGGGTGGGAGGTATTAAGTATGAGGCTGGAGCGCTGCGGGGAGTGGGAGCAGGAGGAAGCATGCCCCCCAAAGGTGCCCACCGCTGCCTCCACCCTCTGTCCATGCAGATGCCCCCTGGACGGTGCTCCTGGCCAGCGTGGACCCTGAAGCTACTTCCGTGATGGTCAAGGGCTTGGTCCCCGCACGGTCCTACCAGTTCCGTCTTTGCGCTGTCAACGACGTGGGGAAGGGACAGTTCAGCAAGGACACGGAGAGGTGAGGGGCGCAGGGTGGGTGTCGGGGGCTCCAGTGGAGGGCGGGGGGCCGGGCGGGGCCACCTGCTGCCAAAACCACTGTGGTGGGGGGAGGTGGGTCCCAGCTGCCGGGCGCATCCTAGGGGCTCCTCTCGGACCCCTTGAGGCCTCAGTCGGTGCATCCGCAGGATGGGGGTAACTGTACTGACACCGGTCTCACAGGGAGGCAGGGAAATCCAGGCGGACGAGTGAAGGGCAGTGAGCAGCCCTCTCTGTGAGCCATGCAAGTTCCAGCACTCACCCCATTCTGCTCCACATCCCCATTCCTAAGTGTGCGTGAAGTTCCAGAGTCACCAAGGACCTCCTTGGGTCTCTGTGTGCGGTACCTTGCGTGGCTCAGACCCCATGAGGCCTTCATCAAGCCTTTTTTTTTAAATGACGACAGTTGAACAGCAACTCATCCCCTCTAACACCCACTTACGTAGGAGGCGCATTCTACCCACCTAGACCCCCCGCAGGGCAAGCAGCGTCCTCCAGTGAAAACGGAAGCGTCTGATCAGGATGACAGTGACTCCCAGTCCCAGGCCCCAGAGCTGTGTGCTTTGCTTTTTTTTTTTTTTTTTTAAGTTTATATTTTTCCAGATGGATTGAGAGATCATGGACAGGAAACACAGTGTAAGTTTGAGACCTGCAGTGTGGGTTGGCACACTCCTGTGTGGCAAAATGGTTCCCCCCGTGGTGTCAGCTGACACCCCCATCCTGTCACATAATTACCGTTTCTTTTTGTGGTGAGAACATTTAAAATCCCCTCTCTTAGCAACCTCCAAGGGCATAATACAGTGTCATTAGCTGTAGTCACCAGGCCTGCGTCCTCTCCCCAGAACTGGTCACTCTCACCACTGCAAGTTTACACCTTCTGAGCAGCGTCTCCCCATCCCCTCGACCCCCAGCCCCTACTAGTCACCACTCTCCTGTTTCTCCGAGCTCGGCTCATTCAGCTTGCACGTAACAGTGAGGTCACGCAGTGTTTGTCTTTCTCCGCTGACTGCCTTCATTGAGCACAGTGCCCCCTGGCCCATCTGGATTGTTGCAGATGGCAGAGTTTCTTTCTCATGGCTGGAAAATACTTCATTGTGTAGCTGTGTTACATCCTCCTCAACCGTTCATTCCTTGATGGGCGTTTAAGTTGTTTCCACCTCTTGGCTGTTGTGAACAGTGCTGCAGTGAATATGGGGTTGCAGACACGTTGTTGAGATCCTGTGGATGGCTGGATTGTATGGAGGTACTGCTTCTAATTTTGGGCGGAAGGAACCTCTATGCTATTTTCCATAGTCTCTAGACCTATTTATCTTCCCACCAGCAGTGCTTAAAGGGTCCCCTTTAGCCACATCCTTGCCAACATTTGTTATCTCTTGTCTTTTGGATAATAGCCACTCTGTCGGGTATAACGTGATACCTCACTGTAGTTTTGATTTGCATTTCCCTGTTGATCTGTGATGTTGAGCATGTTTTCATGGACCTGTTGGTCATTCATTTGTCTTCTTTGGAAAAAATGTGCAGCCCATGTGTTCAGTTTTTTTATCAGATGTTTAGTTTTTGGGTACTGAGTTGTATGAGTTCTTTATATATTCTGGATATTAACCCCTTATCAGATACATGGTTTGCAAATATGTTCTCCCATTCTGTAGGTCGCCTTTTCATCTTGTTTCTTTTGCTGTGCAGATGCTTTTTACTTTGCTATAGTCCTGCTTATTTATTTTTCTTTTGTGACTTGTGCTTTTGGTACCATATCCAGGACATTACTGCCAAGACCAATGCCAAGGAGCTTTCCCCCTATGTTTTAGTCTAGGAGTTTTATAGTTTCAGGTCTTAAGTTTGTCTTTAATCCATTTCGAGTTAAAAAATTTTTGTGAGTTTTGTAAGATAGAGGTCCAGTTACCTTCTTCTGCACGTGGTTTTCCAGTTTTCCCAACATCATTTATTGAAGAGACTGTCCTTTCCCCGTTGAGGACAGTTCATATTGTTACAATGTCCCTATCACCCCAAGCCATCTGTTGAGTCAATGCCATCCCTATCACAATTCCAATGGCATTTTTCACAGAAACAGAAAAAACAATCCTGAAATTTGTATAGAGCCACAAAAACCCCCAAATACCCAGAATAGTCCTGAGAACAAAGCAGAGAGCCAGAGGCATCATGCGTCTTGATTCCAAACTGTCCTACAAAGCTACGGTCACCAAAGCAGCATGCTGCTCTTCTGAAAACAGACACACAGGGCGTTCCCTGACGGGTGAGGACTCAGCACTTCTGCTGCCATGGCCTGGGTTCAATCCCTGTTCAGGGAACTAAAATCCTACAAGCCGGGAGACACAGCCAAAAAAAAAAAAAAAAAATAGACACACAGATCAATGGAGCAGAATAGAGAGCCCAGAAATGAGCGGTCATATTTGCTAAGGGAGCCGGAATGCACTTTGCTCTTAGATGTGTTCCCAGACCCCTCCCCACACGCGGGTTAAATCAATCCTTGTGGTTTCCCTACAGTTCCCGTGAGCTTGAGTCCTTCTGGCTTTTATGAGCAAGATGCCATTGAGGCGTGACACCCTAGCAGGAGGAAGAAGCGGCAGATAGCGGCCTGGCGTGGAGCATTTAGCCAGTCACCGTTTTTGTTTTGTTTTTTGGCAATCAAGCTCTCTATTTTTTTTGCTACAGCAGGCCTGCGCGGTGGCCCCGGGATCTCTCCTCTCCGTCCTCAGGCTTCTCTCTAATTGTCGCGTGCGGGCTCCGGAGCACACGGGTTCAGGGGTTGTGGCTCGTGGCCCTCATCGCCCCGAGGCATGTGGGATCTTAGTTCCCTGACCGGGGATCGAACCTGCATCCCCTGCATTGGAAGGTGGATTCGTAACCACTGAACCACCAGGGAGGGCCCTCATTCACTGCTTATTGAGCATCTACTCTGGGCCAGGCCGTGTATGGCCAAGGACAAGATAAACACAGACCCAACCTTTCAGAGCTACGAACTCCCAATAACAAGAAGCCCCGAAGTGTAGGAAACCATCCTATAACTTCTCCAGCCATTCAGGCTTCCCTTTGTAGCACTGATTCATCTTCCTACTGAATCTGCATCCTAATGGTTAGGCCCTGAGTCACATGGAAAAAGCTTAAATTACCCTCACTTCGGGCTGCACAAAGACATGGGAGGGTGCAGTACATTTTAGAAAAGCTATCCACCAGGGAACAAAAACATAAACAAAGAGGGACAGGCATCATCAGAAATAATTAACTTTTGTTGTTCGTGGATGCCTGTCAGTTATGTGAAAAATACACGGAGGTGGAATGCTGCGTCGCCTGGCCATGCCAGAGAAAGAAATGTAGCAGCTCCGGGCTTCAGGGTACGGGGTCGGAGGAGGGGTCAATCTCTCACCCCACCCGGCCTGCCCCGCCCCAGTCAAGGCTCAGCTGGTTAGTAAAGGAAGTCTGTTTCGAGTTCACCCCTGGCAGCTAACGGGGAGGTGAGTGTTTTAAACATTTCTGCTTCTAAAATTTTCAAGCACTCATGACCTGCACCAGACCCGACGGCAGCTTCTTTGACAAATGGGAAACCGAGGCCTGTGTCCCTCGACCACACAGAAAATACACTCATCTGGTGCTTCCCAGGGACTTCCCCGGTGGCTCAGTGATAAAGAACCCGCCTGCCAATGCAGGAGACGCAGGTTCAATCCCTGGGTCGGGAAGGTCCCCCGGAGGAGGAAATGGCAACCCACGCCGGTATTCTTGCCTGGAGAACCCCGTGGAGCCTGGCAGGCTATAGTCCATGGGATGGCAAAGGGTCTGCCGTGACTTAGCGAGTGAACAACAACGATTTGCCAACAGGGAGAGTTTTGAAAAGACATTGCATCATTTGCGCTTCAACCACTTTTATTATTTTTTTCAACCACTTTTATAAAGCAGACAAATGGAGCTTTATTATACGGCTTTTTCAGATAAAGAAACAAGCTCAGAAAGGTTAAGTGACTTACCCAAAGGCACACAGCAATTGCGCAGAGTCTACAGGGGTAGAGTCTCTTCATATCCCATTAAACTTCTGTGTTTGTCGTCGAGACAAGGAGTGAAAAGACCTGTCCGTCCTTGGTGTTCTCCAGGGTCTCCCTTCCTGAAGAGCCCCCCACAGCCCCTCCACAGAACGTCATCGCCAGTGGCCGGACCAACCAGTCCATCATGATCCAGTGGCAGCCGCCTCCTGAGAGCCACCAGAATGGCATCCTCAAGGGCTACATCATCAGGTAGGCGTCCACCCCAGGGACGGAAGAGAAGGGGCTGCCCAGACTCAAGGCGACAGAGATGGGGAGGGCCAGGAGTGGGTTGCAAAAGAGAGCAGATTCGTGGCAGGTCCTTCTCTGTCTAACAAGGACCAGACAAGAAATGCCTGCCCTGCAGTAGGAAGGACTGAGGCTAGACACCCAGAAGAACTTCCAGCGGTGAGCGCCTCGGAAACCGATAGGAATGGTGAGAGAGGAGATCAGTGTAGTCTCCTTAAGGCTGTATGGATGGGCAGGTCTGTCGGACATCAGGGCTACAGGGAGACAGGTAACTATCCGAGGCCAGGTTTCCCCAGTGGGCAAACTACTTGGCCAAGAATGGTTAAAAAGTGGAAATCTGGGGACTTCCCTGGAGGTCCAGTGGTTAAGACTCTGTGCTTCTGCTGCAGGGGCCACGGGTTTGATCCCTGGTCAGGAAATTAAGATCCCACATGCTGCATGGCACAGCCAAAAAAAAAAAAAAAAAGGTGGAATTCCTTTCTTTATCTTTACTGCAAGATGAAGCCCAGTTTTACAGCCTTTTATTTTTCAGTTTGTGGACACTTTGAAAAAGTGAAAGTATTAGTTGCTCAGTTGAGTCCGACTCTTTGCAACTCCATGGACTGTAGCCCACCAGGCTCCTTACTGGTAATCTAAAAGTGTATTAAGTTGTAACTAAAATTCAGTATTCAGAAAAGAAAGTTTTAGCCTGTTATTTGAAACTACTGAGAACTCTCATCAATATTCTGAACTCTGGCTGGTTGCAAAATGCCAGGCAACTTCCCATGTCTCTCTCCTGAATGCTCACAGCATTGAAATCCCCTAATTTTGGAAGAAGGTATTATTGGTTTGGCTATTCCGTTATCAGTTATTATTAGTTTGGCTGCTCCGTAATCAGTTAACTATGTTGTGGGTTTTCTGATGACGCTATAAAGGGCAGAGGTTCTCAGAGTGTGGTCCCTGGACCAGCAGCAGCAGCATCTCTTGAGAACTAGACAGGAATGAAAATTCTCAGGTCCCACCACTGAGCTATTGAATGGGGAACTTTGGAGTAAGCCCAGCAAGCTGCGTTTTGACAAGCTTTTCAGGTGTCCTTCAGGCACACAAAGGCTTTGAAAACCACTGATGTGGGGTTTTGTGATGCAGCAAAAAATTTGGGGCCTCTAACTCCCTAATAATTAGAATCAAAAGTATGTGTGCATTGTGGTTCTCCTGTAAGCTATCCATCCTCCAAAATGTGCCTGTTCAGATCCCATTTATTACCCTGTGTTCTTTTTCCCAGTGGAAAGTGGAACTTGGTAGAGCAGGTAGCCTCAGGCCTTTTTGTCTCCACCAAAGTGAGTGGCTGTCAAAAGAGGGAGCCATTCTCTTAGAGCGAGAAGGAAAATGAGTCCAAGGTTTGGAGACCACTCTCCCATCAATGACCCCTCAAAGCTGAGACCTGTGAGATCTTCCCAGGAGCTCTCAGCATCCTGTTAACCATCCCACCAACGTCCTCCTCCCCCATCAAAAACAATAGTCCAGACACATCTCCTAGACCTGTGTTATCCAGTAAAGTAGCCTCTGGTCACTTGCAACTATTTAAATTAATAAAAAGAAATTAAATGACAAATGTAATTTCTCAGTTGCACTTAAGCATATCTCAGGTGCCTAGCAGCTACTCGATTGGACAGCACGGGTGTGGACCATTGCCGCCATCACAGACATCTTCCTGGACACGAGGCCATGCAGGCTGACTCTCATCCCTGGCATCCTGGCTTTCTCCCCTCAGGTACTGCCTGGCCGGGCTGCCTGTCGGGTACCAGTATAAGAACATCACGGATGCCGATGTCAACAACCTGCTGCTCGAGGACCTCATCATCTGGACCAACTACGAGATCGAGGTGGCCGCCTACAACAGCGCCGGGCTGGGCGTCTACAGCAGCAAGGTCACCGAGTGGACGCTGCAAGGAGGTGGGTGGGGACCGTGGCTTCTCCTGCTCCCAGGTCTGTGCCTGTGGGGTCCTGGACTCACCCGGTCCTGACGTGGGCTTCCCCGGTGGCTCAGACGGTAGAGAACCCGCCTGCAGTGTAGGAGATCTGGGTTTGACCCCGGGGTCGGGAAGATCCCCTGGAGAAGGAAATGGCAACCCACTCCAGTATTCTTGCCTGGGCAATCACATGGACAGAGAAGCCTGGCGGGCCACAGTCCAGGGGGTCAGAAGGAGTCGGACACTGACTGAGCGACAGACAGCAGCAGCGCCAGTCCTGACCGCCTCAGCCATGTCTCCTGTTTCATCCAGCCCCGGTGCCCAGTTACCCTGTAGGGCGGGAGGGTGGAGGAGGAGATGAAGAGGTCGGGGCGGGTGTGATGAAGGCAGAGGCTTCGGGGGCACAGGGACCTTCTGCAAAGTTTCCCATTAACTGGATCATGAAACAGCTTACATTCAGCGTCGTACCTAAAAACCACCCTGAGCATTTTCAGATTCATCACTTGTATTTATGGGCGTGCTGTGAAATGGACCAGACCGGTTTTATTAAACCCAAACTAATCTACAGAAGTTTCCCGTGTGGCTCAGTGGTAAAGAATCCGCCTGCCAAGCAGGAGACGCCGGTTCGATCCCTAGGTTGGGAAGATCCCCTGGAGAAGGGCATGGCAATCCACTCCAGTATCCTTGCTGGGAGAACCCCATGGACAGAGGAGCCTGGCGGGCTACAGTCCGTGGGGTCACAAAGAGTCAGACTCGACTGAGCGACCGGGCACACAGGCAATCTGCAGACAAGAGAGCATCTCAAGTCTCCATGGGGGAGCGGGCACGGGGGTGGTGGTATAAAGCTGTATTTGCAGACCTCATGTGCTTTCTGCTTCCCTGGGCCAGACAGACAGACAGACCCTCCACCCACACCCCCACCTCTCTGCTCTCCCCCAGTCCCCACAGTCCCTCCGGGCAACGTGCACGCCGAAGCCACCAACTCCACGACCATCCGCTTCACCTGGAATGCCCCCAGCCCCCAGTTCATCAACGGCATCAACCAGGGCTACAAGGTACGTGAGGGCTCTCCTGGTCCCGGGTGGAAGCCTGCAAGGAGGGCGCAGGATGGAGCGGAGGGAAGAAGGCGAGGGGGGTGCAGGAGGGCATCCCCGCTGTGTTTCTGAGATCATTGGCTCAGGCCAAGCAGAGGGCACGTACGTGATCAAGGCAGAGGGCCTCGGGCTGTCCCCAAGTCCACGTCCAGGCCCCGGGGAGTACTGACCTTGACCTGCCTGTGACCAGGTGAAACAGCGCAGTCTCAGTGAGGCTGGTTTGTTTCAGGCTCGGGACCTCCGCAGAGCCGTGGCCCAGCAGGAAAAATCTAAAACGCATTGCTTGCCCCTGAGCCGTGAGCTAAGGGGAGCGTTCAAGTCCTTGGACTGTACTTGACCCCACCCAGTGTGTTTAAGGACTGGACCGGGACTCAGAGCCTGGATTACAGTCCTGGCTGTGTCTCTCACCGGCTCTCTGGACGAGTGCGATAGTCCATCTGAGCACCCTTCCTTCAGTAAATATTTACTGAGCCCGACTCTATGCACATCTAGCTGCTGGGGAAGCAAGATACATTCTGTTCCCTCATTTGTGCATGAAAATGATGCTAATTTTTATTCCTTGGGGTTATGTGGGGATTAAATGAGGATGTTTGTAATTTTTTTAGCAGAATGGCAAACACCTAACAAGCATTAGGGAAACGCTAGAAATAGGAGTGGAAGTGGGCTTGCTGCTCAGACTGTCCTCACGCAGTACCACGGTCTGGGCGGCTTAAACACCAGAAGTATAGCCCCTGAAAGTTCTGGAAGCCGAAGTTCGAGGTCCAGGTGCCCTCAGGGCTGGTTCTGTCTGAGGCTTCTCTCCTTGGTGTGCAGATGGCCGCCTTCTCCGTGTCCTCACGCAGGCAGGCAGCACACGTGGGTGGGGGGTGGTGACACGTGTCACCAGGAAACCGGCCGTGAAGGGGAGAGAACTTCAGGCTCTGGCTTGGAGCCCAGGGATCTGGTGACCTGGCGGTGACTGCAGACACTTCCAGAAGATTCTCAAAGCACCCGTGTGCAACAACCAAGAGTGTCTCTAGGACCTGCAGTCTCAGCCTTTATTAGTTAAGGTCAAGGGGGCTGGACAGGAAGAGACTGAGATTAAATCACCGAGAGAATTTTTCTGCTGGTAAACAGAGGGGGGCTTCCCACGTGGCTCAGTGGTAAAGAAACCCCCTGCCAATGCAGGAGATGTGAGACGCAGGTTCGATCTCTGGCTCGGGAAGATCCCCTGGAGGAGGGCATGGCAACCCACTCCAGGATTCTTACCTGGAGAATCCCACGGACAGAGGAGCCTGGCAGGCTACAGTCCATGGGGTCGCAGAGTTGGACACGACTGAATCGACTTGGCACAGCACGGCACAAAGGAGGGAGGGTCTAGGTTGGGACCCACTCCAGCCATGGCATCTTCCTCCCGGGAAGGCGCATCACCGAGGCCGAGCCGGCCTTCCTGGGCCAAGGCTGCAGCTCTCGCCGGCAGTGCTGGCTGGCTGGAGAAACCTCTTAATTGGGACTCTGGGGGGCAGCAGGGGAGGGAAGGGGGAGGCTCCAATCGTGCAGAGGAGCTGAGCTGGGAACAATTAGCTTCTTGTTGCCGACTCTAAGTTTCCTTCCACCCTGGGGAGCCCTGGGCTGCAAACTTCTAAGGCAAATGGCTCCCAGAGGGCCGAGGAGCCCAGCTCAGTGACCGGGACAATTAGTGCAAAGACCCGTTATGTGCCAGAGCCAGAGGAGGCTATAGCAGCCCACCTGATTCCCAGGTCTGGGCGGTGCCCAGCACCCACTCCCTGCTCCGTGAAAGTCAGCGGGAAGGAACGGTCCAAATAGCTGGAGCATAGAAGCAGGTGAGGAAGACTCGTGCTTAGACAGGGCGCTTTCTACCCGGCCTCTCCCATACTTGTCTTGGACAAGGTGCACAAGAGCCCTAAGAAGGAAGGCTTGTTATCATCACCCCCATTGTATTTCTTTATTTTTATTATTATTTTCTGGCCATGCAGCATGTGGACTCTTGGTTCCCTGACCAGGGGTCGACCCCACACCCCCTCCATTGGAAGTAGGGAGTCTTGACCACTGGGCCAGCAGGAAAGTCCCTCGTTTTATTTTCTTTTAAACACTGATTTGCGCCGGGTCTTAGTTGCAGCGTGTGAACTCTTAGTCGCAGCATGTGGGAGCTAGTTCCCTGCCCAGCTCCCTGCATTGGGAGCTCAGAGTCTCAGCCACGGGACCACCAGGGACATTCCCATCCCCCCACGGTGTAGAGGACGAAACTGAGGCGTGAGGACAGGTAATTTGTTCAAAGTCAAAGTAACCACAAAGCTCAGATTCAAACTGCAGAGCCTACCCCTTGCCTTGCATTAAAAATAAAGTGTCATATGATTTCATTGTCAAATAATGACTGTAACTGATCTTGCCCTAAGTACAGACGGATACAAGTGGGAATTTTGCTTCTTGCTCCTTCCACCGTCAGTGTCACGGGGAGAAGAAAAAGCAGTGTTTGTCTCTTCCATCCTTCAGTGAGAAGGGACCTTTTTCCCCCTTTGAATTGTGAAAAAATTTCAAGCATCTACAAAATTAGAGAGGAGACTAAAGTGACTAGATAAAACCATAATGCACCCTGGCTCCAACAGTTACCAACACATGGCCCAGCGTGTTCCCTCTGATTTTTTCTTATTTATTTACTTGGCTGTGTGAGGTCTTACTTGCCCCGCAGCACGTGAGATCTTAGTTCCCCGACCAGGGATGGAACCCACGTCCCCTGCATTGGAAGGTGGATTCTTAACCACTCGGCCGCCAGGGAAGTCCTGTTCCCTCTATTTTCCAGCCTCTGTCCTAGAATATTTTTAAGACAATCCTAGGTATTGTATCCTTTCATCCATTCATATTCCCACAGAGAAACGTTATAAAGTCTCTACTTAAAACCTCACCACAGTAACCACATTCTCATTATGGGGCCTTCAAATATCAATGGTCCCCTTAATAGCACCAGATACCCAGTCAGCGTTCAAATCTCCTGGTCTCCAGATCTTTTCCTTTACTGGTTGGTTTATTTGCCTCAGGATCCAAAGGAAAGCCACACAGCTGCAGTTGGTTGGAGTTTTTTAGGTTTCAGTTGATCCACGGGTTCTCTGTCCCCCTCTTTCTCCTTTTTAGTTTATTTTGTAGAGAAACTTAGTCATTTATCCTATAGAATTTTCCACAGCCTGGCTGGATCGGCTGATTGCATCCCTGTGGGGTCATTTAATTTATTCCTCTGAACACTATATTTGCAGTAAATTGGAATTTAGAATGAGAGGTTTGATCAGATTCAGCTCGAATATTTTTTTTCAAAATATTACTTCCTAGATGGTGCTGTGCATTTTCATTAGACGGCAAAGCGTCCGACTGTCTCTCTTACTAGGATGTAGCGGCCACTGATGGTCCTTGTGTGGTCTGTTATTTCAGTAGGGGTTGCAAAAGGAGGAGACGTGCATGTTATAATTTTGTCTTGATTTATGAGCTGAAATACTTCCCCCCCCCCACCCCCCAAAAAAGAGAATTTTTCCCTTAACAGCTTTTTGGTTACCTGAAGCTTTAGTTCATCTAGGAAAAGCATGATAAGTGCTCAAGTCTTTTCCGTAACTTAACAATTTTCAGAGGAATGAACTGGTTCCTCAGCATCTTCTAAGGTGGTAGATGAGTTTGGATGGGGGCAGAAGGAGGCATCTGTGGTGTTGTTGTTAGTATTATTATGTCCTTAGGGATTTTTAATACACGGTTATGTTTCAAGCCACTGCTGTTATTACTTTTATTGATGCCAGACTGGCCCATCACTTGCCTCTTCGAGTCGGTGAGTCCTTCTGATGTGGGCTCAAGAGCCTTCTTTTTCTCTTTAGCCTGCGCTGGGTCTTCGTTGCTGCATGCAGGCTTCTCATTGTGGCGGCCTCTCTCGTTGTGGGGCACAGGCTTCAGGAGTCATCAGCACGCGGATTCAGTAACTGTGGCAACAGGCTCAGTTGATCCAAGGCATGTGGAATCTTCCCGAACCAGGGATCGAACCTGCGTCCCCTGTGTTGGCAGGCAGATTCTTAACCACCAGGGAAGTCCCAGCCCCAGGAATCCTTGATAGCTTCCTTGCTCTCTGCTGTGACAGGATGGCCCAAACTATCTTCTTCTCCTACAGCATGCCTGGGACCAGCCATGTCTTCAGGGAGCCCTTGTTTCTTTTAAATGATAGTTAGATACCAGAAACTAGGCAATGGGGGTGCTCCTGGTTCTAGCATGGATTGTTGTTTTGAAGCCCTGTGAATGGACAACTCAAAAATACTGTTTTAAAAGATAAAACATATACTCATACTTCCAATTCAATTTCAGGACTTTCAGATTTCTTTTAAAATAATCTCGTGGGTCTTTTCTCTCGCTTCTCTCCATACTAAACATCGAATTCTTTTCACACCAGAGAATCACTGACCTACTTGATCCCACAGACACCCACACAGTTTCAGAACAGCAACACCAACACTGTGGTTGCTGAAATAGTTTCAGATGATCTGTAAGTCTTTCTGTTAAGAGTGTATCCCAGCCGGATGTACTCCCCCACCCCTTTCCGTGCTGCAAAGTCTTCCAAAGGGTTTCTTTCTGATTTTGCTACAACTCAATACACTGTGAAGTTCATTTGTTTCATTTTGGTTTTGATTTTTAGGGATTGATTTTTTAATTTAATTTTGTTCTGTAATTATGTGGCATATTTACATGGTTCCAGGGTCAAATCGACAAAGAAAAGTTATCAGCCTGAATTCTGGTTCTCTTCCTTCCCAATAGAATTCATTTTTTTGTGTGTGTTGGTTTGGTTTGATTTTCCCCTTCCATTTCTTTAACATAAACAAATGCATGCATACATAAATGTGTCTCCTCACCTTAGATGAATGACAGTGTTCAATACATGCTTTCTCCATCTTGCTGTTATTTTCACTATATCCTGGAGATCACTTTGTAGGCGTATATAGAGATACTTCATGTTCTTTTTTAAAAAATCTGTATTGTATTCCATTATGTGGATCTCGCATTGTTTAGTCAACCAGCTCCCTACTGAAGACATTTTGGTTGTTTCCTGTCTTTTCCTGTGACAAACATTTCTACAGTGAATAGTTTTATGCATACATCTTTTCATATTTTCACGTATAACTTTGGAATAGATTCTTAGAAATAAGACTGCTAAGTCAAAAGGTAAATATATATAATTTGGCTGATATTGCCAAATTGCCCCATTATTTTTTTCTCATTTTTTAATTCAATTTTCAACCAGAAATATATTTACACAATTCTAAACCCAACAAACATAAAAAAGGTAAATTTAGAGCAGAGATCTTCCATCCCACCCCCTCCCACCCCAGCCCCTCATCTGCCTGGTTCTTTCCCACCCAGCCTTGAAATTCTCCCCACTCCAGGGAATCACTGTTGTTAATTTCTTACATATCCTTCCAGGATGTTTTATACAAATCTGTGCAAATGCAAAGAGATAAAAAAATAGAGGCGGGGAGGGAGAAAAAGAGAATTTCCCCTCCATTCTACTTTTTAAACTGGAGTATCTAGCCAGCCAGGTGTACCATCCTGGTCTCTCAAGCCTGTAATGCACTGCCTCCATCAGAAACAAGACACATCAATTCAGCCCTTTTCTGTGCAACCATCAGGGTAGACCATGGTGTCTCCTGTAATCCTGAGGCTCAGAGAGGTTGACCGATTTTCCCAGTAAAGGACAGAGTTGAGCTTAACTTCCCCATGGCAGGTGGGAGCTTAGTTAGTTCCCTGACCAGGGATCAAACCCATGCCCCCTGCATTGGAAGACAGAGTCTTAACCCCTGAGCCACCAGGCTGGGCCCTTGGTTTCGGCTTTGTAGCAGCGCAGGACAGAGATTCCCACCTCGTCCTCGTTGCGATGGTGACACGGGACTCGTCGGTGACGGACTGACTCGGTGCCAGGCCCAGTGTGTGCATGGAGCACAGACTCCTCCCCACGGTGGCCCAGAGCCCGGCCCCTTCCTGGCCCTGAGGGAGAGCCCTCTCAGCCCGCAGCCCCTCCTCTTCAGGTGCAGCTGTGGAAGGACAACTGGTCCACACGCCAGAATAAACGTTCTGAAGCCGCCCCCGCCATCTTGGTCTCTGGCCTGCGTGTGCGCATGCCCCGGGCGTGCCTCCACCACGCCGCGCTTCCGTCACCCTGGGCCCGTCTTCCGCGTCGTTTCTGAAGACAGTTCACTGTGACGTTGCTTCCAGGCCCTCGTCAGGACGTTCTTTCTCCCTTATTTTTTTTTTTTAATGGTAGTGATCATAATTGGTCTAAACCCAGTAAGATTATATTTACCTAGATTTTGCACTTACTGGAGAATACACCGCACAATTAATTCTAATGGCGTAATTAATTTGAATTTACATTAATTAAATTAAATTAAAACATCAAGCTTGTTTCTTCATCTACTCCAAAGAAGTTCAGCAATTTAATTGCTATGAAACAAGATAACCGAAATAAGGAGAGTATTTAACATACTTATTAAATGCCACTTAGTATTTCTGATTAGTATTTTTAGGGTCTAATTAGTGTCTAATTAACTTGCTATCGGCTATCTTTTCACAATACCAATTAAATTTCCAAACATCCTTTATAAACAGGCGGCCATGAAAAGGAGCAGATTAAGCATTGTTATGGGCGTGAGTTAATCAGGAAACATTGGCATGGTATTGTTTTATGTCTATAAATACCCAGGCTTGTTAAAACTCATCCCATGTTGCTTTTCACCATTAATTGCTATTTAATCTACTTCAAATAAAGGAGGAAATCTCTGAGACCAGCTGTCATTGTTACAGACAGACGAAGGGCCCAGAAAAAAAGGAGTGGGGGGCAAGAGACCAAGAGGCAGAAAGATGTGGCCACATGGACGGATCTAGAGATGATCATACTGACTGTGTCAGAAGGAAAAAGGCAAATGCCGTAGGATATTGCTTACATGTGGAATCAAAAACATGACACGAATGAGCTTATCTGTGAAGCAGAAGCAGATTCACAGACACAGAAAACGGACTTGTTGCCTCGGAGGGGGAGAGAGGGATGGATTGGGGGTCTGGGATTAGCAGGTGTAAGCTAGTGTACGTAGGATGGATAAACAACAGGTCCTACTGTATAGCACAGGGAACCATATTTGCTATCCTGTGATAAACCGTGATGGAAAAGAATATTTTGAAAAAACGTGTATATATGTATGGGGCTTCCCAGGTGGCGCTAGTGGTAAAGAACGTGCCTGCCCCTGCAGGAGACGTAAGAGACGCAGGTTGGATCCCTGGGTTGGGAAGATCCTCTGGAGAAGGAAATGGCAACCCACTCCAGAATTCTCCTGGAGAATTTCCATGGGCAGAGGAGCCTGACAGGCTATGGTCCACAGGGTCGCAAAGAGTCGGACACGACTGAAGCGACTTAGCACACGTGCACACATGTATATGTATCGCTGAATCACTTTGCTGTACAGAAGAAATTAACCCAATGCTGTAAATCAACTACTCTTCAGTTTTAAAAAACAGGAGGCAAGAAGAGATGGAAGGGGAGGCGGGGAGTTTATGCAGTTATGGGTGGGATGTATAGAGTGGAGTTAAATGAAAAGTGATGCTGAATTTCCAGACTGGGTTTTCCTGTTGACACTCCACCTCTAGCAGATGGTTAAGATTAAAATCCCAGCTCAGAACAAGTTTAAAAGGATTAGAGTTAGCTACACACTGAAGTTCCAGGGGAGAACTGCCCTAGCCCAGACAGAGAAAGACAAGGGAGCCCAGGTACTGGAAACAGAGACCCTCAGCTGCTAGCCGCTGGGTGATGTAGTAAAGTCACTTAGCCTCTCTGAGCCTATTTCATCACCTGTGAAAAGCAAGTCTGGCTTCGTGCTTATGCAGTCACTCAAGGCTCCATACTCGGAAGGACTCCATATTTGGTTCAACACTTTGCTGCTGTTTCTGGAAATTCTCAACAATTTTTAAACAAGGGGGTCTCCATTTGCCTTTTCTGGATCTGCAAAGTATGTAGCCAATCTTGGTCAAGTCCCTCCCTCTGGGGTTGCCGTGGGGACTGAGAGAGACGACTCGGTGAAAGCACCCTGCCGGCTGCCTTGCTTAGAGTAAGTCACTCAGGGAATGGAAAAGCACCCCAGAGTGAGCTCCCAGAGGACAGATGCTCCAGGGGCCTGTGGGTCCCAGCACGGCCTCCCTTCCCTGGGAGGAGGGACCCTACGGGGCTGGGGTCCCGGACACTGTCTGCGGCCCAGCCTCTGGGAAGGCGCTGGGCCTCTGCTGGGCCCGTTCTTGCCGCCCTGCTCGAGCGCCTGGCCTCTCTGCAGCTCATCGCTTGGGAGCCGGAGCAGGAAGAGGAGGTTACCATGGTGACCGCCCGGCCCAACTTTCAGGACAGCATCCACGTGGGCTTCGTGTCCGGCCTGAAGAAGTTCACGGAGTACTTCACCTCGGTGCTGTGCTTCACCACCCCCGGGGACGGGCCCCGCAGCACCCCGCAGCTGGTGCGCACCCATGAGGATGGTAGGCAGCCCCCGGTCCCGGCTCCCTCTGCCCCCCACTCCCTGCGTGCCCTCCCCCCACGGGCCAGGCTGTGCGCTCCAGGCACAGGGCAGCCCTGCTCTTGTCTTCCAGCCTGGGGTGCCCCTGGAGCCCCGCAGGCCCTCCTGCAGAAGGTGGTCTCTCGCGGGCTCTAACTGGCCTTGGGTGGGGTGGGGGGCCTTCTCGGGGTGCAGTGCCTGGGCCTGTGGGACACCTGAGCTTCAGTGACGTCCTGGACACCTCGCTGAAGGTCAGCTGGCAGGAGCCAGGGGAGAGGAACGGCATCCTCACAGGTAGGCGCCTCAGCGTTGCTGCCCCGGGGGGTGAGCCGGGCCGGGAAGGGTCATCCTGTCCATCCCCCTGCCGCCGACCCGGCGTCCCTCCAGAGCCTCTCAGCAGACCAGTCTTTCTTGGAGAAGACTCAGAGGAGGTTCTCAGCCCCTCCGCTCTCTGACACACCCCAGCTCTTCACCGTGGCTGCAGTCCCCACACAACAAGGGCGCCCCCACCCACCCACGATGCTTCCACCTCCCTGGAGGCACCTCGCCTCCAGCACATGTCCAACTGCCAGGCTCGTGGGGGCGTGAGCAGCAGAGCAGAAGGCTGAGGCCACTGCAGCTGAGCTCACGCCACGCTGCGGGCTCTCCCCAGGCTACCGGATCTCCTGGGAGGAGTACAACCGCACCAACACGCGCGTGACCCACTACTTGCCCAACGTGACCCTGGAGTACCGCGTGACCGGGCTCACGGCACTCACCACCTACACCATCGAGGTGGCCGCCATGACCGCCAAGGGCCAGGGCCAGGTGTCAGCCTCCACCATCTCCTCGGGGGTGCCTCCAGGTGGGTGCCCGCCACCCTCTCTCCTCCACTTCCATCCCACACAGCCGGCCCCTCCATGGGGTCTCTGGTCCCTGGGTCCCCCCAGGGCCGGCCTCACACTCGTGATGGCAAGGCTAGGTGGACTCTGCCGCTTCCTCGCCTGGCTCTCGGGAGCCCAGACCCCGCGGGCCCCCACCTTCTCTCCTCCACCCCTGCCCACCCCCAGTGCCCACACCAGGCTCTGCATCACGCACTGGGATCTGTGATTCAGGGAAAGAACTCACTGTCACCCAAAGGGTCCAAACGGGATTCCAACTAGTGGGAGTGTGTGCTGGGAGTGGGGTAGAGCAGGGTCCGAATAATCCCACCCCCAGTTTAAAGAGCAAGCTGAGGCCCCTTCTCAGCCCCACTTCTGCCAGACTCTGCAACCTTGAGCAAGTCAACCTCTGTGCCTCAGTTTCCCCATCTGTATCAATGGGGAGATGCACTGGATACCCACGCATTCCTGTCTGGGTCTGTGAGTCTGTGTTCGTGCGATGTGGCCAGGATGCCTAGAGCCACCCACCCACCGGGATGGTTGAGATAACTGGGCTTCAGCCAACCCCACCTGATAATAACGGTGACAAGAAGGAGATTGTTTGTGGCCCAATTGTGTCCGACTCTTTGTGACCCCACGGACTGTAGCCCACCCGGCTCCTCTTCTGTCCACGGGATTCTCCAGGCAAGAATACTGGAGTGGGTTGCCATTTCCTTCTACAGGGGATCTTTCCCTACCGAGGGATCGAACCTGTGTCTCCCAAATTGCAGGCAGATTCCTTACCGTCCTAGCCACTAGGTAATTATTTAATTACTTGATAATTTAAAGCAGTGCTGACTGTTGATGTAGTGCCCACCCAGCCCAGAGCTCCATACATCGATGCACTGAATCCCCTCAGTAACCCTTGTGGCTCAGATGGTAAAGAATCTGCCTGCAATGCAGGAGACCTGGGTTCAATCCCTGAGTCAGGAAGATCCCCTGGAGAAGGGAATGGCAACCCATTCCAGTATTCTTGCCTGGAGAATCCCATGGACAGAGAAGCCTGGTGGGCTACAATCCATGGGGTCGCAAAGAACACGCACACGCGGTAACCCTGAGGTAGGCAATATTACCATCTCCATCTTACCAAGAAGGATACTGTGGCACAGAGAGGTTAAGTAACTTGCCCAAAGACACACAGCACCAGAAGCAGTCTGACCCTGGAATCTGAGCTCCTTCTGTTCATCCTGAACCTCAGGGCTCCTGGTCAGGATAGAAGGCCTCCTCCTTCTCCTCACCCCTCCTGCAAATCTCCCTCAGCCAGTATTGTTTGGGGAGCGCTGTTGCGGGTTATGGGTGGATGGAGAGGAGGATTCTTTCTAGGATGCCCAGCCCCTGTTGCGTGGCCCTGAGGTTCTCTCAGCCCCGAGCCTGCCCCGTCCCTGGTCTGAACACAGCGAGCCGTAGATGCAGGACGGAAGCCTGTGTTGGGGGCGGGGGGGTGAGGCCTCGGTCATGCTCGGAGGAGGAGGTTTCTAGGGAATATGTGACACAGCCCCTTCTGTGCCCAGAGAGCCCTGTTCGATGTGGAAGGACCTTCTTCTTAATTTCCCTTCCTGCCCTGTTTCTTTTCTGCAGAACTCCCTGGAGCCCCCACTAACCTGGGCATTTCCAACATCGGCCCGCGCTCCGTGACCTTGCAGTTCAAGCCAGGCTACGATGGGAAGACCTCCATCTCCCGCTGGCTGGTGGAGGCCCAGGTACAGCCTGCGGAGGGGAGAGCGGGCAGCCTGCCCTTCGCTTTGGCCATGCCCCTGCTCTTAAGAGCAAACTGTGCGCGTGTTTACATCAGTGTGAACTCCATATGCAAGGTACAGAAGGCCAGGTACACCAACAGTGTCCACAGTTCCCCTCTGCCTCACCTGTACACACACGCGCACACACACACACACACACTCACTCTGGTCAGGGTGGCGACCTGCTGGCCCAGAGAAATGACCAGCTGCCTCCGTTACACTCATGGTTCTCAGCTTGGCTGCACCAGGGGAGCGTTCAGAAATTCCAGGGCCTGGGCCCCACCCCCAGAAACTTTGATCCAGCTGGGGGTTTTGGCTGCGCTGAGCCTTTGTGTCTTTGCGTGGGCTTTCTCCAGTCGAGGTACACAGGCTTCACACTGCGGTAGCGCCTCTTGTTCTGGAGCCCCGGCTCTAGAGCCAGGGCCTCAGTCATTACCGCTCGTGGGCTCAGCGGCTGCAGTCCGCGGGCTCCAGGGCCCAGGCTCAGTAGTTGAAGCGCCTGGGCTTTAGTTGCTCCGCAGCACGTGGAATCTTCCCAGACCAGGGATCAAACCCGTGTCCCCTGCGTTGGCAGGCAGATTCTTAGCCACTGGACCCCCAGAGAATCCACTAACTGGGGTTTTAAAGAAACATGCCGGTGTTCAGGAGAATCACCTGGGAAGCTTACTTACTAAACAAGCAGGCTCCTGGGCACCACCCCCAGGGGTTCTGACTGACTTTAACGGGCAGGGCCCAGGGGTGGGTTTGTATGGCAATCAGTGTCCCATGAGATTCTGATGCAGGCGGGCTCGGGGTCACCCTTGAAGTTATCTTTAAGAGCCTGGAAAGAAGGGGGCCCCAGCTGGTGCCCTCCTGGTGAGCCCTGGGGTTTGTATCAAAGCCTTTCATGGGCCAGGCTGCAAATCCCAGGAGCTGGGGCTCAGAGCACCCCCAGCTCAGCCTGGCGGGCTGGCCGGCTCTAAGGGGGTCTCGTTTTGCAGGTGGGTGTGGTCGGGGAGGGAGAGGAGTGGCAGCTGATCCACCAGCTCCCCAACGAGCCCGACGCCCGCTCCATGGAGGTGCCCGACCTCAACCCCTTCACCTACTACAGGTACGGGGCGCAAAGGCGAGGGGCTGCCCGGACAGCAGGGGGCTTTGGGCCTGGGGTCACCCTTGTGCTCACCCTCCCCGCCCCCGTCTCAGCTTCCGCATGCGCCAGGTGAACATCGTGGGCACCAGCCCACCCAGCCAGCCTTCTAGAAAGATCCAGACCCTCCAGGCACCCCCTGACATGGCCCCAGCCAACGTGACCCTGCGCACGGCCAGTGAGACCAGCCTGTGGCTCCGCTGGATGGTGAGGCTCCCGCGAGCGCGGGGGGCGGGGGGACGTCTCCTTCTGCTCATCACCCTGCAGAAGCCGGCGTCCACTGGTTCATCTCCAGCCCCCTTCTCAGTTCTGGTTATCAGTCTTAGCCAAACGAACAAATGTTCTACATGACAAGGAGTTAGCAAACACTTTGTTGAGCGTTGCCATGTGCCGAGCATTTTACCTGTTTTCTTCCATAAAATTCTCCCACTAATCCTGCAAAGGACACATTACTATCCCAATTTACAGCTAAGAAAACTGAGGCTCAGAGAGGTTACACGTTCACCTAGTCACACAGCTCCCTGGGGTGGTTCTGGGATTCAGAGCTAAGTAGTCTTGCCCACCAAATCCGAGAACAAGGGGCTCCTCCTGAGGTTCACGGGGAGTTGGCAGAGGCATTAAGCTCTGTCCCCATATACCAGGGCTCCACGTCAATGGTCATCGCCCTACGTGACCCTGCACGAGCTAGTAACACATGTGAGGGCTTCCCCTCCTGCCAGGCACTGTTCTGAGTGTTCTGAGTGCTGTCGGCGTTGACATCGAGCCCTCTCCATGGGAGCCTGTGACAGTAATCCTGGCCCCACTTTACAGATGAGGAAACTGAGGCAGAGAGAGGTGGGATAACTTTCCCAAGTAGCCTTCTCTCCATCCTCCCACACCCGCTAGTTAACAGTAGGGCTCAGAATTCCAACCCAGGGAGTCTGGCTCCCGAAACCCACTGCCATAAACCCTGAGCATGCTTTTGCTCCTGGGGAATAAAAGAGAACATTTCTGCCCCTGAACATTCCCCCGGGGCAGCATTTCCCAGGATGGAGCCCCACAGAGCAACAAGCCAGGAGGAATTCCTGGAAGAGGCGACGTGGGGCCAGCCCTGCACAGCCCAGCTTCTTAGAAAACCCGGGAACCCTAGCTTCGGGGGGAGCTTGCCCGACTCTGCTCCACCTGGCCCCCCCAGCCACCAACTTGTTTTTTTAAACATCTGTTTATTGATTTATTTATTTCGCTGCATCAGATCTTAGTTGCCACGTGTGGGATCTTAGTTGTGGCGAACAGACTCTCTAGTTGCAGCACCTGAGCTCAGTAGTAGTGGGGCAGGGGCTATAGTTGCTCTGTGGCATATGGGATCTTAGTTCCCCGCCCAGGGATCAAACCCATGTCCCCTGCATTGAAAGGCAAGTTCTTCACCACCTGACCACCAAGGAAGTCCCTACAGAACTCCTTTTGGCCTCCACTAAAGAAAGCTCAGCGCCAAAGAATTGATGCTTTTGAACTGTGGTGTTGGAGAAGACTCTTGAGAGTCCCTTAGACTGCAAGGAGACCCAACCAGTCCATCCTAAAGGAGATCAGTCCTGGGTGTTCACTGGAAGGACTGATGCTGAAGCTGAAACTCCAATACTTTGGCCACCTGATGAGAAGAACTGACTCATTGGAAAAGACCATGATGTTGGAAAAGACTGACGGCTGGAGGAGAAGGGGACGACAGAGGATGGGATGATTGGATGGCATCACTGACTGGATGGACATGAGCTTGAGCAAACTCTGGGAGTTGATGATGGACAAGGGAGGCCTGGCATACTGCAGTCCATGGGGTCACAAAGGGCTGGAAATGACTGAGCGACTGAACTGAAAGATCTCTTTACTTGTTTTCCCAAACTCAACTTAAAAAGCACTGAGCTCTGGTTTATCAGAACCAAAGCTTATCAGGGTTATGGTTTATCAGGTCATTGCTGCCTTTCATTTACGTAGACAGCCTGACGGAGGTGCTGGTGGCCGTCAGCCCTGGATGAGCGCTAATTATGAAGGATGAGCCCTGCCCCCCTGCAAGGCGCTGGCACCGCGCTGTCCACCAGCCCAGCTTACCGCCCCCCACCCCACTTCACTCCTCCGCTCCGCTCCCATCCAGGCTGGCTCTCCGTTTGCCCCCTGCCCCTCGCTCTAAGGTTTCCAAGGACTAAAAGGCTGAGACGTCCAATACCCGGGGTGGGGGCCGGAGGGGCACAGAAGGCAGTTGCTGGGCTGTGCAGAGCCCTGGGCTCCTGGGGGCCTCCCTAATGCGTGACCCGTTACCTTTCCTTAGCAGGTGAGGGGGCCTGCATCCCGGGCCTGTCTCAAGGTCTCAGGTGCATCGATCGCTGCCTTAATGGTCTCTGGTCTGTTTCACTAAGTGTCTGTAGGAGCGGGGGCCGGGGAGGGAGTATGGAGGGGGCGAGGCAGAGGCTGAGGACCTGGAGAAAGTGGGTCAAACCTGGGGGCCCGTGGATCAGGGGCTCTTTGGGGAAGCAGAGTGGGGCCCAGTGAGGGCTGAGGGCACCCCAGCTCCAGCCCTGCCACCGTCAGAGCAGGAGTCTTCTAGCACCTGCCCGGATCACAGGCTGCCCCCGACAGGCCCACCCCTCCACTGTGGATCGGCACCGCACAAGTTCATCCAGATGACCTTAAGGCAGTGGCCTCAGCCTCACCAGCCTAGTCATAGGCCAGGAGAGGAAGCTGCCTTTTTTTTTTTTCTCTTCACCGAGACTCCAAGAAGAAGAGGGAGGCTGAAAATGCAGCAGGAGAGATGGAGGTGTGCTGGGCGGAAGGACTTCCTGACAGCAGCCCCTGTGCTAGAGATGCTGTCTCCGCACGCTTGTTCTCCATGGGCAGACCCAGGCTGAGATCGGGCACGTTGTAGGCAGTTAAATAAGTATCTGTTGGCAGGCAGAGGGAGAGAGTTTAGTGGCAGAGACAACGGCCAAAGGTGCCACGTGTTAGACAGCCTTTACGCCTCTCCTCTCTGGGCCAGCCAACCCCCTCCCCTGGCAGGGTCGTAAATTTGTCGTCTGCATGGTAGAGTGGATTCTGCCTCTCCTCTGAGCCCAGGGGGAGAGTCAGGGAGAAGGTGGGGCCATCAGAAACACAGAGTCACACAAGCAAGCCATGCTCAGCGATGAGCGTGCCTCACACGGGTGCCGACAGGCTGGACGGTGGGCCGGGTGGTCCCGAAGGCTCCCTGGAAGAGGCAGCAGGAGCCTGGCAGGTCTCCACAGGGTGGGGCGGGCCTCACAGCAGTCTGCCCACCCCGCCCCCCCGCAGCCTCTCCCGGAGATGGCCTACAACGGGAACCCCGAGTCGGTGGGCTACAAGATCAAGTACAGCCGGGCAGACGGCCACGGCAGGACGCTGAGCCACCTGGTCCACGACCGCGTGGAGCGCGAGTACACCATCGAAGACCTGGAGGAGTGGACGGAGTACCGCGTGCAGGTGCAGGCCTTCAACGCCATCGGGAGCGGGCCCTGGAGCCAGGCGGTGATGGGCCGGACCCGGGAGTCAGGTACCGCTCCCCTCCCTCTGCCCTGAGGGCCTCCCAGTCCCACTGGCACGAAGGCTGGCGCTGCTGTGCAGAGATGCCCTGGGTCATCCTCCTGCTGTGCTCAGCGTCTGGCAGAGCATCCTGGGTGTTTGCGTGCATCTCTAGTCCCCGATCCTCCCCTGCACTGCTTCCAAAGTTAGGGGGACAGGTTCCCCGGAGGAGATTGCTGGCTCTGTGCCCTTTAGCCCTGACCCCAGTGATGCCTGCAAGACTCCATGATTGGAGGTGGGCGGGGGGGGGGAGAGGGTGCGGGTTGGGTTAGCTCTCAGAACATTCCAGAAACCCAAGCAGCGGCTCACAGGAGCCTGGCAAGGGGACACCCTCAGAATATGTGCTCCCAGCCTGCAGGCAGTCCTCATGCGTCCACACGTGGTGGGTACCCTGTGGCTTCTTCCTGACGCCCTTTAAATGATGGCTCCCTTCCCACCGGGCTCCCCCCGCCCGCACGCCCGTGGCGGCACTCGCAGGAAGTGCAGGCTCTTCCTGTCCTGAGTCTGAGCGGGGGTCACAGGGGGCTCACCTCGCACCAGAAGCAGCACGTGTGATGCTCCAGAGCCAAGAGCATCACGGTCGCGGGATAATTTGCTATTTGGGGACCACGCCCCCGTTCCTTCCCCGGGCCCCCTCCACCCTCCACCGCGGGGTCCACGCTGGGTCCTGAGCACCTCCTCCCCTCTCCCTCCCCCCTAGTGCCTTCCTCCGGCCCCACCAACGTGTCTGCGCTGGCCACCACCTCCAGCAGCATGCTGGTGCGCTGGAGCGAGGTCCCCGAGGCCGACCGCAACGGGCTCGTGCTGGGCTACAAGGTGAGGGGCTCCCTGCTTCCCCGTCCAGGCACCCCGTCCTGGCGAGCCCCTGGCGCCCAGGACTCTGCCTTCCAGAGTGGACCCCGGGCATCTGCCTGCCAGCATCCACAGGTCACCACGGCAACCAGAGAGGCCTCCCTTGGGGGTGGGGAAGCTTCCCATGAGGGCTGGGGGTCCTGGGGGGGGCAGCTCCGCCTCCCCCATGAGGCCACACTGGGCCACTCTCAGCCCCCACGGGCCCAGATTCAGTTTCCATCAACTTCTAGAATTCCTCCCGAGCCTGCACCTACAGCCCCAGCCTGGAAGTCATGAGACATCCCAGCTCTGCGGCTCCTGGCTGTGTGACCTTGAGCAAGTCAGGCCCCTCTCTGGGCCTGTTTCCCCAGCCGGATGCTCTCCCAGGAACCTCCAGTTTAGTGCCTCTCTGTGTCCCCCTCCCTCCCCCAACACTAGCTTTTGTAACCCGGGGACCAAGCCCCTCCAAGGAGCCCCGGGCCCACCCACTCATCCTCACCCCCACACCCAGCTCCTGGGGAGGAGACAGGAGACGTTCTGGCAAGACCAGAGCCCAGCCCGCGGCCCTGACCCCTGCGCTGGGCTCTGACAGGTGCTATACAAGGAGAAGGACTCGGACGCCCCGCCCCGGTTCTGGCTGGTGGAGGGGAACTCTTCCCGCAGCGCCCAGCTCACAGGCCTGGGCAAGTACGTGCTCTACGAGATCCAGGTGCTGGCCTTCACGCGCATCGGCGACGGGGGCCCCAGCCACCCTCCCATCCTGGAGCGGACCCTGGACGACGGTGAGGTCACACCCCTGGGGGTCTGGGGGCTGCACTTCCTCCCCACCCCCACCGCCCCTGCCCAGCCCTGCCCCTCCTGGGGTCTCTCTCTGCCCCAAAGGGAACCGTGGCCTCAGGCTTCCCCTGGGGGAGTGGGTCTCTGAGGGCCACCTACCCAGTGCAGGGAAGGCCAGCTCCAGACCTCACCCCTAAGGGAAAAAAGACAGTGCAAGGGCCTTCTGACATCCAGCCCAGCCTCTCGGGCAAGAAAAGGGAATCTGCGCCCCTCTGGATTCTTGTCCCCCTGGGGCAGGCTCAGGCCGAGCGCAGGTCTGTGCGAGGGAAAGGCCTGGTTTTCCCTTTGCACAAGCCTATGGGTCCTGTTTGCCAACGAGTGACGTCAGCCGAGCTCCAGGCCAAACGCCCCATCAGAGGCCGCCCTGACAGGTCCTTTCCCCCCGCTTCCTGCTCACACGCACCCTCACACGCTGCTCTGCACAAACACTGGTGGGCTCGGGCCAAGAGGGCCAAAGGAAGCCCAAACACCATATGTCTCTGCGCTCGAAAGCGATAAATCAAGCTAATGATCTGTTAAATTAAATATGTTCTGTCCTCCCGCCTTGACAAATATACCCTCCTAATGACCTGGAAGGCCAAGTTCAAATTTAGAAATCTCAGCTTCCTTGGCGTTCTGGTGGGATGGAAGCAGCACAGGAAAACCTGTGCCCCCTGGTCCTCTCCCCTCCTCACCCCTTCCCCTCTGGCCCCTACAAGTCAGTCTCCATCCACATGCGTGCCCCGAAACAGCCGCCCGTTGGCCATTCCCGGGTCCAGAAGGGCAAGTCTGCACCCTCGGGAGGGTGGATCCGGGGAACAGACCTAGGAAGCATGCTTGGGGCTGTTTGGACAGGGCACCCCAGATCTGAGGATTCCAGAGAGAGGTCTGGAAAGAGGAGTGGTGTGGGCTCGGGATGGGCACTTCCATTTGCCCCCAGGCTGGAGCCTGGGTCCCTTCTACTTCCTGCCAAATAATACGTAAACCTCCCTGATCACATGTCCGTGCCCCATGCTCACACGCAGACACACACTCCCCCACTGCTCACTGAGCTGAGCGGCCCCGTCCCCCGCCTCCCCCGAGCTGTTCTGCGGGAGCGGGGTGGGTCGTCCCCCGCCTCCCCCCTGTCCTGTCCTGCGGGAGCGGGGTGGGTCATCCCCCGCCTCCCCCCTGTTCTGTCCTGTGGGAGCGGGGTGGGTCATCCCCCACCTCCCCCGAGCTGTTCTGCGGGAGCGGGGTGGGTCATCCCCCGCCTTCCCTGAGCTGTTCTGCAGGAGCCGGGTGGGTCTGGGCCTGAGCGGCGGCCGCACTGTCACCTGCTCCTCCCTTGTCCCCCCAGTCCCGGGACCGCCCGTGGGCATCCTGTTCCCGGAGGTGCGGACCACATCCGTGCGGCTGGTCTGGCAGCCCCCCGCTGCCCCCAACGGCATCATTCTTGGTAAGGCTTTCCCCTTCCCGGGCCCTGGCTGCAGGAAGCAGGAGGTGTAAGATACAAAGGAGGCAGATTCGGCGCTGGCAGGAGGGAGACTGAACCTAAGCAGCATTCACACATCCTGGAGAAAGGTCCCGACTCCTCCCACTGGAAATCTCAGTCTGGCCGAGGACAGATCTGTGGTGGCCCGGGGGAGGGGGAGGGGTGGAGGGGGGCTTGGGGTCAGCGGATGCGAACCCTAGAATGCACGGACAGGGAGCTGTGTGCAGTGTGTTGGGATAAACCACAGTGAAGAGGATGCTATAAAAGAACATGCGTGGACACATGTAACTGAGTCACCTTGCTCTACAGCACAAATTATCACAACATTTGAATCAACTAGACATCAACTTTAAAAAAAAAAGAAATTCAGTCTGTAAGATGATCAGCTGGAGGGCACGGTCAGGTTCGGGTCTCTTAAGGACCATTGATTAGCTCTGTGCCCCCACAGAGGGGCAGGAAGGACTGATTAGCTCTGTCTGCACAAGCCCCAGGGCCCCAGCTGACGGGCCATCTGGCAAACCTCGGCCACGGTTTCTAAGTGTGGCCAGGTGAGGGTGCCCTGACGGGCTCAGGCTGGGGGCTATCACAGGTGGGAAACGGGGCCCACGGCCCCCAGCGGGGATGCTGTAGATGGGAAGCATCATTTCACATGCAAGGCTGCTCCCCTAATACACACACACAGGAGGAGATGCAGGGTTGAGGTCAGCAGCTGTGTGGACTTGAGCCCGTCTGCTTCCCCCCATGGCCTCAGCCCTCACCTGTCACGTGGGGGCTGGGCCACCTGCGTCCGGTCCAGGGCTCTCGATCCCGGCCCCTCCCGGTGAAAGCCATGCCTCTGAGACAGTGGAGGCGGGGAGGGCACACGACTTGGACTCAGAAAGACCTGGGCTGGCTGGACTTCCAGCTCGGTCACTTCCTGGCAGGTGGTCTGGCCTCTCTGAGCCTCAGTGTCCTCCTCGGGGGGCTGGGCTGGGGGGGTGGGTCGAAGACAGTGCACGGAGCACCAGTCCAAGACCCCCAGAGTCCCACTTCCCGGGGGGCAGCTGAGGATGGGAGAGAGACCCAGAGGGCTTCAGGATGGACCACGGCCAGAGTGGCCGTGGGCTCGGGGCCCCGGGGGCAGCCTGCTCCGCCTCCCAGCACTGCCCCTCCCCACCCCACAGCGTACCAGATCACGCACCGGCTCAACGCCACCTCGGCCAACGCTGCTGCCGTGGAGGTGCTCGCGCCCAGCGCCCGCCAGTTCACGGCCACCGGCCTGAAGCCAGAGTCTGTCTACCTGTTCCGCATCACGGCCCAGACCCGCAAGGGCTGGGGAGAGGCGGCCGAGGCCTTGGTGGTGACCACCGAGAAGAGAGGTGACCATCCCCTGGGGCCGGGGAGGGGGCGGGCGCTCACCCCCTTTCCTGGTGCCTGGCTGGGGGGTCGGCCAGTGACAAGCTGTGAGTCTCTTGTCCTGGCCCCAAATGGAGAGTGGGCTCCCATCTCTGTCCCCAAGGCCAGCATGGGCTCCAGCAGACTTCCAGGGAGGTCCCCTTCCCAGGACCCTGCTCTGAGCCGGTACTCGTTTTCCCGAAGGGTGGGTTGGTGAGGCCAGCTTCCCTCCTGGCTCCCCGCCCCCTCGACAGAGGGGTCCAGTTGGGTGCAAAACAGGGCCGCAGCCTGGAGCCCCAGCTGCCTTCGCCCTGCGGCCCTGAGCCGGCTTCTCACCGCGGATCGGGCTCCCCAGAAGCGGGCCTGAGCCCCGGACCCCTGTGAACCTGATTTATCGGACAGTGTTCCCAGAAAAAACCCAGAACAGTGGTTTTCAACCAGGGTGACTTGGCCCCCTGTGGGCCACTGGGCAAAGTCTGGAGGTGTTTGGGTTCACACTTGGAGAGGAAAGTGTCCTGGCATCTAGTGGGTGCGGGCACACATCCCTCAGCGTGCAGGACAGGCCCGGTCAATAGAGACCCATCCACCCAAAGCCGAAGCGCAGAGAACCATGGGAAGCGAGAGGGGACCACGCAGGGGCGGCAGACACGCCGAGTCCCGTCGAGGGAGCCGAGGGTTCAGCCCCACTCCGTCAGGGCCAGCCTAGGTCCCATTGCAGCCCCGTGCGGACACAGGGCAGAGGAGCCGGCGTCCACACCTCTCACTGTCAGCCCTGGTGGGGGGGGGGGGGTGAATTCGCAGACACCCAGGCCTCCCCTAGCCCAGGGGGGCTCCGTGGTGCTGACAGTGCTTACGGTCTGGTCCTCTGGGCGTGGGAGTGGGATGGGGCGGGGAGGCGGGCGAGAAAGCACATCTCTCATCCCCACCGCCTGCTCACCCGCTCCCCCCTGCTCTGCGCCCCCCCAGACCGCCCGCAGCCCCCCAGCAAGCCGGTGGTTCAGCAGGAGGACGTGAAGGCGCGCAGCGTGCTGCTGTCCTGGGAGCCGGGCAGCGATGGGCTGTCCCCCGTACGCTACTACACCGTCCAGACCCGCGAGCTGCCCAGCGGCCGGTGGGCGCTGCACTCGGCCTCCGTGAGCCACAATGCCTCCACCTTCGTCGTGGACCGGTGAGGCCCCGCGGCCTGGCCGCCAGCATCTCCACCCCCGCCCTGCCCAGCCTGGGCAGCACCACCCGTGGAGGGTCCCCTGGGGGCCTGGAGCCCACCCCCACACGGCTTCCACAGCCCCCATCCCCCAGACCCCTCCCCATCCACGCACATCCCCTTCAGCTGTGTCCAAACCTCCCTCCCCACCCTCCCTGGAGCCTTGTTAGGGCTGCCTCTTAATTATCTATTTCTGGAGCCTAGAAGCCCCCCCTTTGAGAGAGGCTGGCCACTCTTCATTAGCTGGATCCCGCCAGCCAGCCCACGTCTCCCTCTCCATCTTTAACAGGGGAGTGGAGCTCCGCTCCGAAATCCTGCCTTCAATTTAATTCCTACTGGGATGTATTTTTAATATTCTAGTTGACGTGACCGCGAGTTTTGAGCAATACTCTTCTCCTCCCCACCCCCCCCCCCACCGCACCTCCAATAAATCAAAAAGGAAGCCATTTGCCTGGAGAGGAAATGAGCCTTATAGAGATGAAGTGCTGGTTAACTCTTGAGACCCTCAGCTCCTTCTGAATTTACTAAGTGCAAAAGCAGGCAGGCAGTTCTTGGGGGCGGGGGCAGCTCCCAGTGGGGTTACTCTGCCTGCAGGCCCCTCCAAGGTAGGATATATGTGGATGTTTCCACTTGGGGGCCCCTGGCGTCTAGCTGGGACCAAGGGTGACGCCACGCCCCGAGCCGGCCCAGTCTAGGGGGCCCCAGGGCCTGGCCTAAGCCCCAGGTTGTTGCCTTCATGGCAGACTGTCCTTCTGAGCCTCCCTGCTCCTGTCTGTGTAATGGATCTGCACCCTCCAGGGCTGCCCTGGGGAGACAGCAAGCAGAGGTGAGGGACCTAGAAGGCCACCTCCAACGTTCATGTACAACCTTCCTCTACAGGCTCAAGCCGTTCACGTCCTACAAGTTCCGCGTGAAGGCAACCAATGACATCGGAGACAGCGAGTTCAGCGAGGAGTCAGAGCCCCTGACCACCCTGCAGGCCGGTCAGTGCCCTCTGCTTGGGGCTCTCTCTCGGTCCGCTGGGCAGTTGCCGGGCGCTGGGCATTCTCTTTGTGGGGAGGGGGCCTCCAAAGATGGAGGGGCCCTAGGCCTGCTGGATCCTTGGTCTGGCTCCCTGGGCAGAGTCCCAAGGAGGTTTGGGTCCGAGGGGCCTTCTCCAGGGCTCAGCACCCACAGCCAGCCTGGCGTCCTCACGTCCTCTGTCCTCCGAGCTCACGGCCAACCCCAGGAAGCCGCGTCGGCGTGGGGAGGCCTGTGACTCTGGGGGCAGAGAGGAGAGGCTCCATCCCCGGGTCTGGGCTGGGGTCAGGGTCCCGGCCCCTCCCACCATCCACACTGGCTCTTCTTCTGCAGGAGTTGGGGCAGGCGGTGGGGGTGGACTGTGCCTGAAGCGGGACCAGTGTCAGCCGACCCCGGTTCCCACGGCCTCCCAGGGGCCCCTGTCCCACCCCCCAGAGCTCACCTGTCTGCCTCTCCCCCCCAGCCCCCGACGAAGCACCCACCATCGTGTCAGTGACACCCCACACCACCACCTCGGTGCTGATCCGATGGCAGGTACGGCCGGCAGGCGGGGAGGGGCCCGTGTCCCGCTCAGTCACACTCTGAGCTCAGACCAGCAATTCACCAGCCCTGGCAGGACTGGAACATGATACCCACATACATAGACATGCGTGCTCACATGCACACAGACACACCCTTCACTCCTCTCCCCGGTAATCAGATCCCACCACGTACCCTTGTGTGGATGAGGACCCAGACTTGGGGAGGTGATGAGAAAGTCCCAGGTCACACAGCTACTAGCTGGCACTAGGTTCGGTGCCCTGAGGTCAGCAGAACCCTCGGACAGAGACAGGCGTGGGGCGTCCAGTGTCTCCGGGAACCCAGCCCTGCTCTGAACGAAGGGGTTCCCAACAGAGACCAAACACGTGTGCGCGTGCCTCACCTGTGCCCGGACAGGCTCTGTCCTGTGAGCAGGAACCCACTGTCCAGGCGTAAAGAATCCCCCTTCCACCCCTGCCCAGCCCCAGCCACTGCTCGTGTGGGCACTGCCTCTCACGTGGCCCGAGGAAGACCCAGGACACTTCTCAGAGAGCCGGCTGCCCCTGGGTACCTTCGCGACCCTCCCCAGCCCCCTGAAGTCCAGCCATGGGGCTCAGCAGGTCACCCCCAGAGGCTCCAAAACCAGGAACTAGTGTCTCCTTTTCTCAGGATTAGAGGGGCGGGCGCTAACCTTTGCCCACCTGCAGTCCCCCTGAAGGGGAAGCCTTTGAGGAAGAAACAGGAGGGATCCCCCAACCCGCCCCCACCCCCCAGCCCCAGGCCCCACCTGAGGAGGATGGTCCAGGAACCAGCAGCCGGGAGGAGGCGGGAGCAGGGCGGGGCCGTCGTGACAGAGCGGCAGGGAGGTGCCAGCCGCAGCCAGGGATGCAATTAAGGAGCTCATAAAAGGCTGAACTGTTGCAGCAGGTTTTTTAGAAGAGGTGTCATAAAAGGTAGTTTCCACCTTCTCCAGAAGCCTGTCCTCCAGCTCATCTGAGGACGGGAGCAGAAAGCAAAGCAGAAAACGATAAAGACGTAGAGGAGCAGCGCAGGGAGACACCCGCCCTGGGTCTCGCTGAACAGCCGGCCAAGGGCTCTCCCTAGCTCCCTAATTCCTGGGAAACTCCAAGAGAGCTCGGGCAGGGTGGGTGACCGTGTGAGGCAGTTGCTAGACAAGGAATGACACTGTAAGACTCGCTCTGCATCCAGAGTCGTGCTCAGGGCCTCCACGATGCTGTGTGACCTTGGGCAAGTTCCTTTCCATCTCTGAGCCTCGTTTTTCTGCTCTGTTTAATGGGAATGGCGTAGCGATTCGGGCCGTGCCCTGCCTCACAGAGAATGCTCCAGGGGTGGAAACGCTCGGAAAATTAAAGATGCTCAGTGCCACTTTGATTCCTTTTCCTGGTCCAGATGCAGTCACTGCTCTTTGACTGCGGGAGGCGGGGTGGGGAGGGAGGGAAGGAAGGAGGGGCCGAGTGGAGGGACGTGCGGCCCGGTCCAGCCCAGCCGGCTCCATCCTCCCACCCCCTGCCCTGCAGCCGCCATCGGAGGACAAGATCAACGGAATCCTCCTGGGCTTCCGGATCCGGTACCGGGAGCTGCTCTACGATGGACTGAGGGGCTTCACGCTGCGCGGCATCAACAACCCAGGGGCCAAGTGGGCGGAGCTCACCTGTGAGTGACAGCGGAGGGAGTTGGGGTGGGCGGAGCCTGAACCTCCCCGCTGCCTGGAACCTGGTTAACCTGAAACCCTGCCGCCCGTCCCTGTGTGCGCCTCTCAGCCCGTCCCATTCAATCATCACCAAGTGCATGTTTGCTTAGCACGTCACATGCCCCCCGGACGCTGGGGGGACACCAGGGAGCAAGACAGACAGGGTCCCTGCGCTCTCAGAGCTTGCAGGCTGGAGGAGGGGCCAGGTGCTGGAGAAGAAAACCCTGGTAGGGCTGTCTAAGACCGCTGGCATGACCGTTGTGACCGGCATGTTCCAGGGGAGCCTAAAGCCAGTGTCAGAAAAGACGTCCCAGGGGATGGCCATGGCGATGACCCTGATGGATGATTCCAGGTCTTAAAGAAGCAGGGATAGGGGGGTCCTGGCATGTGCAAAGGGCCTGAGGTGGGAAGGACCCAAAGCCAAGCCTGGTCATGTCCCAAGAGCAGCAGTCTGGCCCCTTTCTGGTTCCTCGGGGAAGTTACTCTTCTGCCCTGGGGTCCTAGGAGCTCAGCCTGCCTCTGTAACTGGAAGGAACACATGAGAAGCCAAGTAGAAACCCCAGAGAGGCATTCAAGCCAGGGAAGGACGTGCCGTGCTTTCGGTTAGGACGCTTACTTTGGGGCCTTGAGGATGACGGCTGGTGATGGGGCAGGGGGCCCAGGTAGAGGCGAATACGGTGACGTAGGTGAGAGCGTGAGGTTGGTCCCGAGGCAACAGGCCTGGGACAGAGTCGAGCCAGTCTGGGAGATGGCGTGCTGTGGTCCACCGCCCCCCAACCACTGACTCATGCTGGGGACGCGGAAGGGGGTCGGAGGAATCGGTCCCCAGATGGGCGGTGGGACCAGACCAGAGACGGGCGGGAGAAGAGGAGCAGCTTAAGATCCTCTTGATCCATCTTGACGCTTCCTCCCATCCTTCTCTTAAACCCTCTGCGCCTTGTCTTCCAGAGTATTAGCAGACAACAAGATGATTGAGCACGCAGCCAAGGAAAATTAATAGAAAAAATCTCAGAAGGCGCTGATCCAACAGCTTGCATTCTTTTTTTTTTTTCTAATCTTTTGGCAGACGTGTGCTGGTGGTTGTGATTTTATAGGCCTGTGTATAATACAGTCATATTTCCTAGTAGTAAAATGGCTTCTGGTTCATATGAGGAAATTAACGACACCACTCCATCACGGCAGGAACTCAGCCTTTAGACAAGGGCCCAGAGGGTCCCTCAGAACCGTCTCCATCTGGGGGTGCTGGGCTCCCAGGGGCTCCTGGTGCCCTGTGACCTCCGGCAGGTGCACGCCAGGGTGGGGCAGCACCGTTCTGGGAGCTGTCTGCCCCCACCCAGCCCCCCTCCCGCCCCGGCCCCTAACTCAAGAATCTGGAAGCCCCTTCCCTCTGCATGTGTCTTCCCATCCTGCCCCCTCATCGGGGTCTCTGTGGCGCGGGGGGGTGTGTGTACTAACCTCCTCTGTCTGCTGTCTCCCTCCGGCCCCCTCCGCCCCCCACCCCCGCCCCGACCACCCCCACAACCCCACCCCATAGCTTTCTACTCCATGCGGAACCTGAGCCGGCCCAGCCTCACGCAGTACGAGCTGGACAGTAAGTCCCCCGCACAGCGGCTCCCCGACGGGCCAGGCCTTCCACGGGGAGGGGAGAGGGGCCTCCAAGGACGCCTGCCCGCAGCCCAGGGCTGCGCCCACCTCAGGCTGCCTGAGGAAAAGTGCCTTCCTGCATACACGTGACTTCCCTGAAAAGCACAGAAAAGCAGGGGGTCTCCCGGGAGGGTCTGCCCCAGCCCTCATCCATCAGGACAGAAGAGAAAGGAAAATGGCTTTGGCCTTACGCTCCGGGGAGCCGGGGATGGTGACAGGGGGTCCACGGAAGGACCCAGTGGTCCCGCTGGTTAGATGCGCGGGGGGTCCACGCTGCTGCCGCCCATCTCGTCCATCAAAGGCACTTGTCAGCTCAGCTCTCTTGCCCACCGAGTTCCCCCCTGAAGTGAGCAGAGCTCCTTTTCCCCCAGGGACCAGGACAGGTCCCTGGCCCCCCGCCCTCACTCTGTTCCTAACATCCCAGAGGGTGCTTGGTTCTCCCCAAGACCCGGAGCCAGAGGGCCTCCCGTTAGGGGCCCACGTTGGACTGAGTTATTCATCTCCTTCCTTCCTCGTGGGCGCAGGCCCGAGGCTGTCAGGGTGGTTAGAACGCCCACCTGGGGAGGGGGAGCAGAGAGGAGCCCCCCCCCAGCAGGCACAGTGATGCCCCCCAAGTGTCGGGCCCATTTTCCTGCAACTGCCCCGTCTCTCAGCTTCTAAGTGTCTCCCCCGAAGCACCCCAAAATAAGCAAGAACAGAGGGTTTCTTAGCCCCAGATTCACACCCAGTGAGCCCCTCTCTCTAAGGCTGAGCCCCGCCCCCATGTTGAGAGTTGGTTTAGGGAGACTGGCCCGGGGGCGGCGGGGGATGGGGAGGAGCTGGGAACCCGGCACCCCTGTGATCAGGGTGCCCGGGAAGGCAGGGAAGACGTGGCCTGTGACCCGGCGTGTCCGGGAGAGTTTGGATTCGCACCTGTTGTCTCAGCATGCATGTTAGCAGTTCCCCTTTCGGTCCTAAACGCGTCCGGGATGGTCGCAGCCTGTGCGGGGTCCCAGGGGTGAGCCAGGGCGTCCCCCGCCGTGCCGGCTGCCCCCGCGCCCCAGCTCTCCCCTGTCCTTTCCTGGGCCTGCACTCCGGGGCCCAGGCTCGCCCGGGTGCGGCGTCTCAGCGCCCCGCAGCCTCCGCCCTCTGTGACGTGAGCTCTGTCCCTCCCCTGCCCGACTGTCGCCCCCAGACCTGAACAAGCACCGGCGCTACGAGATCCGCATGAGCGTGTACAACGCGGTGGGCGAGGGGCCCTCCAGCCCCCCGCACGAGGTCTTTGTCGGGGAGGCAGGTGAGCACCGCTGCGCTTCCAGCCCCCCCCCCAACCCGGCCCTCCCCTGCCCGGAGAAGTCCTGCAGGAGGGGGTCTGGGGTCTCGGGGCCCCGCGCCTCCTCTCTGGGGGCCCCCGCACACTCAGGACCCCTCTCGCCCCCAGTGCCCACGGCAGCGCCCCGCAACGTGGCCGTCCATGGCCCCACGGCCACACAGCTGGACGTGACGTGGGAGCCGCCCCCGCTGGAGAGCCAGAACGGGGACATCCAGGGCTACAAGGTAGGGGTGCTCGGGCAGGGAAGGGGGCCCAGGGGACCAGGGCCCGGCGGGGCTTGGGAGGGACCCAGGTGTGGTGAGGGGGAGAGGCCCGGGTCTGCACCCGCTCCCTTGGCTGTTTGCATCCACCCCTCTGACACATACACGCAGCTGGAGCAAACCGCTACCCATCCTCCCGCCATCCCTGGGGCGGGCGGCGCTCAGATGCTAGAGGCTCGGGCCACGCGCCAGCTTCTGCCATCCCCGCAGCTTCTCCAACCCCTGCCCAGCCCACCAGCTCCCAAAGCCACCGTGAGAGCCCTTGAAGTGGTTCTTTGACCAACTCTAGTCACAGTATGGAGGCTAGCTGAACGGCCAGTTAGTAAAGGACCACCGACAAGGTCTTGGAAATCTCTGTTTAAAGTTACTTCTAGATTTTAGACATCGACGTGTGTTATGAAAGGGTTCTATTCGTCTCCAGTATTTGCTAAGCCCTTTAGAACTTCCCTGGTCGCTCAGCTGGTAAAGAATCCGCCTGCAAGGCAGGAGACCCGGGTTCGATCCCTGGGTTAGGAAGATCCCCTGGAGAAGGAAATGGCAACCCACTCCCTTGGGTTGCCTATTCATGCCTGGAGAATCCCATGGACAGAGGACCCTGGCAGGGTAGAGTCCACAGAGTCACAAAGAGTTGAACACGACTGAGCAACTAACGCTTTCAGTTTTCACTTAAGACTCCTGAAAGCCTGCTAAAGCTGGTCGGTTATAATGATTGTACCCATTGCACAGATAAGGAAACTGAGTCCCAAGTTAGTGGCTCAATGAGGTCACCAAAAAAGCTGGCAGCAGAGAGGCAAACTCCAGGTCTGCTGGTCCTTGCCCTGTAGGGGGTGGGGAGGGAGCACTGGGCACACAGCCTCTGGGATGTGCTCAGTCGCTCAGTCATGTCCGACTCTTTGTGACCCCGTGGACTGCAGCCCGCCAGTCTCCTCTGTCCATGTGGATTCTCCACGCAAGAATACTGGAGCGGGTTGCCATGCCCTCCTCCAGGGCATCTTCCCCACCCAGGTCTCCCTCATTGCAGGCAGATTCTTTACTGTCTGAACCACCAACCACTGGAGGAGGTGGCCACAGTGGTGACAATAACGATGGGCTGCTTGGCTGGACGCTCAGCCTGTGGCCATGTCTGCAGCCTGGCTCCCGCGCCAGTGTCCGGCGCTGCTCTGATTCCTGGTGGTGGTTTGTTGTTCCAGAGGGCGGTCCAGTGCAGTGGCAAGGTGGCGAGGGTGGGAGCCCCCGGGAGCTTCCTGGTTCTGCCCAGGTCGCACAGGCAGAAACCGAGTTTCCGCAAAGGCCTTGCCGGGTCACACGGCTTATGGAGACCCTGTATAAAGGAGTCTGGCTCTGCGTGGGGTGACGAAGGCGGGAGCAAGAAGGAGAGACGTCTCGCCAAGGATGCTCTGAAGATGGATGACGCTCCTGAGCAGCGCCAGCTGGGAGAACTAAATATTGCGCCCCTAGCATATGCCTCCCCAGGGACGACGAAGGAGCCCGGCGGGGCCTGCTCTAGCTTGGCAGACACCAGGCTGGGGAGGTGTGAACGCCTCCAGTTAATGCACGATCCCCGGAAATGTGTGGGTGCCCAGGCACCATCCACCACACCGCCGACATCCACGTGCTCAGGGGAACGTCACAACCAAGCGTGGACGCTGATGAGGGAAAGAAATTGCCACCTCCCAGACCTGCAGTAGGACTTCCTTGGTGGTAAAGAATCTGCCTGCCAATGCAAGAGACATGGGTTCAATTCCTGGATTGGGAAGATCCCCTGGAGACGGAAATGGTAACCCACCCCAGTAAGCGTGCCTGGAGAATCCCCTGGACAGAGCAACCTGGTGGGCTGCAGTTCACGGGGTCGCAAAGAGTCATGCACGACTTAGTGACTAAACAATAACAAGACCTGCATTAACATCCATGCTCGTCGACCTTAACATCAACCGTGTGTTCACACCACCAGCCAGGGGTCACGTCAGGGTGAGCTGTGACGTGTGTGGGGGCAGGCAGGTCGATGCAGCCAGCCTTTCAGGAACACGTGTTTATTGAGTAGTTATCTTGTGCCCAGCTATGTTCCCGATACTGCGATTAACTCAGAGACAGTGTGAGCTTAAACTGTAGGAGAGGAAGGCTAGTGATATACAAAGCAAAGAGCAGCTCCAGCTGGTGGTAAGTGAAGAGGGTTAAGGGGCAGGTTTGAGACTTTAAATAGGGTCTTCGGGAGAGGACTTAATGAGAAACTGCCACGTGAGCAAAGACGAAGGTGAACTGGGTGTGAATCGCGTGGATCTGAGAAAGAGTATTCCAGAACAAGGGGGCTGACGAGCAAAAGCCCTGGGGTCAGTGCGTGCTTGACGCGTACAAAGCGCAGCACAGAGACCCACATGTCCCAGCATGACGGAGTGCATCACCTGGAGACTTCTGAGCTTTCGCTGAATGAAATGACGGCCATGGGGACCTTGGGGACAGAAGACGGACCTGGGTGACTTGGGTTTTTAAAGCTTGTGCTGGCTGCCGCATTGAGGGGAGTCTGCATCAGGGCAAATGCGAATCCATGAAGAGGTGGTGGCATCATCAGGTGATGGGGGTTTAGACCAAGCAGTAGCTGTAAGCAGCTTTTGCTCCCGGTTCCATTTGAAGGGTAGAGCCAGCAGAATTTGCTGATGAACTGAACATGGGAAGTGAGAGGAGGAAAAGCAACAAGGATTTCCAAGCAGTTGGGTAATGGAGCTTCCAGTTACAGAGCGGGGCAAAAGGAGGAAGTGAAGCAGGGGATAGGGGAGCTGGAGAAGGTTTGAGACGTTTGTTGAATGTCCTCGGGGAAACGCTGAAGGGAGCTGGACACACAGGTGCGGAGTCCAAGGGAGAAGTTCCATGCTGGAGGTGTGAATGGTGAAAGCCTTCAGCATACAGATGGTACCAACAGCCTGGAGATTAGACATGGTTAGATAGAAAACACCAGATGTCTGAAAACTGAGCCCTAGGACCAAAGCAAGTGATTGAATTCTCAAAACCCACATGAAGACTGTGTTTTCAGAAGGAGGGAGGAAGCAGATGCGCCAACTCTCCTGAGAGCTCAAACAAGAAGAAACCTTGGAGGCAGTTATTCAGGGATGGGCAGACCACAGCCCATAGGCCTAATCTGGCCCCCCACTTGTTTTTATAAATAAAGTTTTATTGGCACACAGCCACACCCATTTGTTTACAGATCACCTTTGGCTCCTTTCAAGTCACAGGCAGAGTTGAATAACTGCAACAGAGACCATGTGGCCTGCAAAGCCTAAAGTGTTTCTTACCTGGTGCTTTACAGGAGTTTCCAGAGCCCTGGATGATTACATTAAACCAGCCAAGTTCACGGGGGACTCTGATAACAGAGTTCGGGGCAGGGGATGCCTGCTTGGAGTGGGTTCGAGAGAGAATGAGGAGAGGCAGCCAGTACTGACATCCCTTTTGAGGAGTTTTGCTTTAGAGAAAAGTGATGAAATAGGGTAGAGGCTGGAAAAAGACAGTCAACGGAGGCGGTTTTAAGATGGGAGGAATAACTCGTGTGTGTGTGCTGATAGGAACGGTTCTGGAAAGAGGAAGAATTTCGTGATTCGGTAACGCGAGGAAGCTGTGGTGGGTGATGCCCTGGAGGAGGTGACAGGGGCTGGGATTTAGGGCAGGAAGGTGGGGTCACCTCAGTAGGGAGCCGGCAGTTAGGCCCTAGCCACAGGAGGGAGGCAGAAGGTAGGGACACAGGGTGGGAGGTGGTCCAGGTGGCGAAGGGAGCGTGTAGACTCTCCCATGATGGCTCTGGTTATCCGTGGAGGGCCCGCGGCTGGGAGCAGGGATGGGGAGGAGATGCGTGGAGCCGCGAGGTGGGATACTGCAGTGGATGGGCCAGACCAGTGTAACACAGTAGCCAGCCACTCGAGGCCGCTGAGTCACACTGAAGGTGTGACTGTCCTCCAGCGACAGCCAGCTATGTGACGTGAGGGCTTGGACCTGACTTAACTGAGGCTGAAGTCCAGCCTGGTGCCTGTGATGAAGCCAGAAGGGGCAGGGACCCCGTGCTCTGTGATGACCTCGAGGGTTGGGAAGGGGTCAGTGGCAGGGAGCTCCGAGAGGGAGGGGATATATGTTTACATGTAGCTGATCCGCATGGTTGGACAGCAGAAACTAACAATGGTGTAAAGCAAGTATACTCCAGTTTTAAAAAGCGGGCATGGAATTGAGAATAAGAGATAGAAAGTAGTGATTATAATTCATTCCCGCACCTGTTCCCGTCAACAGACAGTGTTTATCCATCAGCAGAGAGTTATTGATCACCAGCAGGTGTGCCAGGCGCGATTCTAAGTGCTTAAGACACAAGGGAGCCAGAGATGTGGGTCCCCCGAGGAGCCATTTCCTTGCAGACACCTGGCCGCCACCAGCCCGCACGGCAACTTGGCCGTGTGCCACCTGCTGGGGTGCTCAAGGCTCAGTCCCTTGGGCTGCTTTGCACAAATGTCATTGAATTGTCATCTAACAGAAGTCTGCTGGATTCAGCACACACGGGTGAGACCCACCTGCGGAGGGTGCCCATTTATGGACGTGTGGTGGCTTGGGTCCTGGACCCCCCTCCCTCGTGCCAAGAACGTGATGCCAGCGACTGGACCCCCCTCTCCTGCATCATCGCTTTTCTTGCTCTCAGACATGTTCCATCTTTCAAACGTCTCTTCCTGACCTCACGTTTGCTTCAGCCATTTTTCCTGGTTGGCCCCTTTCTAGCATAAACCCTCCCCCAAAATGTCTGTGCCCCTTGCCTCTTCCCCATCTCTCTTGAATCCATTCCAAGCAGGTTCATTTATTCTTTCCAAACAGCGAACCCATGAACGAGTGATTTAATGAGGGACTATCTCAACTCCCACACGTCTACCCATGTCAGAAGACTGGAAAAAGAAAGTAAAAGGGGTTAGAAAAAAAACACAGATTTTATAGTACTGAGGCATCCTAACTGCCAGTTCACACATGCCAGGTGGGGACAATTTTATTAGCTTTTTCTCACTTTCATCAGCTTTCTCCAGGCAAATTGAGAAATTGAGACGCCAAGAGCATGCAGAAACGCCTTTGGCCAGCAGGTGGTGCCAAATGCTCTCTAATCCACGCGGCCTGGGGCTCCCCGCGTTCCGCGTGCTCCGGACGCAGAGTTCTGAAACTAGGGAAGGATGCGCGGCCTCTCTGGCCGCTAGTGAGCCCTAACCCCCGGTTAATAAGAAGTAGAGGCCTTCCTCGGAATCCGCAGGGGATTGTTTCATAGACGGCTCTCCATATCCGCGGTTCTGTGTCTGCCGATTCAACCCACCGCGGACCCGGTTGTACTCATCTTTTGAAAGCAATCCATGTAGAAGCGGACCCGGGCACTTGAGATCCGAGCCGTGCCAGGGTTGCCTGGAATCGTAAGCGCCGTGGTCCTCCTGTGCTCCTGGACTAAAGCTGCCCGCAGCCTGTGAGTCTTCCTTCTTTCCTCTCCATCACGTTGGTCCTAGGAAGTGGGTGTCCTTGACCTCCGCTATACAGAGGAGACCACTGCAGCTCAGGGAAGTGTCCTGCCCGAGTCAGCGGTGCCCGGGGGTCGGCCCAGGCGTGCCCGCCTCTCCCACGGGCTGTGCAAACTGCCGTGTGCCAGCAGCTCCCCCGGACCCTGCAGCCCTCGACAGCTCCCGGGTGACGCCGCTGGGCTGGCCCTTGAACCTGACTCTTGGCTGGGGTGGAGTCGACCTGCCCTGCCCTCCGGATCCTCAGAACAGAACTGGTTTATACCTACAGTGACTATTGAGTGCTTACGTGCCCAGGCTGTGCTAAATCCTTCGGGCCTGCCATCAACAGACTCGGGCTCTGTGCCCTCGTGGGGTTTACAGTCTAGCAGAGACTGAAGGATTAGCTGTGAAAACGAAGGTTCTGGAAGTGTTTGTAGAGCAGCTCTTAAATACTCCTATTTCCTGGGCTTCCCAGGTGACTCAGCAGTAAAAAGCCTGCCTGCCAATGCAGGCGACGTGGGTTCGATCCCTGGATCGGGAAGACCCCCTGGAGGAGGAAATGGCAACCCACTCCAGTATCCTTGCCTGGAGAATCCCATGGACAGAGGAGCCTGGCAGGCTACAGTCCATGGGGTCGCAAAGAGTCGGACACTACTGAGCGACTAAACAAGAAGAACGGTGTTATTTCCTGGGTGACTCACACCTGCCGTCCAGGCGTGTGGATTGTTTGAGCGGAGATGTGTCTGAGACCCTGGGATCAGCCAGGGGCAGGGGGGAAGCTGGGTCATGGCCTCCCTCACTCTACCTCCTCTGTGCCCACAGATCTATTTCTGGGAGGCCCAGCGGCGGAACCTCACGGAGCGGGTGAAGACGCTTTTCCTGGCCGAGAACGGCGTCAAGCTCAAGAACCTGACGGGCTACACCACCTACATGGTCAGCGTGGCAGCCTTCAACGCGGCGGGGGACGGGCCGCGGAGCACCCCCACCCGGGGCCAGACCCAGCAAGCAGGTGGGGGAGGCTGGAGGGGCGGGTGGGGAGGCGAGGGGGGCCCACCTGGCGCCTGGGCTCATGGGCGGGAGGAGGCAACCGAGTAATCGGGGCTGGGTCTCCAGACCCCACGGGATGCCCTCTGCAGAGCGGGAGCACAGCCCACCCAGAGGGGCCCAGACGTGAGTGCCCAGAAGAGACGCGCTGGGACTTCCCTAGTGGTCCCATGGCCATGACTCCATGCTCCCAATGCAGGGGGCCTGAGTTCGATCCCAGGTCAGGGAACTAGATCCCACGTGCTGCAACTGAAGATTCTGCATGCCCCAACAAAGATCAAAGACCCCGAGTGGCACAGCTAAGACCCAGCATAGCTGAATAAACACATTTTTTAAAAGCAGAATAAGAGAGGCCCTATCTCCAGAAAGCCTTGGCCAAGGCCCACGTCTAGCCCTTCCTCCCCTCATCTAACCACCGAAGCCCTCCTTGCTGACAGCCAGTCCGCAACCAGCCAGCCCCCTTCTGCTCCCTGCCTTCTTCCCACCCGACTTGCTTTTATCTCCCCAGCTCTGACCATGTCACCATATACTGTTCACTTACCGAGCACCTTCTCTGGGCCTGCACTGTGCTAAATGTGGGTAATACAACAGTGAAGGAAACTGACCAGGCCCCCTCCTAGGGGGGCAGTCGGCTGGTAAACAAGCATCTAGAGGAATTAACCTCGGGTGGCAGGGGGTGTGAGTGGTCTCAGGACGGAGGCAGTGGGTGGGCAGATGGCTTCAGAGAGGTTGGCCTGCAGAGGCCTGGCTGAGCGGCTGACATCCGGGCTGAGATTTCAGTGGGAAGACGAGGCCGGTCACAGGAAGTCCTGGAGGTGGGGTGGGGGGGCGCGGTTCCGGACCCAGGGACCAGCAGGTGCCAAGGCCTGGAGGCTGGAGGGGCCGAGAGACCAGAGAGCGGGCCAGGTGGCTTGAGAGAACGGGAGTGAGAGTCAGGGGGTAGCGGGTCTGGGGACCTTGGAAGGAAGTCCGGCATTAATTCTAAGCGTGATGGGGAGCCATTGGTGGGGATAAGCAGCTGGGCTATAGGATCTGGCTTATGTTTTCGAAAGATGGCTCTGGCTGCTGAACAGAGGACAGGCTGATGGGGCGGCCGGAGGAGGCAGGGTGGTCCGTTAGGAGGCTGCGGGTCGCGCAGGGGAGGAGCGGGCGGGGTGCGAGGCCTGCAGCCCACACGGGGAGGGCACCCCTCCAGACAGCATCACTGCCACTCGAGGTACTGTTCCCAGGGGGCGCTGGTGGTAAAGAGCCCGCCTGCCAATGCAGCAGACCTGAGAGACGCGGGTTCCATCCCTGGGTAGGGAAGATCCCCTGGAGGAGGGCACGGCAACCCACTCCAACTTTCTTGCCTGGAGAACCCCATGGACAGAGGAGCCTGCTTCAGTCCCCTCCTTTGCCTGTGGTGGAGCTTCCTCCTCATGGATTTGAATACAAGCCTTTGGTCCTAACCTTGCCTCTTTCTCAAGCTGCTGCTCCCCCTTCTGTCCATCATCTTTCTTTTAAAGAGACAGCGAGACCCCGTGGAGTCCATTCCCAAGTATTGTCCTCCTCGGGGACCGGCTCTGGCTCCGGGGACACGCCTTCCTCCGCCTGGCTCCCGGGGGTCTGTCTGCCTGTCCCAGCCACGCTCTGTCAGTGTCATTGGCCGGATGCGGACCCCCGGGAGCCTGGATGCTTCCGTCACCGGAACGGAGTGTTCCGCCTCACGTCCCTGTCACAGAGCGGAGGCAGGAAGGGCCTGCAGACCTGACCTTCCCCCTTCACAGACGGCTCACTGACGCTGCCTCCCGGGGCCCGAGAGGAAGCCGGCCCGGATCAGCCCCGGCTCGGTGGGGAGGCGGCACTGGACAATAATAGCCTGGCCGTCCCCCTGCCAGAGCCAGCTTGGGATGCTGCAGGCCGGACGCTTCCCTCGCTTCCTCTCCGTCCTCCCCCTCAGGCCTCTCTCCTATGGTCTCAGGGTCGGGTTCTCAGGCCAAGAAAACATCTTCTTCCAGATAGTTGACAGGTCCTGGCTCCTGCTGCTTCAGCCAGCGTCGTCTCTCTTGGCAGTAATCCCTGGGGCCTCGGGACAAGAGAGAGACCCTGTCCATTGCAGGGCTGGTTGTCTAATGCCCACCTGATGCTCAGGCCCAGGCACCCGCCCTGCCCCCCCCCCCAGGGAAGCCAGGACGTGACCTGACACCCCCGCCTCCACCGCAGTGACCCCAGGGGCCCTGCTTTCAGGGCCCATTAGCAGGAGGAAGCCTGAGTTCTCCCACTTTCTGAAAACAAAATCCTCCTTTCTCCCAGTACTTGGACCCTGACGTTGGGGAGAGTGCTAAGGATGTCATCGAGGGAGGGGAGGGACCCGCTGCCCTCCAGCGACCCCTCCCACCCTCTGTTGCTTCAAACCGCTTTCTTGTTTGTCCAGGGACCCTCACGCCCCTGCTGGTTCCTCGGAACCAAACCCAGGGCTTTGAACTTCCAGAAGGGAGAAAACAAAGCCCCTCTGCTCTCTCCCTCCAGCCCCCAGCGCTCCCAGCTCCGTCAGGTTCAGCGAGCTGACCACCACCTCCGTGAACGTGTCCTGGGGGGCCCCGGAGTTCCCCAACGGCGTCCTGGAGGGCTACCGGCTGGTCTACGAGCCCTGCACCCCTGTGGATGGTGAGTGGGGCCCCCTTCCAGCGGGGCTCCCCAAACCTGCCCTCTGCACGGTTCCCCTCCATCGTCCCTACGCAGAGTCCAAGCGATGAGCCTCTCCCCACGTATAAACCGGAGACTGAGTCCCGGGCAGGGCAGGGGCGGGGCCAAGGTCAAACAGCGGCAAGTTGAGGGCAAACTGGAACAGCAGCCCCGGCCTCCTGAGTCCTAGGAGAGAATTTTTAAGTATGTTCTCCCCCATCAGCGGATAGAAGTGGGGAAGGAGGAAGAACACCTGGGCAAAACACCGCACCCCGAGATGGATCACAGAGACGGACCCGGGGCCTCCCCTAGGGGCCAGCAGTTAAGACTGCCGGTGCAGGGGCCACGGGTTCAGTCCCCAGTCGGGGAACTAGATCCCACACGCTGAAACTAAGAGGCCACTTGTGGCAACTTAAAGATTCCGCATGCCACAACGAAGAACTGTCAGTTCAGTCAGACTCTTGGCGACCCCATGGACTGCAGCACGCCAGGCCTCCCTGTCCATCACCAGCTCCCGGAGCTTACTCAAACTCATGTCCATTGAGTCAGTGATGCCATCCAACCCTCTCATCCTCTGTCGTCCCCTTCTTCTCCCGCCTTCAATCTTTCCCAGCATCAGGGTCTTTTCAAATGAATCACAGCCCACAGCCCAATAAATAAATACATTTTTTAAAGGATAAAAATTTTCAAAAAAAAAGAATAAGAATAAAGATGGACCCTCCCCCAAGGTTCCATCTTGCGTGTGCCCCGCCCCGGCCTTAGGGACTCATCTTACCCTGAGTTAGTTCTCTGCCTTTTGTGGGGTCAGGAACCCCTCTGAGACTCTGATCAAGGCCCTGGAGCCTCTTCCCGGGCAGATGCAGAAGTCTGGGGGTCACGGCACCCCGCTGCCCTCTGGGAGCCTAAGCTCCAGCCCCTGGCTCTGCAGGTTGCCCTCTGCTGCCCTGAGCCCTGGTCCTGTGAGTGATGCTCAGAGCTCTCCCCGCAGCCCCTGCCCTAGCCCTGCCTCCAGGCCCTGGACAGGACCCTGCCCCCCTCCCGGGCCCCCCAGGGGCTGCCCCACCACAGCTGAAATCACTGCTACTGAGTCAGAAAGGCAGGAAGGAGACTGTGCCCCGGGAGGCCTGTGCCCAGGTCCAGGGCCCAGCGAGGCCTCGGGGGTATGGCCGGCCACCCCTCGCAGACCACAGAACCCGACCAGAACAAGGCTGAGCCCCGGGAGCTGAGCCCTTCTGGGTCAGCCCAGGGAACACTGGCCCTCAGTCTTCCCACCCCACCTGTGTGCCAGCAGCTCCCCGGGGCCTGGAGGGCCCCAGGAGGAGGGGTGGTCAGGTGCGGGACCCAGGAAAGGAGCCGTCCCTCCCACGGAAGGAAGGAGAGGACAGAGGTCATGGGGGCTAGACCCCTCTCGGAGCTGTGTCTCGGGGGGTCCACAGCCAGAGAAGCGTGCTCCCTTCACCTAATTGTCACTCAGCCCAGCGGCATCTGGACCACGTGGCACCTCTGAGGCCTTCCAGACTCCCATCCACCCTTGACAGCCCACTAACAGGAACTTCAAGCCTGGGCTGGCAAGACGGTGCCCAGCCGGGCCAGCAGCACGCCTGCGCCCCGCTCCCGCCTCCGCCCTGGGCTCTGGTCGGCAGCAAACAGGCCTCACTAGGATGCAGGGAACAAGGACGCAGCACCCCTGGCTCCCTGTGGGGAAGACCAAGACCCAGGCCAGTGAGGGGTTTGCTCCAGAAAGTCAAGGGGCCTCTACCCAGGGCTGCTGACCCAGGTCTCAGGGCACATCCAGCCCGTGACCCCACAGGCCTGTGACCCCTTCGGGAAGCCCCCCCCGAGCACCCACCAATCTGTCCGTCAGGACTGCGTTCCCCGCCCCCAGCCAGGTGCTCGGTTACTTTCTTCCCCCTCGTAGCACCTGCCCAAGACGCTGTTGATACCCTCACTCGTTAGCGCAAAGTGAAGCCAGGGCAGGAGATGTGCCCGGAGAACCCGGGGCCAGCCCTGCCCTCTGAGCCCAGCCTGCTGGCTGCAAAGTCTGTCTCCCAGGGGTGACCAGCTCCTCCGTGCATGTGGGAGATGAAACCGGGTCCCAGAGAGGCTGGTGGTCAGGGGGACTTTGACGTGGGTTTATGCACAGAGCATAAACTCTCACCTCCTGGAGACAGTCCCAGACTCCCCTCTAGTAGCTAAGATTTGGGGTGCCTTTGGCGCTGAAGAGCCTGGTGGGTGCGGCTGATGGAGGTCACGCTGGCACTGAGGAGGGAGGGAGCTGGGCGGGATTTGAGGTTGTCCTGGGCTGTGGGTGCAGCCACGCATGTGTCCCCTCCAACTCCAGACGGTGGCGTCTTTACAGAAGCACTTCCTGAAAGATGGTCCTTGGGATGTGATTTCTACGGGATGGGATGTGGGGGACCAGTGTTTGAGGTATGATGGTTAAATGAAACGAGATGTGAGTTGATTTTCCCCTCCAGATGCTAAAGGGCGCTGTGGTTTTTCACTGCACAGACAGGCAGGCAGCATGAACGTACATATTCTTGAGGACAGCCTACCGGACTCTGTTCTGAGAACGGTCTTGGAAACACTCCATGTGGTCAAGGGTGCTGGTCCCAGTCTGACTCCACGGGCTGCGGCCCCTGGCCAGTGCTGACCATTCCCTCACCTGACGGCCTCCCCCGCCAGGGCCTGTGGCCCTCACACGCCACGTGCTTCCCCCCCAGGGGTCAGTAAGATCGTGACGGTGGACGTGAAGGGCAGCAGCCCCCTGTGGCTGAAGGTGAAGGACCTGGCAGAGGGGATGACCTACAGGTTCCGCATCAGAGCCAAGACCTTCACTTACGGGCCCGAGATCGAAGCCAACGTCACCACGGGTCCTGGAGAAGGTAGGGGAGCCTTGGGTGGGCGTGGGGACCCCCCAGGTCGGAAGGGGGTGTCCAGAGCATGCCTGAGGGTGCAGAGTTGAGTAAGACAGGGTCTCTGATGGAGCTCTCGGGCCCACGAGGACTTCAAGGCAGCACTGTGGGGTGGGCCTGGGGGGAAGGATCGGGGAGGAGAAGAGGGGCACTTAAAGCGGGGGACATCCCTGATGGTCCAGCAGCTAAGACTCCTCGCTCCCAACACAAGGGGTTCCATCCCTGGTCAGGGAACTAGATCTCACAGGCCCCACCTGAGGGTTAACATGCCGCAGCTAAGATCGAAGATCCTGCCTGCCACAACTAAGACGCAGTGAAGCCATATAAATTATTAAGAATAATTTTTTTAATTTAAAAATGAAATAAACAAAGGCGGCAATTCCAGAAGACCTCATGGGGTCATTTAGATGGATGCGTGGGAAAAGAGACCAGCGTTCCCTAGGATTCTGACGGGGGCTGGGGCAGAGGAGGGGTGGGGTGGCCAGCTGTGAGGGAGGGCCAGCCGGGCGGCGAGGGTCACCGGTGCCATCAGAGCGTTTCTCAAGGGGACAGTGATGTCAGAACCCCCGGGGTTCTCGTGATAACGCTGATTCCTGGGGCCCAGGGAGTCAGCATCCCTGAGCATCCCTGGGAATGTGCATTTGAACGAAAGAGCCCAAGTGTCTCTCTGGTACCTGCTGTGAGAACCAGGGCTCTGGGGGGTCTTCAGGCGTGGGACCAGGTCCAGGGAGGCCTGCCGGCCGCTGCCCCCTAGACAGAAGGGACAGAGGGGCAGTGTTAGGGGGGTAAGAAAGGAGCCAGGCGGTGACAGGTCCTGTGCACTGGGCCCGGGGTGATGGGGAGCCCTGGGGACCAGGGAGGAAAGAGTAGCTTAGTCTGGGCTTCGTGACCCCCCCCCGGGGTCGTCCTCAGGCTGGGGGAACTCTTCAGGGTGCCTTGAGGTTGAGGCTTAGCCCCCCAGGGCCTCTTTCATGCAGGATGTCCCCTCCTGATGTAGAAGCCGCCTCTCAGACTCTCTGCATTCCTGACCCCCTGCCCCCGCAGCGACCATAGACAGCTCCCCCAGACTCCCCCTGAAACCCCCCTCCCCGTCCTCCTTGCCCACCTCCCGAAGCTGGGAGGCACGCTGACCTGGCCGGGCAGCCTCTGCTGCCCAGCGGGTGCGGGTTTCAGGTGGCCACCCTTCACTGTCTCTTTCTGGGCGCCTTCTCGTCCCCGCCTCTGGTTCTGAAGAAGGGCAGGCTGGCTCCCAGGGCTCCCGGGGTTGGAACACAGCCTGCAGCCCGCAGCGGGCGGCTTGCCAGGGAGCTGCCCGGCCCCCTGCCCTCCACCTGCCCCCAGCCCCTCCCCGGGAGGCGCCTCTCACCTGAGCTGCTTCCCAGGGAAACAAAAGCAGGAAGGGAGCTGGCGGGGGACCAGGGGGACAGAGCAGGGGCGGGGGGGCCTGGAGGACACGGTGTTCTAACCTGAGCCTGAAGTGTCGGGGTTTGGGGGGCGGGGGGGGGGGGCGGGGAGGAAGTGCAGAGGAGGGGGGAGGGGTTCTGAGACAGCGCAGCTGCGCCCGCTGGAGGAGGGGTCAGTGGACGTGCGGCAGCGCCCTCTTCCCTCCAGGCCAGCCCGCGGGCTGGAAGCTTCTAGTCTGGAGGTGCTGTCCTGGAGGGAATGAGAGCCCGGGGTCCTGGGAGCCCCGCCCCACCGCTCACACCCGCCTCGGGCAGCATCCCACACACCCGCCCTCGCCGCCTTTGCCCCGGGCTGTGGGCAGCTGTGGGCAGGATGCTGGTGCGGGAAGGGAGGGAGGGAGGAAGGAAGGAAGGCACGCTGTGAGGCCCTCCGAGGTCGTGGGGCTGGGCGCCAGGCTCAGGAGGTGAATCCCTGGCCTGCTGTCTGGCCGGCCACCTCCCCCAGGGCCTGGAGGCGCTTCAGTCTGAAGCTGGGCTCCCAGCTCCTTCCCCCGAGGCATCCACAGGGGCCGTGGGGCCAGCCCGCCGCCCACACCCCACTGTCTGGTTCCCGCCCTTGTCCCGCAGGCATGGGGGAAGCACCTGCTGTGTCCAGGCCCTGGGAGGCGGGGCTCCAGGCGCATGGGGACCAGCAGGCAGCGGCCCTGGGGGCCCGTGGGAGCCGGCATGGCAGGGCCCCTCAGAGAGGAAGGGGCACAGGCCTCTGTGGACAGAGCAGGCTCCTCCCTCCGGCTCTGGGCCCTGGGGGAGGCGGCCCCTGAGGCACCTGTCACCCCAGGAGAGCCCGTCCAGAGCAGGGCTGGGTCCTTTCTCCCTCCTCATGGTGGCAGGGGCCCCGGATCCTCCCACGGCCCCGGCCTCCTCTCTGGCCTTGTTCTTAGAGCGAGTGCAGCTGGGGGCCTTTGAGGCATCACCCCACACACCTCTCCTGGAAGGCAAGGGCTGCGGGTGGCCCGGCGGAGAATGAGTCAGGTCCTGCAGGCCTGGCCAGGACACACTCCTTGGGGGCGCAGCGCGTGGAGGGGTTCCGGAGACCCTGGCCGGGGTTTTGCACTCGGGTCCTCCTGCTGGAGCTCAGGGAGACGCGCGGGGGCGCCTGGCCCCGCTCTGAGGCATCCCCTCGCCCACTGTGTGTGTGTGCAGGTGCCCCCGGCCCGCCCGGAGTGCCCATCATCGTGCGGTACAGCTCGGCCATTGCCATTCACTGGTCCAGCGGAGACCCCGGCAAAGGGCCCATCACCCGCTACGTCCTCGAGGCCCGGCCTTCAGGTACGTCCGCCCGGGCTGAGCTGGCTGGGGGTCATCGCATGACACGGCGCTTGTGCTCTGCCAGGGGGCAGCGAGGGGGGCCCCTGCGGTGAGTGGGACACAGGACTCGCACCCTTAGTTAAGGAACACCCTGGAGAACAGGGCTTATTGCCAGGTGAGGACCAGCTAAGGTCGGGGGGGTGGGGTCATCCAAGAAGCCAGAGGAACAAAGGCCTGGGTTCCCGTTGGCTAAACGCCCACCGCCTCCACGCGACCCAAAGCCCCACGAAGAGGCTGGCCGGCCATCCCCCGGAGAACCAGTGCCTCTTTGAGGCCATTGCTGCATTCCGGCTCTCACCGCGGTTCCTGTCACGTCCCGGGCTCTCCTCTCAAGCCTGAAATCGAATCACGAGAACCTCTGAAGCCATCAGGAGACAAGTGGCTGATAAGTCACTGACGGGTTCCAGTGGCCCCCGAGGCAGCCTCTCGGGCTCCTCTTCCCCCCAGGAGCTCCCAGCCTCAGCCAGCTCCCTCCGTTGCTAGGTTCCCGATTCATCAGAGGTGCCAGAGTTAGTGCAGGCTGGAGGCTTGTTCTCGATGGTCCATGGATGCGTGATTAGGTAACCCAAGTTGAGAAAGAAAGGAAAAAAGAAAAGGCTGTGTTGCTCCAGCACAAGCAGCAAAGACTAATCGGGAAGCTGGCATCTTAGGAACTAATACTTCTAACGGGGCCTTTGGCACATCCCAGCGACATGGTTAGTACCGCAGGGTGGCTGAGCGCTAATCATCTCGATAGCACATAATTCACTCCAGCAGTTCCAGGAAGCCGCCACCACCCGGTCATTGCCTTAATCTTGGGCTAATAATCGCAGTTGCAAATATCGTGTAAACAGCTATTATATTATTAAATATCATGTCCAGCAGCTCAGATCCAACATGTAGCCGGAACATACAGGCAGCCTTGGCTCCCTCCCTACTCCAGATGGTCCCTCCCTGGCCCTCCAGGGCCGGCTGCTGACTTGGCCGGGAGACCACCTCCTGCTTCTCCCATCCAGGGCCTGGAGCCTGTTTTTTCCATCCAAGTTGGCCTGCCGGGGTGCCAGGCTGTGGAATGTTGGCCCAGGACTTCAGCCCTGTGGATTTTCCAGCGTTCCCTGGGAGGCCCAGCGTGGGACCTGGTGTTCTGGGTTTGGGGGCCGTGACTTGGTCCACGTAGTTGCGGTCAAGGGCAGAGCGTAAGAGAAAGGATCAGGCCAGGACCCCCTGAAGGCTGGGGGTGCAGATTCCTCATTCTGAGGATGAAATCACCCTCATCCCCGGCTCTCCCTGCACTGCTGTGCTGGGTTTGGGCAGAACCAACTAGACCTGAGAAGCCAAGTCCTGCAGAGCAGGGAGGGACCCACCTGATGTTTGGGGCCCATGGGACCCGCCCTGCACATCAGCTGAGTCCCGGGACTGCAGGCCAGAGCCACAGTGTTTCGTTCCAGAGCTTGCGGTCTGGCCACACCATTTGTTCCTGCGTGGGGGGATCAAAGAGGGGCAGACCGCGGGTAGGAGCACTACCCTGTGTGGCTCTTGTGGAAAGGAAGCAGAAAAATAGGGGCCTGGCTAAGTGAAAGTGAAAGTGTTAGTTGCTCAGTCATGTCCGACTCTACGACCCCAAGAACGGTAGCCCATCCGGCTCCTCTGTCCATGGGATTCTCCAGGCAAGGATACTGGAGTGGGTTGCCATTTCCTTCTCCAGGGGATTTTTCACACCCAGGGATCGAACCTTGGTCTCCTGCACTGCTGCAGATTCTTTACTGTCTGAGCCACAAGGGAAGCCCACATAAAGGAGGGCGTACCTTTATGATAGAACATTGTGCTCAGTCGGTCAGTCGTGCGACCCCACGGACAGTAGCCCGCCAGGCTCCTCTGTCCCTGGGATTCTCCAGGCAAGAATACTGCAGTGGGTTGCTGTGCCCTTCTCCAGAGGATCTTCCCAATCCAAGGAAAAAACCCAGGCCTCCTGCATTGCAAGCGGATTATTTACCATCTGAGCCACCTGGGTCTCATGATAGAATATCAGGCAGCCTCTTAAAGGCCTGCTGGCCAGCACTTTTTACTGTTGTGGGAAATGAACCTATAGATTTCTTCTGCATGAAGTGCTGGATGGTGAGGCTCCTTCACTGGACAGTGGTGTTGGATTGGGTGTTAAAAAGTGTTCTACTTATGATACATTTTTCAGTATTTTACAGAGATTTTAATTGAAAAGAGGGAGAGGGAGTTCCTGGTGATCCAGTGGTTAGGACTCAGCCAGGGTCTGGGATCAACCCCTGGTCAGGGAACTAAGATCTCATAGGCTGCATGGCATCACTTCAGTTCAGTCACTCAGTCGTGTCTGACTCTTTGGGACCCCATGGACTGCAGCATGCCAGGCCTCCCTGTCCATCACCAACTCCTGGAGCTTGCTCAAACTCATGTCCATCAAGTCCGTGATGCCATCCAACCATCTCATCCTCTGTCGTCCCCTTCTCCTCCTGCCTGCAGTCTTTCCCAGCATCAGGGTCTTTTCCAATGAGTCAGTTCTTCGCATCAGGTGACCAAAGTATTGGAGCTTCAGCTTCAGCATTAGTCCTTCCAATGAATATTCAAGACTGATTTCCTTTAGGATTGATTGGTTGGATCTCCTTGCAGTCATGGCTGGGATTGATTAGTCAATTAGTTAAAGTATAAAAATATTAAGGGAATAAAAGGGTCAGATACTTGTAAAAAGTATCTCCCAAGGACCTACTCTGTGCCAAGCATGGGTGACTCGGTGTTGAGGGGGCAGACCCGACAGGCCTGGGGTGAGGGAGCACCGGTTGGGGTCAGGCAGACCACGCCCTCCCGACAGGTGCCTCCCTGTCTGTGCTCCGCAGATGAGGGGCTCTGGGACATTCTCATCAAAGACATCCCCAAGGAGGTCACATCCTACACGTTCAGCATGGACATCCTCAAGCCAGGCGTGAGCTACGACTTCCGGGTCATCGCGGTCAATGACTATGGTTTCGGGACCCCCAGCAGCCCCTCCCAGTCTGTGCCAGGTACCACCCGCGGGGTGAGGGGTGGGGGGTCTGGGGTGAGGACGAGAGGAGAGGCAGCAGCCCCAGAAGCACTGGGCTGGGGATCCAGAAGGCATCGTCCTCTCAGTTCTCCAAAGTCGAGAGCCCTGGGCCGGGGCCCGGGTCAGCCTTCAACTCTGGAAGGAGCTGGGGGGCAGAGGTCTTAAGGTTCCTTTCCAAGGACTCCAGAAGCCCTGGGCAGGAGGCCCAGTGGGCTTCAGGATGAACTGGCAGGCCCTCAAGATGGGAGCTTCCGTGGGCTCATCACCCAGGAAATCCAAGGGCATCAGGTCATACACTGTGTTTATCCATGAAACCACCCCCCAACACAGAGCCTGCAGCCTGTGAAGCTCAGGCCTGAGCGAGGAGCTCCCTGCGAGGGCAGGACTCCATCCCTCCCCCTTCCTTCCGGCCTTTCTCTTCCCATCACCTCCGAGTTCACAACGGACCAGTATCGAAACCCACGGCCCCATATCTAATCACTTTTCATGGGCACTTCCCCTGAGACAGGAATAGCGCTCAAAGTTTCTACTCACTGGGCCCCTTTCAGAAACCTTGTGCTTTTGCCCTGGGCCTGATTGATAGAACCAAATGACAGGAAGTCAGCACTTCAAGCCTGAAATAGAAGAGCCCGCCCCCTCAGTCAGCAGCATGGATTAGTACCAGCCGGGTGCATGGAGCACAGCCCTGGGGGCTTTGAGAGAAGGGGAGTCTCCCTGGAGGAGCCTTTCTGAAGACCTGCTCATGTCCACTCTCCCGGCTACCAGAAAAGATTCTGTCCCTACTGACCCTTGGAAGAGAAACTGTCCCAGGCCCACCACAGGCCAGGCAAGCACCTTTCTAGCAGACACTGATGTCTATCAAGGTAGCCCCTGGGCCATAAGTGGCAAGGAAAAATAGGAAAGAAAAAGGAGTAAGCACACAGCCCCTTCTCATCCGGTGTCTTTAGCAGACATCACTAATCAATCCCAGCCCTCAGGAGTCGAGAAACCGCCTCACCTCACTCTTCCTCCTGTCTTTGGTAGACATCACTAATCAATCAGCCTAGACATGGCCTCAGCACGTTCTCACACCAGCCCTCCAGGCAGCCCCTTTACTGATAAACCAGAGCTGGCCCTTGAGATGAAACCATCCCTACCAACCCGAGATTCTACCTCGTTCAGAGGGCACAGACTCACCTTCCCGTAAAGTGTGAGAGCAGGTGGTAGGGTCCCAGCTGGAGCCGGAGGCTCGGAGGCAGGCCAGGTCTGAGCACCACGGACCTGACGTCCACTCCGTGTTCTAGCCCAGAAAGCCAACCCCTTCTACGAGGAGTGGTGGTTCTTGGTGGTCATCGCCCTCGTTGGCCTCATCTTCATCCTGCTTCTCGTCTTCGTGCTCATCATCCGAGGCCAGAGCAAGAAGTACGCCAAGAAGACAGACGCAGGTGAGCTGACTGGACGGGACTTTCTCGTGACCGTCTCCCTTTTCGGCAAGGGTGGTGTTGGGGAGGTCTCTCTCCCAGAAAAGCACGTGCTCTGGTGGGGGTGGGGGTAGCCTAGGGTTCCTACACACAGTCTCACAATCTCCATCTCCAGTTTTGGTTTCAACCCTAACAAAAGAAACGGGGGCAGCCCAGCCACAGGGGGAAGGGGCCACCTGGTCTAAAAGGGTGGAGTGAGTGATGGATGTCAATCTCTGCCCTCCCCAGGCAGCGGTACCAAGTCTGGTGCGCTGGGCCATGGGGAGATGATGAGCTTGGATGAGAGCAGTTTTCCTGCTCTGGAACTCAACAACCGACGGCTGTCTGTCAAGAACTCCTTCTGCCGAAAGAACGGCCTATATACCAGGTAGTGGGCTCCCTGTGTGAGGTACTGGGCGGGTGGGGGTATGCGGGCCAGCATCGCCTGGGCCACAGAGCAGGCAGGATGCCGCTGGCTTCACCTCGTCCTGGAAGCAGCATGCTCAGTTGTGTCCGACTCTGTGTGACCGCATGGACTAGCCTGCAGGCTCCTCTCTCTATGTAATTTCCCTGGCAAGGATACTGGAGTGGGTTGCCATTTCCTCCTCCAGGGGACTCTTCCTGACCCAGGGATCAAACCCACATCTTCTGCATCGGCAGGCGGATTCTTTACTACTGAGGCACCAGGGCAGCCCCCCTGGAAGCTGCATTCGCTAGGAATGGTCACTAGGCAGAGAGAGCCGGGCCCAGGCAGCTCCACAGTGGGGTGGGGAGAAAGTCACGAGGGAGGAGCTGGGGACAGGGTGTCTGCCCACCACAGCAGGATGCAAATCGCTTGCACAACTTTGCAAACCACCAACTGCTGTCTGGGGCCAAGTGGTCCGGGTCCAGGCCTGAAGCAGTGATAGCTACTGGCCCCAAAGGTGAGAGCCACCCAGAAAAGGTGGGACTGGACAGACCCACTTAAGAGCTGCCAGGAGTCCCCCATGACTGCTGCTGCCTTAGCCTGACCTTCCTCTTCTGGAAAGAGGGGATGCCCTCTGCCCAGGTACCTACTCACACCCACTGTAGCTGTAGACAGTTTTCTCCCACCCACCGCTGAAGTCTACACACTCCACATTGTCCTCAAAAGGTAACAGCCAACCAGGAAAGGACCAGGCTGCACCCAGCTCCTATACTCACCTGACTCCCCTCCACCCAGGGCACCTCCTAGCCCCACCTGCTGTGGCCCGCCAGGCTGCCCGTTTCCAAGATTGGGGTCAGTTGCTAGGGCTCACCTGAGCTTCACCTGATTGACCTGGCAGTTTCGGGCATCGAGAGCATGAGGGAGAGGTGGGGGCGGCAGCTCAGGGGCTCCAGCCTCGGCCCCACTAACATTCCCAGCTCATCGGAGGTGCCCGCGGGACTGAGGGGATGCCTCTCCCAGGGCCAGCTCACAAAGCTTCCCTCTGTCTGGTCCTGAAAGGAAGAGGCGACGTGTGTGTTCAGCAGGAGGACTTCTAGCGGGAGGGGTGCGCAGGCCAGGCAGGCCGATCTCTCATCTCCCGCCAAAGCCAGCTTTCCAAAGAAAGAGCCGTTTGAGGCCACGGTGGCGGGCCCAGCATGGCCACCGCAGCCCCGCCAGGCTGGCTCCGGGGCCCTGCCACATGGAACAAGAGGGCGTTTCACCCACAGCCTGGCCTTGGCTGCCTCTCACACCCGCTGTGTACACACACCGCGGTCCCTGTGTGTCCCCACCATCACTGTGTACACACAGAAATCCCACGTGCCCCAAACTGGCCCCAGGCTCCTGAGGCCGGACCCAGCCACAGCGCATGTCACCAAGACGGTGTTCGCCTGGCCCCTCATCTCCCCTCTCTTGTCGGTGTCCTGTGTCTGCCTGTCTTGTTTAGTGATGCTGCTGCTAGCTCTTCTATTTTTAAGTAGCTTAAAGATGCAGCTTTGTTGATTGGCATAAAATCCACGCAGATACAGTACAAAGGGTTGGAGGTGGCAGGGGTATTGCTTGTGACACGATCACCGGCCACCAGGTTGTTCTCAGAGCAGCATTTCAGCAGGAAGCCACCTCCGGCTCGGGCGGGGCAGCCAGGGTTCAGGGCCTCTGTGCCAGGAAGGTTTCCTGGAGCCGACTGGGCCGATCATGGGGCATCAGGCCGTGGGCAGGGCCCCCTGGCACCCCTTCCTGGGAAGACATGAAATGAGGACGAGTCATCGGGGACCCCAGCTGCCTGCCCAGGGCCCCTGGGAGCCGGCGCAGCCCCCAGCCCGGCCCCGCGCCTCTCACGCACCCCATGGCAGGTGGAGCGCCCGAGGCGCCCCATCCTGGGTGTTTGTGAGATGACTCAGAGCCAGCGCCCAGCCTTCTCCAGGGCTGGTTTCTCAAAGGTAGGGCGGGCCTTAGCCTGTCTCTGGGCTCTGAGCAGACGTGGAAGGAGGGAGGCTGTGGGCCCCTTTTCTCCCCAACCCTTGGCGTCCACTCTCTAGAGCTCACCTTGTGAGTGGGAGTCCCCTGGGGAGCTTGTCTGCGGGGCAGGTGTCCAGACCTCACCTGAGACTGCAGCGCCGGAGGTCTCAGTGGGGCCCAGACACGCCGTGTGACCTTCACTGCCACGTCTCCCGAGGCCTGGGGTCTTGGGAGCACCGCAGAGGGTCAAGGTGCAGCCTCCGCAGCCCCCCATTCCCTGAGCGGGTTTGGGAGGCTGGTCCTGCCTGCAGGCCCTAGACACACACACACAGACACACACATAGACACACACACACACAGACACACACACATACACATAGACACACACACACACACAAACATACACATAGACACACACACACATAGACAAACACACACATACAGACAGACATACACATAGACACACACAGACACATAGACACATAGACACACACACACAGAGACACACATAGACACAGACACACACACATACACGTAGACACACACATACACATAGACACAGACACATAGACACAAACACATACACATAGACACACACACAGACACACACATACACACAGACACATAGACACACACAGACACATAGACACACACACACACAGACACATAGACACACACACACAGACACACACAGACACACAGACCCACACATACACACACACACACACAGACACATAGACACACACATAGACACACACAGACACACACATACATACACATAGACACACACATACACATAGACAAACACACACAGAGACACACACATACAGACATACACATAGACACACACAGACACACACACAGACACGTAGACACACACATACACATAGACACAAACACATACACACACATACACACAGACACATAGACACACAGAGACACATAGACACACACACACAGACACACACACATAGACACACACAGACATACACACAGACGTACACATAGACACACACAGACACACACACATAGACACACACACATAGACACACACATAGACACACACACAGACACACACATAGACACACAGACACACTGGGAGGTTGGTCCTGGGCCTGCAAACCCTAGGGACAGACACACACACACAAAGACACAAAGACACCCGCCATGGGGCCTCCAGGCAGAGGTCCTGCGCTCCAGGGCCCAGACCTGTCAAAGCTCAGACTCAGGAAGGAGAGATGGAGGGTCCCGCAGAGGGCCTCCCACTGCCCTGCCCCCGCCCCCGCCCTCTCCAGGTCTCCCCTCAGCTCCCCGCTCCCCACTCTCTCTAGGTCTCCCCTCAGCCCCCCGTCCCCCACTCTCTCCAGGTCTCCCCTCAGCCCCCCATCCCCCACTCTCTCCAGGTCTCCCCTCAGCCCCCCGCCCCCCACTCCCTCCAGGTCTCCCCTCACCGCCACCCCCCGTCCCCCACTCTCTCCAGGTCTCCCCTCAGCCCCCCGCCCCCCACTCTTGTCTCCCCTCAGCCCCCCACCCCCCACTCTCTCCAGTTGTCTCCCCTCAGCCCCCCGCCCCCCACTCTCGTCTCCCCTCAGCCCCACCTACCACTCTCTCCAGGGTTGTTCTCCCCTCATGCCCCCCGCCGCCCCACTCCATCGTCTCCCCTCAGCCCCTCCACCCCCCATCGTCTCCAAGGTTGTCTCCCCTCAGCCCCCCGGCCCCCCACTCTCGTCTCCCCATCAGCCCCAACCCCCCACTCTCTCCAGGTTGTTCTCCCCTCACCCCCTCCCCCCACTCTCGTTCCCCTCAGCCCCCACCCCCCACTCTCTCCAGGTTGTCTCCCCTCGAGCCCCGCCCCCCACTCTCGTCTCCCCTCACAGCCCCCAACCCCCACTCCTCTCAGCAGGTTGGTCTCCCCTCAGCCCCCCCCAATCCCCCACTCTCTCAAGGTTGTCTCCCTCAGCCGCCCCCCCCGTCCCCCACTCTCTCCAGGTTGTCTCGCCCTCAGCCCCCCGCCCACTCTCTCCAGGTCTCCCCTCAAGCCCCCCCCGTCCCCACTCTCCTCCAGGTCTCCACCCTAGCCCGCGCCAACCCCCTACTCTCTCCAGGTCTCGCCATCAAGCCCCCCACCCCCCACTATCTCCAGGTCTCCTCTCAGCCCCCCGCCCCCCACTCTCTCCAGGTCTCCCCTCAGCCCCCTGTCCCCCACTCTCTCCAGGTCTCCCCCTCGGCCCAGCCCAGGCAGCCTTCACTACTCCGACGAGGACGTCACCAAGTACAACGACCTCGTCCCGGCCGAGAGCAGCAGCCTGACGGAGAAGCCCTCCGAAATGTCCGACTCTCAGGTGAGGGGCAGGAGGGCCTGGTGCGCGCACACGGTGGGGGGGAAGCCCCCACCCGGGAGTGTGGACCTGCCCACTGCTTCCTGCCCTCCTTCCCTTGACGGGCTGCAAAGACCGAGGGGCCCCAGGAAATCCCCCGGACGGCGCACTCAGGTCAACCGCCACGTCCGAGCTGCGCTCAGCCTGCACCTGGGCTGGCGGGGTCCCTGGAACTCCCAAGAGCAAGAGCCTTGTAGGAGCCCCCCACACGCTCTGTCCGCCAGCCGTCCTGGCCTGTTTCTCCCCGAAGACAAGGAGAGGGATGCAGACACCAGAGCCCTGCTCGGCCGGAGCCAGAGAACAGCTGAACCTAGCTAATCGGGGTCAGGATGAGCTCCAGAAATGGGGGACTGGGCCCCAACGGTTGGGAAGCAGTGCGGACCATTAAGGCATTAAGCTTTGGAGGTTCAGACCTGAGTTGCATCCTGGCTCTGCTGCCTAGGAATCAAGGGCCTCATGGGTGTACTGAGTAATATCTTGGAGCCTCAGTTTCTCTACCTGCAGAATGGGCTAGTGGGATGGTGGGGAGGATTTGCTGAGGTTACGTTCAGTGAATGTCAGCTCTTAATACTGAGAAGGGGACGATGCCTTTAGGAGACACAGGGCTTTAGAGAGGCTGCCATTGGGTGGTCAGGCGGGGTCATGTGTGGACACTCTGCCCCAGGCTTTGGGGAGAGGGGGTCCAGTGCATTCCAGCCGAGTGATGTTACAGCCTCTCGCCCCAGCCTTCCCTGGGCTGCTGGTTGCCAAGGAAGGGGCCACAAAAGGCCACAGTGTCCCATGCCCTGGACCTTCCTGTCCAGTCCTGGGCGAGGGTGAGAGGAAGAGAGGCCGGCGGGGAGTGGGGCTGCCAGCCTGGCAGGAGGTGCCGGCCAGCCTGGGGTCCGGTCGCAGCCCCGTGGACCGAGGGCCTCTCTCTCGCTCACTGCTGTTTTGTTTAGCTCCAGGGTTGCCATCGGGCTTGGCAGAGCTGGTGAGGCTGGAGCGGACACCCCCGCTCAGAGCTGGCAGGGGCCGAGACGCAGCTTAGCCTGGTTTACATGGGGACCCACGTGATCCAGGTTATGGCATCTTGTGAGCGGTTAACTGTTTGCTGCCACGTCCACCCTGGGGACTTACACGGCCCTGCTTCCTGACGCATTTTTCTTTCTTTCTCCCCAAAGATGGTGATGAGCCTCTGGCTTGTCGGTACCCAAGGTAAAAGTCAAAAAGGTAAAGGGAGACTTCCCCGGTGGTCCAGTGGTTAAGACTCTAGGCTTCCAATGCAGGGGGCACAGGTTCAATTCCTGGTCAGGGAGCTAGGATCCCACATGCCTACAACGCAGCCAAAAAAAAAACAAAGGGATTCCCCTTGCTGGTGGGCTGGTCACTAAGAGTGACCAGCAGAAGAGGCTCCCTGTTGACTCTGCCCCCTGACCTTCTGCAGAGGGCATTGTGATCCATGCTCATCAGCCAAGCCACGACCTTTCAGAGAGTAACCCCTCTGGGTCCACAAGGGACTGCCCCAGTCCTGGGAGCTCTCTGCGAGCACCCTGCGTGAGTCTGGGGGACACCCACCTGGGACGCAGAGCTGGCCCCTGAGGCCATGCCTTGAAGAAGTTTCTGGGAGAAGAATTCCCATCCCAGGAGCACCCCACTTCAGAAGTCACTCCAGGACGGACAGAGCACCCAGAATCCTCCATATAGCTATTGGTCTCATTTATTCAGAACAAGTCCATCACTTGAACACTGTTTCCATAGCAACCTGGGACCAGTCACTACCCTGCCCCACCCCCCACCTCCGCCCTCCCCGGGAGCACACACCCTAGAGAGGAGGCTTTCCTGGTTCCAGAATGCTAGATCTGAGGACCACATCCCAGGCGTGGAGCTCCGCCTGCAGCCTTTGGGATAGTTCAGGGTTTGATTTGGGGCTGGATTCAGTTGACTTGGGTTTATTTACTCTGTCCTTTTCCTTTTTTGGCTGCACCACGCAGCATGTGGGATCTTGGTTCCCCAGCCAGAAATCGAACCGGTGCCCGCTGTAGTAGAAGCATAGCGTCTTAACCACTGAACCACCAGGGAATCCCCGGGTTTATTTACTCTGAAAGCTAAGTTCTCTGAGGACAGAAGACCTGAATTCAATCCCTGGGTCGGGAAGATCCCTTGGAGAATGAAATAGCAACCCACTCCAGTATTCTTGCCTGGAGAATCCCATGGACAGAGGAGCCTGGCGGGCTACAGTCCATGGGGTCAGAAGAGTTGGACAGAACTTAGCAACTAACCCGCCACCACGAGACCCCTGAGGGCAGGGACCAGGTCAGTTTTGCTCATGGTGTATCCCCCGTGTCCCGCACGTCACTGGGAGGCGTTCACTCTGTGTCTGTTGAAACCGTGAAAGGGTCATTGGAAAAGGTCATCAGGCTGAACAGACTCAAGACCAAGTATGGTTAGCAGGACAGAGAAACAAAGATTTGTGGTTGGACGTTAATTCCTTTTCAACCAGAATCAGATCTCAGACCTTCAAAGAGGCCCTTCAAAGTGGCAGTGATGACAATAGCTGCACCCCCGTGGGCCACACTGACTGCCCCAGGCGCCTCACCGCAGTGTAGCTTCACACCGGCCCTCCCAGCCAGGCCTCGGTGGCGGCAGCTTTGTACAAATGGGGAAAGCGGGGTCAGAGAGCTTCAGCGAGTGGACTCAGGTCCAAAAGTGCAAACGCAGGGTCCCGGCTCCCAGGGGCTCCGTGTGGGCTGGAGTAGGGGACAGACGGGAGACAGAGCAGCCTGCCTCCTCGGATGTCCGCTGAGCGGTGCGAGCGTACCCGTGCCCTGGGGCAGGGGGACACGGGTGACTGGCGGCCGAACCTCCCCAGGTCTGCCTGGGCCCTTTCATCTCTGAGGACGCCAGCGCTCTCCATAAATAACTCCCTGTGCTGCTCACTCACCTCCGGGAGAAGCAGCTGGACTGCACATCCGTGTCCAGAACGAGCAGCACCCAGCCTCGCAACTTCTAGCTCCGGGCTCACGGGAGAGGTGCTGTTAGTCCTGCCTGGGGAACCTCCCTCTGGGTCAGCAGCCAACCCCCAGCCCCTCGGGCCCGCTGTCTTTGTGAAGTCCCTGCCCCCAGGCCCCCGGAGAGTGAATTCTGCCCGTGCCACCTGGTTGGAACTCTTAAGTCAGACCACCCAAAAGTCACCCTCCAGAACTGGATTCTTCCATTTCCAACTACCCAGCCATTTCCCTGTGATATGGGAATAAACACAAAGTCAAGGTTTCTTATAAACAAACACACATGCTGCCATGTGGGAAAGGCCAGAACGGGGCTGTGGGTGGAGGCTGGAGGAGGGAAGGGCCGGTTTCCCTCCAGAAGGCACAGGGTGAGGCTGGGGGCCGTGTCTCCAGGGGTCTAGGAGAAGGGGGTTCCTGTCAGGGGGACCCACAAAGGCTGAGGCTTATGTGATGGAACTTCTGAAAAACAAAGTATGGCCACAGTCCAACTTCATTTCAAAGTCAGAGCCCACATTGGGTGGAAAAATCACATAACACACAAGTAAATCTCAATGAGAGAGAAATTCCAAGGTGATGGCAAGCCTCTTCTAATCGGTACTCAATTCTCTGTGATGTCCTGGATCAGCCGTGTAAGCTCATTATCATGAAATTGAGCCTATAAGAAAAAGGAGTTATCAATCAGTTCGGTTCACTCTGTCAGTTGTGTCCGACTCTTTGCAACCCCATGGACTGCAGCACTCCAGGCTTCCCTGTCCATCACCAACTCCCAGAGCTTGCTCAAACTCATGTCCATCGAGTCAGTGATGCCATCCAACCATCTCCTTCTCTGTCGTCCCCTTCTCCTCCCGCCTTCAATCTTTCCCAGCATCAGGGTCTTTTCCAGTGAGTCAGTTCTTCACATCAGGTGGCCAAAGTATTGGAGCTTCAGCTTCAGCATCAGTCCTTCCAATGAACACCCAGGACTGATCTCCTTTAGGATGGACTGCTTCGATCTCCTTGCAGTCCAAGGGACTCTCAGGAGTCTTCTCCAGCACCACAGTTCAAAAGTATCAATTCTTTGGCTCTTAGATTCCTTTATGTTATCAATACATAGGACATGTTAGATTGTATATACTGTTTATTGGGCACCCAAGCCGAAGAGTTAGCCAGGAGTGGCTCTAAGGATTGTTTAAGAATGGCACTTCTTAACCCATGACCCCTGGGGGAGGCCTGGATGGAGTTAGTGGCAACGCACAGGTTGGGCCCTCTGTAGCACCTGGGAGGGGTAAGGAGCCCAAGAACCCTGGAGAATAATGTCCTCCAGGGGGGAACCTGGACCATGGGAGGGGGAGGAGCTCCAGCTGCCAGGCTCCAAAGGAGCTGCCCAGGCGGACACCTCACCTGGGGCAACACTTTCCCACCAGGCTTCCTGAGATTCTACAAGATAAGGGCTCCCCGGTGGTATCCCCGGTGGCGTAGTTAGTGAAGAACCTGCCTGCCAGTGCAGGAGACACAAGGAGATGAGGGTTCTATCCCTGGGCCAGGAAGATCCCCTGGAGGAGGACATGGCAATCCACTGCAGTACTCTTGTCTGCAGAATCCCGTGGACAGAGGAGCCTGGCGGGCTACAGTCCATGTGGTCACAAAGAATCGGACAGAACTGAGCGCACACACACACCCCCAAGTGCTTTCTGCCTGGTCCCCAGCCCTCAGCGCGGGTCCCCAAGCCCAGGACAGCGCTTGCCTCGTCGCCTGCTGATCAGATACCACTGCCCCTGCTTCCAGGAAGAAACAGAAAAGAGAAAGGCCTTCCTTTGCTCCCCCTCTTTTGTCTGGGTCCTTTCTCAGGGTCCTCCCTCCCCCAGGCCCCCACTCACTCGCTCTGCGCCTGGAGTCTGCCCTCTCCCCCTTCCCCAGGCCCCGGTAATTGCTGATGGAGTGGCTTTGAGCTGCTGTTAAGAGGCCTGGGAGCTGAAGCGGTGGCCTGATTGCCTGGCAGCCAGGGACTGGCCATGAAAGGCCCCCTTTGTGCTGGGCCTGCGACTGGGAAGCTGCATTCAATTACCCAGGGCCGGGCGCGGGTTGAAAGCAGGAGTGGGAGCCCCTGGTACCCCTCCCCCCTCGCTTGCTTTCTTCTCTTCTCACCCCACCCCCATCCAGAAAAGAAACAGATGTTCGCGGAGGTGGAGACAGAGGGGAGTGCGTGCAGAGACCCCCTCCTTCGGCGTTGGGGAGCTGGGGGAGGGGCGGGCCAGACGCTAGCCGCCCTCCCCCCCCCCACACCCCTCCTCCACTGGCTCTGCTTTTCCAGGCTGGCGGCACACAGTAGGTGCTTAACAGAGGGCAGGAGATGACTTGGATGAACGGGCTTTGGTTTGGGCCCCCAAGAGGGCCAGAGAGGCCCCTTCCCCACCCTGCTGGTCGCGGCTTCATCCTGGGGGTGGCGGTGGGGTTGTGGGTAGGCAGGAACCAAGCATTCTCCTTTCCGGGCTGTCTGAGCACTTCCGGGTCAGCGTCCCCTTGGGACTTCCCTGGCGGTCTAGTGGTAAGTCTGCGGTGTGAGTTCAGTCCCTGGTCAGGGAACTAAGATCCAGCAAGCTGCACAGTGCAGCAAAAAGAAATTTAATTAAAAATGTGAGTCAGTCTCCCCTATCCCGTGCCGCCGTGATCCTTCCCAGAGGGGTACAAGCCCCATGTCACACAGACCCCTTTCACTGTCTCCCTAATGATAGCTTTACACTGTTCTCGCGTATGTTAGCTCAGTTCATCCTGTGAACCTCGGGATCCACCCACTGTACTGACCGGGATACTGAGGCCGCGCGAGGGTAAGCGGTAGGTCCACACTTACCCAGCTGGGAAGGGACAGAATCAGGTGGTGCCTCTCTCCCCCACCGCCCCCCACCCCCAGCCTGGAGACTCACTCACTCCAGACCCACAGTGATTTGGGGATGCCTGTCCAAGGCTGGGGCCTGGGGCTGGCTGAAGTTCTAGAACATCTAGCAGTCACTCCAGCTGGTGAATAGGTGCCCTCCAAGAGAGAGCTAACCTGCAGGGAAACCCGTGGGGTGCCCCTCTCTTGATCCCCACACTCACAGACCCTCACTGCGCCCGGACCCCAGGGACACCCCCACCCCCCACCCCCGCAGCCTCCTGTATCCTCCACGTCTTGTTCAGACGTCCTGCCCCTGGGCCTGCCTCACCGCGGCCCCGGGCTTCAGGTGCCCACCCCTCGGCCCCCTTGCCTGCCCTTGGCATACGGAGCCCTGTGGTCTGTGCAGCCCCTTTGTTCCCTCCTGCGCTGGCAGCTGGGCTGTAGGCAAAGAAACGCTTGTATTGTGCTGCTCTGCATCACGGGGAGAACGGGTGAGGGACTTTCCATTGTCGTGGGCAGCCGGCCCTGCCTGCCAAGACGATGGGGGTCCTGGGAGTGCCTGCTGGGGTGGCGGGGAGCGCAGTGGGGGCTGGAGAGGGGGAGGGGGCCGAGGGGAAGAGCCAGAGCACATGAATCAGCAGATCAGTCTGGGAGCATTTAATCTCCCCCTCGAGGACAGAGGAGTTCCCCTTCCCGTCTTGTGACCTCCAGGCAGGAGTTCTAGAGTTCAGGGCATGTGTAGGTTTCAGAAAATCAGGCCAATCTGTGTTCAGGTCCAGCTCATCCTTTCCTTGGGCAAAGCCCTCCCTCTCTCATCAGCACTCAGGTAGTAGCATCGTCGTAGCTGAAGCCCAGAGGTGTGAAATTTAAAGATGAGAATGCAACTCAGCGTTTCCTCCTGTCTGGCAGAGAGCCTGCCCCAGAGTTGGTATCATCTTAGTTCTATGCTTTGTACCAGTTCCTCTTGAAGGCTCGGATGCCATAAAGGACTTTGAGTTCCCTAAAACAGGTGCACAGTACCTTTCCCATACATAGCTCAGAACCTTTGGGTGAGGGCAACGCTCCGTTTTCTTTTTTCCCTAAGATTTATGTGTTTAGTTTTTGGCTGTGGTGGGTAGCTGCCGCACGCGGGCTTCTCACTGCGGTGGCTTCTCTTGTTGGGGAGCAGGGGCTCTAGGCGTGCTCAGGCTTCAATCGTTGTGGCTCACGGGCTTAGTTGCTCCAGGGCGTGTGGAATCTTCCCGGACCAGGGACTGAACCGGTATCCCTCACATTATAAGGTGGGTTCTTAATCACCAAACCACCAGGGAAGCCCTCCATTTTCTTTGCCTGTAGAGCAAGACACAGATGATTATCCTGGACTTGTTTATACTGGGCTCACTGGACCACAGGGTTTTCCCAATGTGTATTTCACTCCAGCTGATAAAATGAATTTACTGACTCTAAGCATAAGTATTCTCTGGGTAGAGATGAGGCAACTCGAGCTTGGCCTTCTGGAATGATATTTGTTGAGCATGTACTGTTCACTAAAACCAGTGCATCCCTTCCAGAGAGTTCTAAAGGCCTTTCCATCTGTTGTCTTTTTAGTTCTCAAAACATCGCTGGGAGCTGGGGGTGGGGAAGAGATGCATGATATTTTTAGCTCCACAATTCAGAGTCAAATGTTACTCTACAAACCAGATGAACTCTTGTCTTGCACCAATTTTCCCAAAAGCCAACTAGAGCATGGGCCAGAATATCAACCGTATTAAGGATAATTTAATTTTTTTTCTCCCCCAAAGCTTCAGGGTCATCACCGTGTGAAAATTGAGAACTTCTGTTGATAATCTTTCTTGTGCTTCTTTTATAACTGAGTGTGGCTTTTATTTTGGATCATACGTGGGTGAGCATCAGCATTTTGTTCAGCGCCAGGAGCCTCTGAAGGCCTTCCAGTCTGGTCCTGGCTTTGTCCCCAGTCACACAGGAGGTCAGAGGCTGGACCGGGACTGGAAGTCAGTGCATCATGCGTGAACCTCTACTTTATTTACTTTTTTAGAGATTTATTTATTATCTATTTGGTTGCATCGGGTCTCAGTTGCAGCACACGGGATCTTTTGTTGCAGCGCACAGACTCTCCAGTTGGGGTGTGCCAATGCAGTAGTTGTGGTGCTCAGGCTCCAGAGTGCTCAGGTTTAGTTTCTAGTTTCTCTGTGGCCTGGAGAATCTTAATTCCCCAACAAGGGATCAAACCTGCATACCCTACATTGCAAGGTGGATTCTTAACCTTTGGACCACCAGGAAGGTCCCTGAACCTCTATTTTTAAATGTAGGTTGGTTATTCTTCAGGTTTGATGAGGCCAGCAGATCAGGAGATGCTGCTAGTGGGAAGATAGCTTGTTATTCACAGATCCCTAGAAGAGGGGACACACCAGGCCACATGGAGCCACATGAGGAGGCACCACGCTTGGTGAGGAGGCGGATGGAACAGGAGGAAAACAGGCCCTTTATTCAGGTTCCCACAGGCAGGGCAAGCAGGCTGAGCATAGTTTGAATAAACTCAGGGGACCCTGGAGGGTAGGGGCTGCCTCTGGTTGCCTGGTACCTGACCCTGGGGTGATTGGAGGCAGGGAATAGTGGGTCCAAGCCAGCGTGTAAGCGCCCGTCAGAGGAGGTGATGCAGGCAGGGGCTCTGGCTATAAAAAGCTGCTTGCTCTCTAAGGCCTGTCTAGTCTTGGGAGGGGCAGTCCCTCCAGGGTCAGCAAAGATTGCAAAGCATCAGAAACACAGAAAGAAAAGAACCATGATGCATGCAACCTCAGAAAACATCATACTAAATGAAAGAAGCTCAGACACAAAAGCCGCATATGGTGTGATTCCATTTTTATGCAATATCCAGAATGGGTCAGTCCCTGGAGAGGAGAGAGAGAGTGGATGGGTGGTTGCCAGGGGTGGGGTTGGGGGGAGGAGGTTGGGGAGGAGGAAGTGGGGAGCGGCTGCTTAGTGGGTACAGGGTTTTACTCTGGGGTGATGACGGAAATGGTTTGAAACGAAAAGAAGTGATGGTTGCCCGACACTGTGTGTACCAAATGCCGGTGAATCGGACCCTCGACAGTGGTGTGTGAATGTCACTTTGATTTTTCTCTTTTTCTTTTTTTACTGATTCATGGAGCACTTTTTCTTTTTTAATCTATTTTTTTAAATTTATTTTTCAATTGGAGTATAATTGCTTTCCAGTGTTGTGGTGGTTGCTGCCGTACAACTTGAATCAACTATAAGTATCAATATATACATATATATTTGTATATAATATAATATATATATATTATTCCCTCCCTCCTGAGCCTCCCTCCCACCCCGCATCCCACCCCTCACTTTGATTTTTTCCAAAGCTTAGAACTTGGGTCTTCTGGGTCCCGTCGGCATCCGCAGGCTCTGTGCCAGCTCTAGGGGAGACACTTCCTACCCATCCCGTGTTCTGAATGCCTTTCACCCGCGTGGCAGACACGGGGCTGAGATGCCCACGGTGCAGGGCGCGGAGGAGGCTGAGAGGAGATTCGGCCCGGAGTGCTCTGCGCCTCCCAGCCCTGACCGTGCTGACCCCTCCCCGGGGTTGCTGACACCCCCATCGGTTCTCTGCCCTCCCAGGGAAGCGACAGCGAATACGAGGTTGACGCGAGCCACCAGAAGACCCACTCTTTCGTCAACCACTACATCAGCGACCCCACCTATTACAACTCCTGGCGCCGCCAGCAGAAGGGCATCTCTCGGGCCCAGGCCTACAGCTACACGGAGAGCGACCCGGGCGAGCCGGACCACGCCACTCTCTCCAACAGCAGCAGCGCCCAGCAGGGCAGCCTCTTCCGGCCCAAGGCCAGTCGGACCCCAACGCCCCAGAACCCTCCGAACCCCCCGAGCCAGCAGAGCACCCTCTACCGTCCCCCCAGCAGCCTCGCCCCCGGCTCCCGGGCCCCCATCGCAGGGTTCTCATCGTTCGTTTGATGCCGTCGGCGGAAGAGGAAACAGAAAACATGGCACCCAGCTCCTCTCCACCCTTCCCCGCACCGCCGGCCAGAAAACAAAAACACCAAGAAACCAAGTCAACTTTTCACCTCCTGAGTTTATTTTTCCAGAGATTCCAGGGCCAGCAAAGCCGGTGTGGAGAAGCATGGAGAAAAACCGCGAGGGGACGTGTGTGGCTTCGAGATTGTGGGGTTTGCTGCTGCTTCAAGGGGCTGGGCGAGGGGGGGGCGGCTGCGGTGGACACCAGTGGGTTTAGGCCGATGGAGACAGACGGAGGGAAGGAGGGAGGGAAGGCAAGGACTGGAGGGCTGTCAGGTGGGCGTGGCCAGGGCCAGGAAGCTTCTGGAAGTCCAGCCGGCTGCTCCCTTCCGCATGCGCTGCAGCGCTGGGCCCAGTGCTGGCTGGTGCTGGCGCCAGGACGGGCAACCTGGGGGACAGGCGCCCCTCCCCCCGCCCCATGCTGCCTGGCTTCTCACCCCCTGCTGCCCCCCACCCCCGCTCAGTGTCCCCACCAAGCATCTGGTTTATTTAGGAAAACGAAACCAGCTCCAGGGTGAGACTTTGCCTACCCAGCTCCTTGCTCCTCACTGACCTTTCTGTTGTGAACACAGGAAGAGGAGGGCCCCTGGGGGTAGGGGAATGCTCCCCACTCCCACCCACTGAACCCAACCGTTCCTTTACTTGAATTCACTTTGCCCCCCCACCCCCCGAGCACAGACTCGGAGAGATGGACTTGGGAACAGAGCGGGGGCGCCGGCCCAGCATCCCTGGAATAACGGAGCGTGGGCAGGCCGTTGGGACGGGAAGAAGGACGCTTGACTTTCTTCTTTCTTCCAATTCAGGTACCACCTGCCTCCCCCCACCCCCCACCCCCGCCACCTTCTTAAAGGAAGACGGGAAAGGGGGCTACAGAGACAAGACGAAGGGGCTGCAGGCTAGGCTGGGGTAAGGCATGACACCTTTACAAACACACACACACACACCCCCCACCGCCTACACAGACACACCATGCACCCGCAAGGAAAACGGTCCAGGGATCCTCTCCAGGAGAAATCCCTTTGGGTCCTCCTAGCCAGCAGGACCCTCACTTTCAGATCAGTGTCCCTCGTTCCCAGCCCACCGTTCTTCGTTTCTGAGACCCCCGCCGCCTCAGCGCAGGCACACGGGAGCCCAAGGGGCGGGCCAAGTCCCTGGTGCAGAGGCTGGAGCTCCCAGCGCCTGGTTTACAAAGGCAGAGGCCACCCCAACCCTCAGAAACGTCTTCCAGACTCGGCTCAGCCTGCCAAGGCCCAGAGCGAGGAGGGGCCTCCTCCAAACTGGACACGGGCTCCCGGGGTGTACAGCCAGGCCTCCGGGAGGAGCAGGTCAGATGGGACCACGGGACAATTATAGCTGATGGGAGGCAGAGCTTTCACACACGCGCGAGTTGCCCGGAGGAATGTTCTTTAAAAAGCTTCTGGTGTCCTGGGTCTTCCCATCAGCTCAGAGCTTCCGGATGCAGGGGTTTAAGGAGGAGCCTTTCCAGCAAATTCCCTGGGTGCCCACCCCACCCCACCACGAGCCCTGCAAAGGGGCCCATTCCCCAGGCTGCTCTGGTCCCGGGTGGGACCCCTCCGTGGGGAGCTCCGGTCCCAGCTCGTACCCCTATCCGGGAGGAGACCACGCCCCATTAAGGGCACCGTGGAGAACCAGGGAGAATCTGAGAAACAAGCCAAGGATATTGCAGGGCTGTCCCCCTCCCCAGCGGCCCTAACACGGGTGCCTGGAATGGAAGCAGGGCTGGGGGCCCGTGGAAAGGGCATGCCACCCAGCTGGGGGCCCCTCCCCAGGCACTGGGACCCCCAGGAAACATGATGGGGGAAAGTGGGGAGATGGCTCCACATACGGGCTGACCCACTCTGGGGTCCAGACAGCACCTTCCCGGCTCAGGGGGTCTAGAAAGGGAAGCAGGGTCTTTCCCCCCCAGGGGGCACACAGGCCTGAGACGCATCTGGCAGTTGCTCTTCCCTCCCTTTCTCTTTAAAACCACCTCATCCTTTTCTCTGCTGTGTGTTGAACCTTAGAAAGTCCTTCCTGGTTTACATGAAGAACTACATTTTGCCCAGCCCAGGGAGGGATTGCGGGGAGGGAGCCGGGACTGGGAGACACGCTGTGTGTACATGAATATACAGGAGGCCAAATCCCTTTGGCCTTCGGCGGATCACCTTGTGCATTAAGACGCTCGCCCTCCCCGGCCCACGCGCTCCTCCACACCCGCGCTGACGCTCGCGTGCACCTGTGGGGCGGCGCCCACGCGCACCTGGGTTCTCGCGCACCTGGGCTCACGCATGCGCGCGCGGATATACACACACTGCTCGGCGTACCTGCGTCAGCAACCCCCTCGGAGGGGCTGACTGCCTCCAGTGAGACACGGGCAGCTGGCGTCTCTCCCACGTGGGGCGAGGCTGGCTCCGTTGTCTGAAAGGGCAGGGCGAGGACCCTGCCAACCAGGGCTCTTAGAGGAGCCGGAAGGCGGGCGGCCCCCGGTGAAAGCCCCACCCTCCGTCCATCGCCACCCACCTGGAACGGTGCCTCCGCCGCCCCAGCCACACCTGGAAGCCCCGCTTCCAGCCGTGGACCTCTAGATTCCCAAGAGGAGGACTCCTCGTCCTTGTTTACATATCTGCTGGGGCACTGGCGGCTCCTGTCCAGACACCTGGCCGCTCTGGAAAGGTGTGTGTGGGCACTGCCCATGGGTCACGGGGAGCCTCCCTGCCCTTCGGCTTCTCGGGTCGGTGATGTCAGACCCCGTGTTCCCCTGACTCCCCCTGGAGCGGGTTCACCTGGGAACAGCACCTTGCTCCTCACCTGGCCTTGCCCTCCGGAAACCTGGTGTTGCCCCGGGCAGCTCACACCTGGCGCACTAGCGAGGCCTTTGCCCTCCTGGCCGCGCCTCCTGCGTTCACATCCCCTCCGCACCCAGACTGCCAAGACGACCAACCAAAACACTGCCCCGGGCTCCAGAAGCGCCCTCCTCCCGGGGCTCCGGGGAGTGCGCGGCGCCGCCAGGCCGCCTCTCCTCCAGTCTCCGGACTTAGAAGGAAGAGGAGGCCTCCGGCTGCTCGTTGGCCCGAGGCCTTCTGTCTCTGCCCGCACCTCCCTGGGCAGAGCTTCCAAAGGTGCCAGAGCCCCCCGCCCCATGCCCCACTCTGGGCGGGGGCTTCCCTCACCTGGTGCCCAGCGGAAGGGGCCCACACTTGGTGAGGGGCTGGAGGGCGCCAGCGGCGAGGGGGGGCCACCTGAACACCCGCCTCTGGCTCCCGAATGCCTCTGTGGGGACCTACCCCGCAGCGACCGGACCACCGCCCCCCGCCCCCCGCAGCACAGGTGTCCTCTTCGGACACCCCACCCCCCCCCTTCTCTTTGTTTCTGTAAAAATAACCAAAAGCATTCAAATGTGTTACCTTCTTTTACACATACAGACTCCAAAAACAAAAACCAACACAAATCTTTATTTTTTTGATTTAAAAGATATAAGAAAAATTATGGGGAGAGTATTCATTATGGCAGGTGTCTATCTGTAAGAAAATATATATATATCTATATGTCATATAGCTTGTTAGCAGGTTTATTTTTTGAATGAAAGGTAACAAAGAAATTGATTTGAAATATATACCACGAAAGGTCCCATGTCCTGTCAAACTTGTCAGTATTTTATAAATAAACTTTTTTTTTTTTTTTGGAATTGTGAAGCAACATTCATTCTTCTCTTCCCTGGAGGGCAACCCCACTCCCTTTTCGCTCTCAAGTAATCTGATCCTGAAACACCCATTTTTAGCCTTGCTGTGGTTTTGCAAAGAGAGTCAAGGGTTCAAATTCTTCTGCTTTCTTAATTCATGGGTGAGTGGATGTCTGTGCCTTCAAGTGAAATGCACTGTTTTGTTTATTTTACACTTTTTAAAAAAATGTTTGGCTGCCCTCAGGATCTTCCATCTTTATTGTGGCGTTTGGGATCGCTTGCTTATGTGGGATCTAGCTCCCTTACCAGGGATTGAATCAGGGCCCTTTGCATTGGGAGTGTGGGATCTTAGCCACTGGATCACCAGCAACTGTCCCTATTTTACACTTTCAAGATAAGAGCCTCTTAGATTATGCCCAATTAGAGGCAAAAGGATAATGATGAACAATAATAGTAATAGCAACTGCTAATGCTCCTATTCACCGAAAGGACTGATGCTGAAGCTGAAGCTCCAATACTTTGGCCATGTGATGGGAAGAGCTGACTCATTGGAAAAGCCCCTGTTGCTGGGAGAGATTGAAGGCAGGAGGAGAAGGGGACGACAGAGGATGAGATGGTTGGATGGCATCACTGACTCGATGGACATGAGTTTGAGCAAGCTCCGGGAGTTGGTGATGGAGAGGGAGGCCTGGCGTGCTGCCGTCCATGGGGTCGCAAAGAGTCGGACACAACCGAACAATGCTCCTATGGCATTTACCCTGTGCCAGACGCTGTTGTAATCACTATATTGATTAACTTCCTGGAATCCTGTGCTTACCCCCTGGGAGGGAGACTGGATCAGGGAGAATTTAAGTGGCTTGCCCCTGAAAAACCAGGATTTGTTCTAAAGCAGGCTTGTTCTAGAGATAAACGCTGTCTCTCTGATACGTGAGGGCAAGTTTCTTGCTCATTTCCACCTTACTTTTGACAAAGCCAGCACCTCATACCCTAGTGATCCTGAGGTAGTAAGAACCACTTTGGCATGTGGTGACTCTAACTAGTTAATCCACCCAGATTTAGAGTTAGGGCTTGACTTGCTGAATTTCTGAGTACACAGGTCTTAGACTAGACCACATTTCTCTCCCACAAGTGAAATCAAATGGATTCAAATAAGAGAGAGTGAATAAAAAAAAGAGAGAGAGATGGGAAAATAATTTTAATACTACATATAACGCAGGACTTCCCTGGCAGTCCAGTGGTTAAGATTCTGTGTTCCACAGCAAGGGGCATGGGTCCAGTCCCTGGTCAGGGAACTGAGATCCTATGTGCTGTGGGTGTGGCCAAAACTGAAAACCATCATAATAAAATGCTACATGTGATGCCACTCAATTTTACATAGTACACTTCTTTTATATAGTCTACATTGTATAGTGAGTTTTTTGTTTTGTTTGTTAAGTCATTCGACTTTTTCGGTCCCATGGACTGCAACTCGCCAGCCTCTGTCCATGAGATTTCCCAGGCAAGAATCCTGGACTGAATTGCCATTTCCTTCTCCAGGGGATCTTCCCAGCCCAGGAATCAAACTCACATCTCCTGCGTTGGCAGGCGGGTTCTGTACCACTGAGCCACCTGGGGCGCCCTGTGTAATGCATGTCAGGTATTTATACATACAAAGGCAACTCAATAATCCAGACATAATTAAAGCAGGGAATTTAACATGTAAGTAGGTATGTACCTTCTTCACTTTATTTTTACTTAAAACTTGAAAATGTAGATTAATCCACCAATCTGTTCATATTGGATGTAGCACTTTTCCTTTTTTTTCTGTGTGTAGAGTTTTGGTCTTTCTTACACATCTAAAATGTATCATCAGTGAATTCGTTTCTATCTCAGTAAAGCAAAAATGGACAGGAACTTGGAACTGAAGATTTCCAGTTTCTGGCTTGTGAGGAGCTTGGAAAGTGAGAGCCCATTCAAACAACGAGTGGAAAACTAAGCAAATGGAAAAATCAACACTTCTTAGATTCATAAGAGAAGTGAGCAAAGTCTCAGGACCAACTGCTGTCCCCAAAATTGGAGGGACGGGTGAATACAGAGAATCTCCACTTCCCAGAGTAGAAATGATGAATTGGTATAAGAGCCAAATCCTAGATTTTATTTTATTTGATTGTTTTTGGCTATGCCCCAAAGCCAGTGGGATCTTAGTCCCCTGGCCAGGGATCAAACCTGTGCCCCCTGAAGTGGAACATGTATTCTTAACCCTCCAGGGAAGTCCCTAGATGTTGTTATTCTTTCCCTAATGCTCTACAGTTCTTGACTAACTCCGCACTCTTTCATTTTGGAAACTTTGTGCTATCAAAGTACTCCTTTTCCAAAGCATTTGATGTACTCTTCTCCTTTTTCATGCTTGTCCTACTCACTTACATCATATTTCATTAAATTATGTAATTACTATAAAAAGCACAACTGGGATAAACAAGTTTGGGAGCAGTGCTAAGCGACTCTTTGTAAACATCCAACTCAGTTTGGTAGGAGCGGGAGTGTGTGGGTATCACAGAAAGCAGGCCATTAGCCTTTGGCATTCGGAGGTTAATGAGTTTCTTCATGTTTTGCAGAAAGAATCAATTAATACGGCTAATTTGTTAAGTGGAGGTCAGAGAAGGGAGCTTCTGTATGTATGACAGGACAAACCCTGCACACTATATGACTAGTTTCCAAGGTGATTAAGGGATTTTCAAGGGCGATTTTGACGGCCTAAAACCTTCACACGGTACACAGTACGGAACCCAACAACCACATTAGCTTAGAGTCCATGCCAACTGATTTGAGCATGTTTGGTTAAAGGATAGTAAGGGGAAGACATTCCAGAAGAATGAATCAAAGAGTGGGTTTGGCTCTAGAGTGGTCACTTGGAAACTGAGACTTGAAGTGTCTGTCTTTTTTTTTTTGAAGTGTCTGTGTTTTTTTGTTTTTTTTTTACTGTTGTGTTAGCTCCAGGTGAGCAGCAAAGTGATTTAGTTATACATATATGCCTTTTTCTTTTCAGATTCTTTTTCGCCATAGGTTATTACAAAATATTGAGTAGAGTTCCCTGTGCTATACAGTAGGTCCTTGTTGGTTATCTATTTTATATATAGTAGTAAGTATCTGGGCTTCCCAGGTGGTCTTTGTTAGGTAAAGAACCTGCCTGCCAGTGCAGGACGTGGGTTTGATGCCTGGGCTGGGAAGATCCTCTGGAGAAGGAAACGGCAGCCCAGTGTTCATGAATACTGCAGTATTCTTGCCCGGAGAATCCCCTGGACAGAGGAGCCTGGTGGACTGTGGTCGCTGGGGTCGCAAAGAGCCTGAGACGGCTGAAGGGGTTGGGCGGCAGCAGCAGCAGTCTCTGCTAATCACAAACTCCCAATTTATCCCGCCGCCGTCCGAGGGAAAGAATCTGCCTGCAACACAGAGACTCGGGTTCGAACCCTGGGTCAGGAAGATCCCCTGGAGAAGGGAATGGCAACCCACTCCAGTATTCCTGCCTGGGAAATCCCATGGACAGAGGAGCCTGGCGGGCTACAGTCCAGGGGGTCACCAAGAGTCAGACCAGACAGAGCACGCACGCGCACATCTGCTCCCTTGAAATCCCTCTTAGTGTCTCAGGGGAAACAGGTGATCAACCACCAACCACACTGACAAGAAAAGCCAAGGAAACAATGAGATCCGAAGAGAAGGGCTAGGACCACCAAAAAGCGTGTCTTCAGGGTGGGAGAAGCTTGTTTGTTCTAGACCCAAGAGAAGCTTCATGGTGTTCTGGAATTCAGTCTCAGCGTTTCTAATCCTCAACCGGCCCCTCCCTATGTGTGGCCAGTGGGCGTGGTCCGTGACTGTTTCCAGCAACAATACCAGTCAAATACACCATTGAGAGAGGGAAAAAAAGACAATTCCTTCAGCGAAACAATGAGGAAGGTGAATCTGCTGAGAAGGAAGGCGGGAGGGGAAAGGAAGGTGCCTTCCAAAGCCAATGAGACGCAGGGTGATACAATGTACTGGCTTGGATTATAGGTAATGTTCTTTCTCTCCACTGAGCAAAAGTAACCTCACCGGGAAAACATCAAAGGGGCCTCTCAGATTTCTTTTCTAAGGACTCTCAGCATTACCAATCAGGTAAAGGACTCTTGATTGGCAAGGCTAACCAAAAAGTGCGTGGGGTTGGCAGACCTGGGTTTCCAGAAATTCCAACTTGAGCTTGAATTCAGCTTCCACCAGCCTCCCCTACCTCGTCCGTGGAACGGATGCAACTTTTGACCTTGCAACATCAGACTCACAGAGAAATAAACTTTCAGATCGAGGCGACGTCCTGACCACCTCCCTCCCAGTTTCTCTGTCCTGCACACCTAAGGGCAGGTCCAGAACTATCCGAGATGCTGTTTTTCAGTTTCCCCATCTTGATGGCAAAGCACTTTGGTTCTGAGGCTTGGTTGGAGTCTGCAGGTTGAGAGTTCGACTGCTGTTTTTCCTTCTGACATCCTAGCTTCTGGCAGGGAAGAATCACTTAAAGCAACTCGCTCTGGAGGTTATGGGTTATGGAGGAGGTCGTGCTAGGGTGCAGTATAAGAGGGTAAGGGAAGATGTGCCTGGGTCAGCTCCAGCTCCGTCAGCCTGTGGGCTCTATCAGATTCAAGAAGGGCTGCTGACTGCCTGCCCCAAGGCTTCCAGCACACAGGGCACCTACCCACCCACCCACCACTTTGGCCCCAAAAGGCCAGGAAATCCAGGAGGCCTCACCACTTCTCCCTGGGCTGTCTAAAGCCAGTTGCTCAGAAGCTTATCTGTACCCTGGGAAGGAAAATAACTAAATAGTCTTTGGTTCACTTTCCTCCCAAAGTTGACCATCCGAGTCAACCAAGCCCCTCGGGTTGGGCCTTATTCCTTCTCAGCCAGAGGCTCAGCCAGTGCCCAGGTCACCCCAGAGGACACAGAGGGTCAGAGCCTGAAGGATATCACCCGCTGCTCCCGAGGAGCTGATACCAGGACACCCTTGGCTGCGGCCTCTCTGGACTTGGCCCTGAGGGCTGGTGTGCGGACGTGGGACCAGCCTACAGCCTAGTGCTGACCTGACTCTGAACTGAAGGGCGCCTTCTCGTGGCGGGGCGGAGGGGCGGGGGGTTGCCGCAGGACAGTGAGGGCCCGGCTGGCTGAACCCCCGCCCCGCCCCTGCACAAATTGCCTGAGCCTCCTAGTATTGAAGGTTTGTATTAATAATCTGCTCAACAGCGCCTGTGGAGCCCAGATAAAGCAGCCGATGAATAGGGTCAAGATAGGTCCCACTCCACGCCTTCTGTCCTGCTGTAATTATCTGTGACTCTCCCTCTCACTGGGTCAATAAATGACCTGGTGCCCTCCTGATCAGTGGCCATTGCTGGTGGAGGCGGCCAGCGGGCCCAGCTCGAAGCCCGCCCTGCAGATGGGCCCTGGGACTGCATGCTGAAGGTCTGGGAGGACCCAGGACCACCCACTGGACACAGGTGTGACTTGGGTGGTGTGAGGGGCCAGCAAGTTGGGTTTCTTCCAGTGCTGGACCTTCTGCTCAGTTTCACCTCGGCCGGGGGCGGGGGGATACCGTGACCCCAAATTCAGAGAGTCCTGATGCAACTTCAGCCCTCCTATTTTTTTCTGACTCCTTGTCCCGCCACCTGAGGGTCGGTGGGGTCTCCAGGCCAGTTCTCCCTACCGAGGGCTCCAGGACACAGGCAGTGGGTTTGACGCAAGAGGCCTTGTTTATAGATGTGTCTTAAGAGGACGAGAGACAGATCCTTCTCCCGAGGAATCTCCCCGCCCACTTCTCCAGACTGACCAATTATTTGTGACATCTGGTAGGAATCGGGAGGTGGGGGCTGGGGTGGGGAATCAGTGCCGGGCTGAGCCATCTGTATTAATCTTATTGGTTGGCACAGTTGCTATGACAGAACGCACAGGCCTTGAACGTAGAAAACTTAGGGTCCACTTAGGGTTGACAGATAAAATACAAACCAAATTTTGCATGGGATATATTCATCCTAAAACATTGTTTGTCGTTATCCGGCATTCAAATCTAACCAGGCAGCCTCTATTTTTTTATGTGTTAGATCAGCCAGTTGGCTCCGATCCTCACTGTGTACCAGATATAGGATTTGCAGACCCTCAAATTTGCAGACCCTCAGATTCTTCCCCCAGAGAAGGGAGATGCTGAAAACTGCACTGGGTTCCTCACCGAGAGTGTCTGGGTGTCAGCAGGGAGATTACGTGTAAGCGTGATTTGTAAGCCGTACAACACGCTACACATTTAAGGGATTATTGCTATTGTTCGTGGATAAAATGACATTTATGTGAGATCGTCCAAGAGCTCCGGGCTTTAGGCACAGTTCTGGTTCAAGCAGTCGGCTCCCTCACCAAGTCATCCTCTACCCTGCCTCAGGACTCTCCGAAGCTGGAAATGTCAGTAGGAAACTTCTGCATCTTAGAAATTTGGGGGATTTTGCAGGGCAGAGCTAAAGTGCCTTTTTAGAGTGTAACTGACATGCTGGAAGGCAACGGAGGGATCAAACTAGGGCCATTCAAGGAAAGTTTCGTAGAAAGACCATGTGCCACGTTGCGATATGGCTTGGGGGAGCCACAAGGGAAACCATAGGACCAGGCTTTAGGAACAACTGCGTACCACTTCCACCCTAAGCCTGCCGTGGAAGGAGGAAGTTACTGGAGCCTGCAGACAGTGCTCTGTCTGGCTGGATGAAGCCAGGCACCTCAGAGTGCCAGCGGAGGAGGGCGGTGGGCGGCACTGGAGAGCCACGACGCTCTCGCCACTGGCTGTCCTTCCATCCTCCACCCTCCAGCCAGGGATCCTTGTGGTCCACACTCGGTAGGAGGTCAGGCCCCACTGGGATGCAGTCTACCCAGGCCAGGCTCCCCCCACCGGGGGCAGAGAGCAAGGTGGGCATGCAGGACCTGTGCCTTCCTGGAGAGTTCTACTCTGACCCCCCCAGCAGAGGAGAGGTGCTCCCCTTTCTTTTTCTCAGTGTTGATGGGGGTCTATCAGACCCGTGAGGCTTTTGGGGAGATTTCCCCAGGATGGCCGGGATCTTCTGGTAGGTGTGTGCTCAGTCACTCAGTCGTGTCCCACTCTTTGCGACCCCACGGACTGTAGCCCACCTGGCTCCTCTGTCCATAGGATTTCCCACCAAGAATACTGGGGTTGCCAATTCCTTCTTCAGGGGATCTTCCCGACCCGGGGGGATCAAATCCGCATCTCCTGCATTGGCGGGTGGGTTCTTTACCACCGAGCCAGCTGGGAAGCTCCTCTGGTAGGTTAAAGGATGTAAAAGGCCTTTGACATTTTTGCCTGTAGCCTCCTGAGCCAACTGGAGCCACAGACAAAAACGACACCAGCTGGTCTTTGTCGACTAGACCCCGCCCACCACTGTGCTGAAAGCTTTTTCTGCAGCCTTGTCATCCACATTGCAGGCTCACCAGGAATGCAGGAATGTCACCACTTCCCCCGTTCAGCAGATAAGGACACCTAGACCTGGAGAAACTCCAATACTTTGGCCACCTGATGTGAAGAGCCGACTCATCAGGAAAGACCCTGATGCTGGGGAAGACTGAAGGCAGGAAGAGAAGGGGACGACAGAGGATGAGATGGTTGGATGGCATCACCGACTCGATGGACATGAGTTTGAGCAAACTGTGAGAGATGGTGAAGGACAGGGAAGCCTGGCGTGCTGCAGTCCATGGGGTCACAGAGAGTCGGGCACATCTTAGCGACTGAACAACAACAGAACTGGAGAGGTGGAGGAACGTGCCTGCCGGGTGAATGCCAGAGCCAGAGCTCCACCCCAGGTCCACCAGGCTCCACCGCTTCCTGTCTTTAACCTCCAAGCACCCTCAGCCCAGGTTCAAACACTGCTTGAACTGAAGGAGACGTGAGCCCGAGGAGAAGTCTCCACCCTTCCAGCGGCCACAGGCCGGGCAGGAAACATTATCTCAGGATAATGATGTCCGTCTGCAGGGCTGAGCAAAGGTTCTTTGTCAAGGGCCAGATAGTAAATATTTCAGGTTCTTGGGGGCCAGGAGGCCTCCAAAGACAATACCCAAGTGAATGTGCCTGGCTATGATCCAATCAAGATTTATTTATGAGCCCTGGAGATAGAATTTTGTACCATTTTCACATGTAACGAAATATCATTCTGGTTTTTATTTTTGCTGAATTATTTTAAAATGTGAAAATTATTCATAGTTCCTGGGCCATACAAAAACCACAAAGGAGCTGACTCCTGGTCTGGTCTATACTTTGTGGGACTTTATGGGATTTAGGTAGTTGAGGGTGCTGTAACAGGTTGAAGAGAGTGCATGCGTGCTTAGTCAATTCTGACTCTTTGTGACCCCATGGACTGTAGCCCACCAGGCTCCTCTGTCCCTGGGATTTCCCAGGCAAGAATACTGGAGTGGGTTGTCAAGCCCTCCTCCAGGGGATCTTCCCGACCCAGGGATGGAACCTGCATCGCCTGTGTCCCCTGCACTGCAGGCGGATTCTTTACCGCTGAGCCACCTGGAAAGCCCAGTTTAAATAGGGCCCCCAGCACCAATTCACGTCCACCTGGAATTTCTGAATGTGGCCTTATTTGGAAGCAGGGTCTTTGCAGGTGTAGTGAGCTGCGATGAGGTCACACGGGATTAGGGTGGACTCTCGGGCCAACGACTGGTGTCCTTATAAGGAGAGGAGGAAACACAGACACACGGAGGCCACACGGAGACGGAGGCACAGGCTGGAGGGATGGTCACAAGCCGAGGATGCCAGGGGTGGTCGGGGTCACGTGAAACTGGAAGAGGCGAGGAAGGCTTCTTCCCCAGAGCCTCGCAGAGGTCGGGATGTGGTCCTGCTGACATCTGGGTTCTGGACTTCTAGGCCCCAGGACTGTGGGAGAATACATTTTTGTGGCTTTAAGCCACCCCACGTACGGTCATCTGTTACGGCAGCCCCAGGGAACGGGTAGTAAGCTTTGCTTGCGGCCCCGATGTGCATCGTTTATCTCTGGGAGTCTTGGCTCAGCGAACTCGCAGAGGCTGGCAGAAGCCCAGGCGGCACCTCCCAGACCTCAGGCCTCCTTTCCGCTCCTCCCCCAACAGTTTTAGATTTCTCTAGAAAACTGCCAGCCAGCCCCTGAGTGAAATTGGCAACCATGGGATGCTTGTTTTCCTGTTTCTCCCCAATCTCCCCCCTTCTTAAAGTATTTCCACCTCTGAGAGCCAAACAACAGTCATTCCCTGAGGTCAGGAAAAACCCTCACCCGCCACTAACCTGCAAAATATTAATCACAGATGCTGGTGACCGGAACTCTGGGGGCCTCTCTCCCTCTGTGGCCATCACTGGGTAAGTGCGGGGGGCTGGGGGAACAGATGGGGAGCAGCGGGTAGACGCAGAACCTGCCTATCTTCTCAGCCTAACATGGTGCCTGGTCCACGGGGAGCCTAGGCAGGCTTCTGACTTAGACCAGGGTCCACACACCCTCGCAAGGCCAGATTCCCCGTTAAGGACCCGACACCCAAATGCAGTCAGTTCAGTTCAGTTCAGCCATGCAGTCATGTCCGACCCTTTGCGACCCCATGGACTGCAGCACGCCAGGCCTCCCTGTCCATCACCAACTCCTGAAGCTTGCTCAAATTCATATCCATTGAGTCAGTGATGCCATCCAACCATCTAGTCCTCTGTTGCCCCCTTCTCCTCCTGCCCTCAATCTTTCCCAGCATCAGGGTCTTTCCCAATAAGTCAGTTCTTCACATCAGGTAGCCTAAGTATTGGAGTTTCAGCATCAGTCCTTCCAATGAATATTCAGGACTGATTTCCTTTAGGATGGACTGGTTGGATCTCCTTGCTGTCCAAGGGACTCTCAAATGCAGTCAAGCACACACGTGATGGGCTTCCCAGGTGGTGCGGTGGTAAAGAATCTGCCTGCAATGTAGGAGACACAGGTTTGATCCCTGGGTTGGGAAGATCCCCCGGACAAGGGCAAGGCAACCCACTCCAGTATTCTTGTCTGTGAAATCCCATGGACAGAGGAGCCTGGCAGGCCACAGTCCATGGGGTCACCAAGAGTTGGACATCACTTAGCAACTCAAGAACGGTCCCAATGCACATAAATGAGAGTGAGAGTTCACACCTAGCCGGGCACTTTGCCAGGCGCTTCGCGTTCATGAACTCATTTCGTCTTACAGAGGCCCGAGTCAGCTGCCCCAGGGGACAGGACCAGGGTCTTCAGTGACATCCTCCATGCCTGGGGACTGTCCGAGTCCAAACTCCAAGTATCCCGACTTGAAAGGCTCTCAGCGCTCCGGGGGGAGAAGGGACCTGCCGTCCTGTGGGGACCCCAGCTGGAGCCGCGTCTCCGACGCCCCAGTCCTGGACTGCTTCTGTCCCACTGTCTCTTCCGGGGAGAAAGTCACGGCTTGAGTTCAGGGCTCCAGAGGCAACACTAGAATACGGCTGGCAACCTTGGCATCGCTTACTCTGCGTGTGTATGTGTGTGTGCTCAGTCGTGTCCGACTCTGCGGCCCGTGGACTGTAGCCCCCCAGGCTCCTCTGTCCGTGGAATTTTCCAGGCAAAAATACTGGAGTGGGTTGCCATCTCCTTCTCCAGGGGATCTTCGCCACCCGGGGATTGAACCTGAATCCCCTGCTTGGCAGGCGGACTTTTTACCACTGAGCCCCCTGGGAAAGCTTCTTTAGTGTTGTTAAGGGACTTTGGCCAGCCAATAGCTGGGAAGGCGCAGGAAGACTCTAGAAGACAAGGGTGGCTGGGAAGAGCGGCAAGGCAGAGGACTTTCTTCAGGAGGAAGCCCCCTTGTCATTTCTTGGAAGGAGCCCGGGGGGGGCGGCGGGACGCGGAGCCCCTGGCTGGTGGCCGTGACCACATCTGTGTGCAGGTTCCCCGCTCACCTCCCGACCCCACCTCGCCCTGCCCTCTGTAATCACCGCGCCGCCCGTGCCTGTCCGGCCTCGTCCTCCTGCCTGGACCAGTCCTGCAGACGCGGGGCCGTGAATCAGAGGCTGGCTGTTGCTATTGCCCTTGGATGGGGGTGGAGTTGGTCCAGTCACAACACCAGGATCTCACCCTGAGCGGGGGGAGGGGGGTTCCCGGGGTTCTGGCCCAGGGCGCTGTGTCTACATGGCCCTGACCCAGGGGGACACACAGATGCCCCAGGAGCAGGCAGCAAGGACCCACAGGAGACCAGTGGACAGAGAGGAAGGAAAATAACACAACAGCCACACGTAGCGATCAGATCACAGGTGACACGAGACCTTGGAAGACGGAGGCTCAGAAAGCCAGAGAGCCCGACAGCCTCCTGCAAGGGGCAGTGCTCACCACTGCCGGGGGATGAGGGCCCTGTGCAGTCAGGTTCTTTGACAACCAGAAATCCACATTTTGAGAATTCCCTGGCGGTCCAGTGGTTACGTCTCCACACCTCCACTGTAGAGGGCTCGAGTTCGATCCCTAAGATCCTGCGAGCTGTGTGATGTGCCCCCCAACAAAAAAAGGAAAGCCACATTTTATGTGAATCCCCCTTATACTTGTCAGGTGGCCTAAATATTGGAGCTTCAGCATCAGTCCTTCCAATGAATATTCAGGGTTGATTTTCTTTAGGATGGACTGGTTGGATCTCCTTGCAGTCCAAGGGACTCTCAAGAGTCTTCTCCAACACCACAGTTCAAAAGCGTTAATTCTTTGGTGCTCAGCTTTCTTTATAGTCCAACTCTCACATCCGTACATGACTACTGGAAAAACCATAGCCTTGACTAGATGGACCTCTGTCAATATCTCTGCTTTTTAATACTCTGTCTAGGTTTGTCATAGCTTTTCTTCCAATGAGCAAGCATCTTTTAATTTTCATATAATTTATTATAAATTCCATTTCGAGACCCACAAGCCTCCTTACCACAGTTCTCTCTCTTGAGTAACCTCCCACTGGCCTTGGATGAGAAATATTTTATTTTGCTGGAAGACTCCCTAGCGGCCACTCAGCTGAGGTTTGACTTGCTGCTCAGAAATCTGCTGCCTGAAACTGACTCTTATTGCCAGCTTACCTCACGCATCCTTTGCCTTCACCCGTGACTGCTTTCTGGAGAACAGCGGGCTTGTGGAAGGGACAGAGGGCTGGGAGAGGAGAGAGAGCTAGCATCCCGCGGCATCAAGCTGTCAGGCTGGGGAGCCTCAATCAGCCCTGACATCAGGCTAGGATGAGCTTTTGTTATGACTCAAAGGCATCACGGGGCAGAGGAAGGATGCACACATGTACACACACACACACGCGTGTGTGCCAAGACCACATTAGCAAACGGAAAAGCCTGCAGAAAACAAGCTCTGTAGCCGCCATGATGAGTTTTGACAGTTACACCCAGCCCACAAACATGTTTCTCTACACATTTTCCTTATTCTCCACACAAATGAGAAGGGATACAGAGGGATTTCCCTGGTGGTCCAGTGGCTAAGACTCTGTGCTCCCAATGCAGGGGGTCTGGGTTCGATCCCTGCTTGGGGAACTAGGTCCAACATACTATAGCTAAAGATCCCATGAGCCACAATTAAGATCCAAACAGCCAAATAAATAATTTTTTTTTTTTTTTTTAAAAAGAAGGAATACAGAGATGTCAGACCCTTCCCCAGTCTCACCTCTTTTTTATAGCCACTGGATCAAGACATAACCTCTTTGCCTTGAACGTGGAGGGCAGTCTCAAGGGGCAAAACAGACATCCCTTAAAGCTCATTTCTGCCAGAGCCTCCCTTTGTGTGCCCAGAAGTTAGGGAGACCCCAGGGTCCAACAGAAGAACACAAACCCCAGACGATCAACCCAAGCACCTGGGAGTCAATGCAAAGGGAGGGAAGGGGGTGAAAGCACCCCGACAAAATGCACACAGGCCCCAGGACCTGCTGGTTTGAGGATGCTGTTCCTTTAAGTGCCTGGAACCTCTGGGCCACGTGTCACATCACATTGGGACAGAGAGGATTCTGAGTGATGTCTTCAGCGCCTCTTCAGCCCTGGGCTGTGCGCTGGGCTCCAGGGACGGATTTAATCGAGGTCTTCGGCATGGACGTGGGCTGGGGCTGGGGGGCGAGGGGGCAGTGAGGGGACAGAGGGTGACATCACTGTAACTGCCTTGAAGCAAGGTGCCTCAGTTCTCCTTGAAACAGTGTGAACCCTTCTTCGACTGATAGGAGCCTGTCCCCTCGGTACAATGGTGCCTGCTCTCCCCTGACGACCGTCCCTTGCCCACCATCCCTTGCCCGCCGTGGCTCAGTTCGGTAACAAGGTCATTCAGGCTCCAGCGAGATCTGTTTCCTTTCCTGCTGCTTTGCGGTTACACGGCGGGAGCTGTGGGCTCCAGAGCCCCACTGCTTGGGTTTTTTCCTGTGTGCGATCTGGACTTAGCTGTGTCATCTTGGGCGAGTTATTTAACCTTTCTCTCTCTCTCTTTTTTTAAAATAATTATTTATTTGGCTGCTTCTGGTCATGGTTGAGGCATGCAGGATTGTCTATCTTCACTGCAGCATGCGGGATATTTAGCTGCAGCACGTGGGATCGAATTCCCCAGCCAGGGATAGAACCCAGGGCCCCTGCACTGGAAGCACAGTCTCAGCTGCTGGCCCACCAGGAAAGCCCCATAGTCTTTCCTCTTTTTCATCTGAAAAATGGGACTCATGATGGCAATGAGGATTGAAGTGTAGGGTTCCGAGCCTCCAGTAGAGCCTCAACACGTGATAGCGGTCCCGCCTTCTCTAAGCGCGTTTCTTCCAGGCTGCATTTCCCTCCGAGCCGGTCTCTTGGGGGAGAAGACCAGGCTTTTCTGGGCTCAAACAGATGCTCTTTCCTTCCTCAGTCCCTTTTCTGCCCATCCCGCCAGAGGCCCAGGAGGGTATCTGGTTGTCAAGAGCCGCCCTCCAGCAGAGCTCCCTGGAGACAATGACAGAAGGCAAGTCCATGGGGGGAGCCCCGCAGAGTCTTTATCAGCGGCTCAGGACTGCCTCTTGCCGATAATGTGGTTCATCTTTTTCTGTTAGCTCAGTTCTGGGAAACACTAGCAGGGCTCTGTGCCCAAGGAGGGGCGCTCAGGAGTAAAGTCGCTCTGCAAGGTCTAACCTGGCCCTGACTTTTGAGACTGGCTGGTGTCCGTGTGGGGGCCCTTGGTGCGGTCCCAGCTCTACACTGACCTCTGACCTGCGAGATCCACCAACTTCACACCGTGTGGTCCCCATTTCCAGATGGGAAAACTGAGCCCCAGGAGCTCAGGTGACTAGTCTCAGGTCGGCGAGTGACAGTGGGACTTGCACCCAGGGCCTGGGGTCCTGGTCTGGAGGCAAGGGCCCGCCTCTGCTGGGGGGACAAGCCTGGGCTCTCCTGCTTGTCCCGGGGGTCCCTGGGGGGGTGAAACGCTGGGCTTCAGGACTCTGGGGACCACATGGAACTTTCCTTCCGGGGTCCCCCCACTTCCCAAACTTCCTGTCCTTCCCTGACGTCTACGCCGAGGCCTTGAGGAGCCCAGATCTCTGGCTGCATCTTCCTTGTGCATTCTTTTCTCCCTCCTGGATAAATAAGACACGGGGTGGCAACTCCCACCTCCTGGAAATATCCCAGCTCAGTGGTCAGGGCCGCATGCTGATAACTTGATGATGCACTGATAGACAGTCCTCTGAGTGGGGTGGGGCCGGAGGGGCTATGCCCTCTGTCCCTCCCCTGGCAGGGGGACGGAGGGGCCACAGTGCCCCAGAAACCTAAAGTCTGACTCAGCAATAAAAATGGTAACTGTGGCTGGTTCCCCTCCATCAGATTAGACAGTTCACAGAGCAGGGCCACAGGGTTTATTTCCTTCCGTGTGTGCATGTTCAGTCGTGTCCACCTCTGCAACACTGTGGGCTGCAGCCCGCCAGGCTCCTCTGTCCATGGGCATTCTCCAGGCAAGAATGCTGGAGTGGGTTGCCATTTTCTCCTCCAGGGGACTCTCCCCCACCCGGGGATCAGACCCGCGTCCACCTGCGTCAGCAGGCGGATTCTTTACCCCGGAGCCACCAGCGACGCCTCGGTCAGCTTCCACCCACTGATAACCGCCTTCGGTCTGGATTGTGAGCTCCCGCAGCTGTGACTCAGACAGACTGCCTCCCCCCGAGGTCACACAATCCAGAGGTTCCGAACCCACGTGTGGACTCATTTCCAGTAAAGTCCACAGCCTCCCTGCCCTGCCGCTCCCCGATGACGCCCCTTATCACCTTCTCCCGGCTCAGTTCAGCCCTCCTGCGGCCTCCTGTCCCCAGAGGGTCCCCAGTCTGGTGAACGGCATCTCTTCCTCTGGGCCAGGGGTCTCCTGAGACACAGTGGCTCCCTTACCCCTGAGTCCTCCGGGCCTGCTGTCTTGGGATAATAAACAAGACCCAGGGAGTTCATTACAGGGGGGCAAGGAGTGGGGGGTTACTAAACCTGGTTCAGTTCTGACCCAGACTGGGGATTCAGACACCACTCAGGGACTTCCCTGGCGGTCCAATGTTTAAGAATCCACCTGCCAATGCTAGGGGACACAGGTTCGATCCCTGGTCCGGGAAGAGGCCACATGACTCTGGGTAGCAGCCCATGTGCCACAAGAGCCGGAGCTCCGCAGCAAGAGACCAGCCCCCACTGGCTGCAGCTGGAGAAAGCACACGAGGAAGGAAGACCCAGAGCAGCCAAAATTAATAGGAATAATTTTTTAAAAAAAATCACCAATCAGATATCATCCTGTCCCCAAGGATCCCTTGGGGATGACCTGTTTTTTAATTCTCTATGTGCACTGACTCAAACCAGTCCATCCTAAAGGAAATCAGTCCTGAATATTCATTGGAAGGACTGATGCTGAAGCTGAAACTCCAATCCTTTGGCCACCTGATGCGAAGAACTGACTCATTGGAAAAAGTCCTGATGCTGGGAAAGCTTGAAGGCAGGAGGAGAAGGGGACGACAGAGGGTGAGATGCTTGGATGGCATCACTGACTCAATGGACCTGAGTTTGAGCAAGCTCCGGGAGTTGGTGATGGACAGGGAAGCCTGGCGTGCTGCAGTCCATGGGGTCACAAGAAGTTGGACATGACTGAGCGACTGAACTCATGTGTGCTGGCTGCCCCAGAGCTCTGATGTGTTACTCGGGTTGGGGGTGGGGAGGGAGGCTGGAAGGGGAGTAGAGGGAGGTGGGGTGGGATTCATATGCCTGGAGCCTGGGGCAAAATAGGCCCCAGAGGCGGCCTTTGCCACATGGTGGAGGGCCTCACCCTGAGCCCCAGGCCCTCTGCCAGTGGCCTGGTATCCTGGGGATTTTCCCAGATTGCACTGCAGAGGTTGCCAAGGCCCCGAAAAAGGGCCCCGGGTGGTTCCCAAGAACAAGGAAGCAAGGAGGAGCCTCTGCCCAGAACCGTGGGAGCGAGAAGCCCAGGGAGGGGGCAGGGCCCCGGGCCACCCAGGCTCCATCCCAAACTGAGCTACAGTCAAGGCCCTGGTGACACCTGAGGGGTCCTTCCGGGACCTTCTCACCTAACCTTGGAAGAAGGAAATTCAGGGAGCGGAGGGGCTCCAGATAGAGATGGGAAGTCATAGAGCTTCCAGAAAGTGACATAACCTGCCCGGAATCCTGCTTCATGGCAAACACCAGACCCGAGTGAGTCAGGCCTCTGACCTCTTTGGAAGGGAACAGGGTTAACCGACCTAAGGGATCCCATGAAGGCTGGGGTCAAATTATGTAAACCAAAATGCCCAGCACCCAGTACGCACAACGGCTGGGAGGTGCATGTTTCGAGGGGGGTGGACAGGTCGAGGGAGGCAGGCCCATGCAGCCGTGAGGATCACGCCCGCCGAGTCCCGGGCAGGCCCCAGCAGCTAGAACAGGCCAAGACACACGTCCCGGCCTAAAGGCTTACAGGTCAAGTTTCACCAAAGGTGCAGTTAAGACCTCAAATCCTTCTCCAAAGTCAGGGGCTTAGAAGTTGCCAGAAATTTCAAGGTAGGCATTCAAGCTTAAAGTTTTCCATTTTGTGAATTTCCTCTGATTCTCTCTGAAAGGTTGAAGCAAAACTTAGTCTCAGCAAATGATTAGGAAGCCAAGTCCTAATGCCAGAAATGGGATTCTAACTATCAGGTAAAATTAGCACTTTATTTTTTTAGTTCAAGCATAGTTGATTTTCCCTGGTGCCTCAGAGGGTAAAGAATTCACCTGCAACACGGGAGACACAGGTTCAATCCCTGGGCTGGGAAGATGCCCTGGCGATGGAAATGGCAACCCATTCCAGTATTTTTGTGTAGAGAATCCCATGGACAGAGGAGCCTGGCGGGCTACACTCCATGGGGTCACAAAGAGTCAGACACGGCTGAGAAACTTGCACTTTTACTCACAGGTGATTTACAAGGTTGTGTTAGTTTCAGGTGTATAGCAAAGTGATATATACATACTTTTTCAGATTCTTTTCCCACATAGGTTATTACAAATATTTTTAAATTTGCTTTTAACTGGAAGATAATTTGTTTGCAATGTTGTGTTGGTTTCTGCTATACAACATGAATCATATTATAAATATTGAGTTCCCTGTGGTATACAGTAGGTCCTTGTTTATCTATTTTATATGTAGTAGTGTGTATATGGAGAAGGCAATGGCACCCCACTCCAGTACTCTCACCTGGAAAATCCCATGGACGGAGGAGCCTGGTAGGCTGCAGTCCATGGGGTCGCCAAGAGTCGGACACAACTGAGCGACTTCCCTTTCACTTTTCACTTTCATGCATTGGAGAAGGAAATGGCAACCCACTCCAGTATTCTTGCCTGGAGAATCCCAGGGACACGGGAGCCTGGTGGGCTGCCGTCTATGGGGTCACACAGAGTCGGACACAACTGAAGTGACTTAGCAGCAGCAGTGTGTATATGTTACTCCCAAATTTCTAATTTATCCTTCCTGGCATTTTCTTTCAATCAAGACTCCCTGCCAGGGTATGAGCAATGCAATGGCCATGTGTCTAGAAGCATCTACTTTTTTTTGGCCATGCCACATGGCATGTGGGATCTTAGTTCCCCGACCAGGGATTGAACCTGCGCCCCCTGCAATGGGGCTTCCGTGGTAGCTCAGCTGGTAAAGAATCCACCCTGCAATGCAGGAGAGCACAGTTGGATTCCTGGGTCGGGAAGATCCCCTGGAGAAGGGAAAGGCTACCCAGTCCAGTGTTCTAGCCTGTACAGTCCGTGGGGTCACAAAGAGTCGGACAAGACTGGGTGACGTTTCACTTTCATTTTCCCCTGCAGTGGGAGCACAGAGTCTTAACCCCTGCGTCACCAGAGAAGCCCCTAGTAGCATTTACAGAGCTCCTTCCTGGAGCAATCTGCATCCACTGAGGGCATCCTGAGGGCAGGGACTGAACTTAATTTATCTTTATCCCCAAAGGCAAACCTCAATGAAGGTTCAAGGATTGTGGAAGGAGCCTCAGATGCAAAGCATTGAATTCCAATAAGGAGTGGAAGAATTACAAAGCTTTTGTCCTGGAGGTATGCTCGTTTGATAGGTCATCTAATTGGGAAAGGCAAAGCTCAGACACCTGTAAAAGGAGAACCAATTACTAAGGACAAAACAATTCGTTAACAATGGAGGGAGGGGTTGGGGGAAGGGGAGGTGCCTCAGAGAATCCAGAAAGTTTGGGGGGACAGATAAAACTTAAGCTTTGATTTCAAGTGGAAGGGACCTGGGATGCCAGCCTTGGGGGAGGGTTTCCTGGGGGCCTGAGGGGGAAGGTACCAGCCCAAAGAGACCACTGAGGAGGTCTACAGCCTCTGACGGCCTGACCCTCTTCCCTGAAAATTAAAAACCCAGGCCAGGGAGCTGCTAATAGCTAGAGTGTTTAACTTATTGCTGTGTCCTCTCTCCTGAGGCATTTTATTAGCAATGATCGCTTCCAAGTGGAAGCTACTTCTCTTAAGAGATTCTCACAGGATTCAGGCGTCTCAGGAGTGCTTGGCCGCCGAGGTTCACTTGCCGCACAGGGAAGCTTAGTTTGGGCGAACACTCAGGGGGCAAGGGTTATGGATGTGGGGAAAGCGGGACAATCAGAGACAGGTCCTCCGGCCCGAGTGCTCCGAACGCCCACCCCGGGCCTGGCCTCGGGGACGGGCCCTCCCTGCCTGGTTTCCGGAAAGAGTCCGGGAGGGAGAGGATCCCTGCCCGCGGCGGCGCCGACCCTGGGGGCTTCCTGCATTTCCCGCACGCGGACGGGGAGGGAAGGGCGAGGGTTATCCGGTCCCGTCACCGCTCCGAACCCGGAGGAGCCGCCGGAGGAGCTCCCGCTAGGCCCCCGAAGGGCGTCGCGCCCCTGACCCCCAGGCCCCAGGTGACGCGGTCAAGGCCGGAGCGCAGCCAGGCGGGGGCGCGCCGGGACCCCACGGGCCGGAACCGCGGCACACGCCGCTCCCGGAGGCTCCGGCTCTGCAATTTGAACCGAGGAGGCCGGGCGGCCCGGCCGCGGTTCGCAGCGGCCATTGGCTGCGGCGGCGCGGTGACATCAGCGCGGGGGGGGCGCGGGCGGAGCCCGGGAGGGGAGTGTCCGAGCGGCTCCCAGCCCCGAGCCCGAGAGCCAGAGGCAAACCGATGCCGAGCGGACATGGGCCGCCAGCCCCGGCGCCTAGCCGAGCCCACGGAGCGGAGCGCGCAGCTGCGCCGGCTCGGCGCTCTCGTCTCTGGGGACCCAGGTAGGCGACGGGTCCTCCCCCCACCCCGCCTTTGGCCGCGACAGCCCCCCGGCGCCCTGCGGGGCCTGGGTGGGCTCGGTGTGGGGACCTCGATTCCCCCACCACCACCAAGGGGGCGGAGGGGATTGAAAAAGGCGCTATAGGGGCGGCGGGGCCGGGAGCGGGGCCGGGTGTCCCTATTCCTGCGCCCGCCCCCGGGTGGCCAGGCTGGGGCCCGGGGCCACGCACCGGTATCCGAGCAGATCCGGGCTGGGGAGGAGGGGGTGGCGGTCGATTTCCCCTCCCCAGACTGGGCTTAGCCGGTCGGATCCGGGCGCTGCTCCGGGGGTGGGGACGGGGGACCACCCGGCTTTGAACGGTTCACCCCTTCGCCCGGGTGGGTGACGCTGGGGCGGGAGCACAGCCTTCGGCGGCGCGCGGTGCCCCCGAGAAGGGGGCGTGTGTGCAGAGTTCTCCGTGAATCAGAACCCGATCGCTCGCGCGTAGTGGTAGAGGCGTGCACACTCGCCCTGGTACACTCGCTGCAGCACACGCCGCCCCGTGTCACCGCGCCGCGCGGAGAGGGGCGACGAGCCGCCCGGCAGGGAACGGCCGAGCGAACAAACCCTCCTCCCGCCCCACACCCTCCCTCCCCGACTCGCCCCGCCCCGCCCCGCGCGCCCGCCTCCTCGGGAGACCGGGAGGCCGAGGCTGGGGGGGCGGCCGCGGCGCCGATAGGCCGGGTGGGGCAGCTTCCGAGCCCGGCCGGTGGCAGCGCGCGGGACCCGGCCGAGCGCTCCGGGCCTGGCCTCGAGCCGGGAGCGGCGGGTTAATGATTTAATCACCCGCTCAGAGCGGTGGAGCGCGATCGGCCGTCTGTAGCTCCGCCCCCTCCCCGGAGCGCCCTCCGTCCCGGGGGCACAAAACTGCCCCCCACCAGCCCCGGGCGCGTCCCGGGTGAGCCGCTCTGCGCGCCGGGCCGCCGCCGGTGAGTGTCCCGGCCGCCGGGGGAGCTGGGCGGGAATCGGAGCGGGGACTGGCGGGCTTCCCGAGGGAGGACGGGCCGGGGCGTGTGTGTGTGTGTGTGTGTGTGTGTGTGTGTGTGAGTGTGAGTGTGTCTGGGGGAGGGGTGCTCTCGGCTAACTCAAACCAGATTCCTCGTTTCCCGACGCGACGCCGTAGCCTGCGCCTGGGAAGTTTTCTTTTTCTCCCCGGGAGAACGAAGGGGAAATACAATGCTTTCTCTTTTCTTGTCACGCTTGCGATCTGACAGGCTCCCACGGCCCTGGGCTGCGTCCCCGGTGCCTATTCTCTGCCCCTTTAGCTGAGCAGTTGAACGGCGGACAAGGGTCCCTGAGCTGTGTGAAGCTCCCTGCTCCTCTTCTGGGGAGGTTAGGTGCCGTTGGTGGTGGTGGTGGGGAGGGGTATCTCCCTCTTCCTGACCGCCCCCTCCAGCGACCATCTGGACCTGAGCGAGCTCCGCCATCCAGCGCGCGTAAACAATGAGGGGCCCGGTTACAGGAGGGCCTCCAGCAACGCAACTTCTTTGCGCAGTCTGGGTCTCTAATAACTCCCTACTCCCTCCGCCCCTTTCCAAGGCCGAGGTGGAGGAGGGGACCCCCCGGCAGGACGGACTGAATTTTAAGAGAACAAAGAACAGGGCACAAAGGAAGGGGGAAGCTGAGCTGTGGGTTTCCCCCAGAGAAGGGGAGTTTGCTGGACCAGGCCTGGGCTTAGCCAAGCCTCTAGGTGGCCCCAGGGCTCCAGAGGCAGTAATGGGACACCCGCTGAGGACTTGGAACGAGAGAGGCTCCCTCCCTGGGGGGTAGCCAGGACCCCGTGTGAATCTGGGGGCAGGGCGGTGCCTGTGGATGCCAGCTTTCATCAGCCGCCCTGTGCAAGGTGCCCGTGTGACCGACTGATTGCTGTGGTTTATCTCCTCTGAACTTGGACTTTGCCCCTCCACTCCCTGGGGACAGCTGCTCCTTCCCATAAATGGGGGTTCTGTGAACCTTGGGAGACCCCCGGGCAGTTTCTCCTGGTCTTCCCAGGGATTCTGGGGACACTGCAGAGACTGGGAGGGGGTCGGTGTGATGAGATGAGCCTGGGGTTTGGGGTCTCCGCCGGCCGCTCTGCCGTCTTCCTGAGTTCCTGGAGCTCCAGCTCACGGGTGACCGTGTGCTCATGAGATGCTCCCTAGCTCAGGCCTCGACTTTGAGGATTCTTCCTGTCTTTTTCTGGAATGTCCACCTTTCTCTTGACTCCTCTTCCATTTCCCTCTCATTTCTCTCTCCCCTCCCCAAACCGCCCCCTCCCCCCCAACTCACCGATGCTCACCCCAATCCCATGTAGGGACACACCCAACCGACTTTGTTCCTGTTGCCTCATGAAACCCAACAGTCCAGCCCTCACAGGACTGGAGACCGGGGAGCCCCAGGCCCAGAGATTGTTGTCTGAGAAGTGGGGGGGGATTGGGTGGATGTTGAACCCCAGAGAAGGACCCTAGACCCTTCTTTACCCTCAGGAGCTTTCGATAGGACCTCTGGTTGGCTCTGGCTCAGGGCTCCTCGCCGCCTCCGCCTTTGGAACGGCTGATTGATTTCTGCAGCCAGGACAGGCTGTGCCCAGGTGTGGCAGGCAAGGTGCCTGCGGGAGGCCGCCCTCCGCCCTCTCGCCTGCCCCCTCTCCTCCGAGCAGGAAGGTGGGACCAAGCTGGGACCGGAGGCCTCAGAGGCCAGACTTGCTGTCAGGCAGTGACTCCAGTCTCCAGTGGCTGGAGCTTCCACAGGCTCAGAGGATCCTGTCCCTGTGGGGGGAGGGAGGAGCCCGTCCCTTGGAGGAACAGGATCTGGGTTGATGCCAGAGATATGCTTGGGGGCGGAGGGAGAGGAGTTGAGCAATCTGGCCCTGGAAGCTGCGAGAGCCTCTCCTGACCTATGTGCTGGAGGCCTTTCCACAACCTTGGGGAAGGGAACCGAGCTCTGAACCCACGGGCAGAGCGTCCTCAAGGCCAGCACCTCTGGGGACTCGGGGAGGGTGGGATCCTGTTGGGAGGGACTCGTGTGGCAACTGGACGTGACCCTTTGCTCACAGGGCGCCGAGAAGGAAGTTGAACCCTGAAGGATCCGGCATTCCCACTCACTGAGTCCCTGAAACTCTATTTTAAAATACAAGGAGCCTTGGGCTTCCTTCCAGGAACTCTATCAGAGTCTCTCCCCAGGCACTACCAGCTTGCAGCTCGGTGCTGCAGGCCAGGGAGGCAGCACTGATGTCTAGACCCCCCCACCCACCCCTTTCCAGGAGCAGGGGCTCTGGTGGCCCCCACTCAGCCTCCCAAGCTCAAAAGGGTCTCCTTTTCGGGTCAGGTGAGCCCCGTTTGGGGTTACCTAGCCCGTAAGAAACCGCTGGCATTTCCCCCTTGTTCCTTCATCCCTGGGGGTTGAGGGCATCTGAAAAGCAGCAGAGCTGGGACAAGAAGGATCCCTGGGGCTGACCTCAGGGACAGCATCTCTTGCTCAGCCAGGCCGCTCTGACCACCATCTCCTCCCCTGGCGAGCAGGGTGGCAGACGATGTCTGCCAGGGCAGCCTCCCTGGGAGCATCTCAGGGTTCTTATACCTGCATCCAGGCAGTTCTTGGAGTAACTGGACTTGGTCTGCAGACCCCAGCTTCAGATCCGTGACAGTGAAGTCGGGCTCTGTTCAGGTGTCTGCTCCCCGCCCCTCCTTCATCTCTGCACTCAGATGTCCACTCCCTGCAGCCCTTCTCCGTTCCTCAGAACGTTGTCCTTGGCCCACTGAGACATCAAGCGGAGCCCCTGTGTTCCCCCTGCCCTTGGGGTTGAAGTCCCAGTCAGATGGTGGGAATGGAGAGCCAGAGAGGGTACAGAAGAACCCTCCAGGGCTGGCAGTACCGTCTGTGGACACCTCTGATGAGGATCCAGTGGGGAGTTAATCATGTTGATAAGCAACCATTATTTGTTTCTGGTAGCTGGTCCCACCGATTTCTAAGTTCGCTGACCTACATCTTAGGGAGGAACGGGAGGGCCTTATCCCCTGTATTGAACTGAAATCAGAATGAACTGAAGTCCCACTGAGAAAAGCCAGGCTCCTCCGCCTGTTTCCTTAAAGGTTAAAAGGTAAAGAAGAGAGAAGGGAAGGCAAATGGGGAAAGAGACCAAGTCTAGGGGCTGCGTGATCCCACTGCTGGTCTGGACTAGGCAGTCCACAGCTGGGCTCTGAAGCTCCAAGAATACCCCCTCCCCACAACAATTCATCCTGGGGCCCCCAAGGACTTTGAAAGGGGTCAAGCCTGGGAGCCTTTTGGGTCAGGGAGTCCTCGGGTGACACTGAAAGTGTGTGTCCTCTTTGAGCTTGGGGAGTGACTGTTGGCAGAAAGTCCCAGGGGATGCTGGAATTCTACCTTTCAAGGTGTAGAGATGGGGCACCTGCTGAAAAAGAACACGTTATAGCATCATTTTCACAGCAGACAGGGAAGCGTGCTCACCCCTTATGTGTCCTCGTGTAAGGGCTTTACCTGTGTTAGCTTATTTCACCTTCACAGTAGTGCTAGGAAGTACGTGATGTTATCAGTCGCTTTATAAACTAATAAGGACACTGAGGCACAAGTACCTTGCCCAGCGTGGCCGAGCCAGCTGGTCACCGGGGAGTCTGGCTCCAGGGTCCCCCAGGCTGCACGCTCCATCCCGCAGAGTCAAGGTGGAAATTCACCAGCCTGCTCTAGAGCCGGACCTGATCCGCCTGGCTCCCTCTGGAGACTCAGGGTGTCCTTTGACGCCCCACTCCTCAGCTCAGCACTCTGCTCTTAGGAGAAGCCAAGTGAAACCAAACAAGATCAGGCCGATCTGATTGCAAGCCCAGCCGTTTCCTTCTGGGGCCCCGGGCAGGAGGGGGGAGCATGGGGCCCCCCGCAGGCACTCCGTTTCCTGCCCTCCTCCAGCTTCTTCCCGCTGTGATGGGAGCTGGGTGGCTGGGGAAACACACAGGGACACCCACACGCCCCGACTCCCACCCCCACCCCTCCAGGACGAGGCGCGTAAACTGGTGAAGTTGCCGATTGCCCTCCAGCCACTGGCTCCTCTCGGCTTGGCTCCAGAGCTGCCGCTTCCTGTCACCCCGGGTCAGGGCTCACTCCTTTCCCTCCGGAGCGGCTGTGACTCCTGGTTAGTGATGGGGCAGGGCCTTTCTCCCTCCATGCCAAGCCTTCCTTGCTGGCCCTCCTGCTCTCCTTCCTCTAGCCTGAAGCATAGGCTTCTGGGATGAAGAGGGAGCAGGGTGGAGAGAGAATGGCCCATCCCTAGCCCAGGAGGAGCGTGGTTGCCCAACTCTATGGACTTCCTGGGGTGGGGGGCGACTGTGGTCTCTATGTTGCGGGATTTGTCTTGTCCTTTCCCTGGAGTGGTGGGAAATGAGGAGCCTGGACTTGCAATATTTTAACCTGAAATTCTGTGCAAAGTGGTTTCCTGGCGGGTACTCATGCGTCCATAACTTTCGTCAGATATGAGTCCAGCACCCCCAGCAATGCTTACGGCACTCCCCTGATACACCTCATGGTCAAGTCGGAAAAGCCCAGGGTTCAGAATCGGGCAGACTGGGACAGCTTTGTGCTTAGCAGCTGTGTGACTCAGGGGAGGCATTTAACTCACAGCCTCAGTTTTCTCATCTGCAAGATGGGAATGATGCCGATAACTCTATGGGATTGTTGGGAAGCGTACTTAGGGTCTTTCAAATGCCTAGGACGGTGTTCTTACTTGCCCCTCCAAAAGGGAAGCTTAAACAAGATAAAGGGAAGCTTAAACAAGATAAAGGGAAGCTTAAACAAGGTATAGTGATGTCCATTTTCTTTCTCATGCTTTCTCCATGACCTGCGGTCCAGGGGGCACGTAGCCACCTGAAGTCCACGATAGCATCTAAGGTATCATTTCCTATTCTTTAAGCCAGACTGGACATTGTAGTTTTCGGCAATCAAAGGGTAAGTTAATTATCCAAACTGCAGTGTGTTTTCCCTCAGCCTGAGTGACTGGCATTGTTTTCCTAAAACTGTAAGAACTATAAATTCTCTAAGATGGTTGAGAATATCTTTATGAATCCAGTGGTGAGTATCACAATTAACGGAAATACCTCTAAAACAGCATCATCAATAGGAACATAATGCCAGGCACGTAAAGAAATTTTATGGTTCCCAGTAGCTACATTTTAAAAACTACAGACTGATGAAACCCGTTTTTATTTTGCTTTAATTTTTTGGCTGTGCTGTCCCGCACACGGGGCCCCAGTTTCCCAACCAGGGACAGAACTCATGCGTCTGCACTGGAAGCTGAGCGTCTTAACCACTGGACCGTCAGGGAAGTGCCCTGGTGAAATCGATTTTAATGTTATATTTAAGCCAGTATGTTCAAAATACTGTCATTTCACCATGTAATCATAAAAAATATTAACAAGATATTTTACATTTTTTTTATACAAGGTCTTCAAAGTCCAGTGTGTTTCTTACATGTATTGTTTGTTTAGTCGCTAAGTTGTATCTGACTCTTTTGCAACCCCAGGGACTGTAGCCCGCCAGGCTCCTCTGTCCACGGGATTTCCCAGGCAGGAATGAATATGGAGCGGGTAGCTGTTTCCTTCTCCAATATTTTACACCAGTAGCACATGTGAGTTGGGATGCTAAATTTCATAAATACCCCCTCCGAATTGGGATTTACAGTTGAGAAAGTAGATTCACACACTCGAGGTGTTTTAAATATACTTAGGCTTTCCAATAACTGAATCAGGCGTCAGTTTTTCATTTAAAATCATTAAAATGGAAGAAGATTTAAAAACTCAGTTCCTTGGTGGCACTCGCCGCATTTCAAGCACTCGACAGCCTGATGTGAGTGGGCTACTGTGCTGGATGACTTGGATTTAGGATCGCGCTGTAAATGCCAGGAACCGGGCGCCTCCTTGTCAGTAGTAGAAGTCAACATTATGTTGGCAATTGTAGCAAATTTAACAAGATAAGAATGAGGAATGGAGGAGGCAGAATTATTATTAGTTGCAGATGCTGGGTTGGTCTACTTGCAAAGCTCAAAAGATTTAATCATATGGTTGATTAGGGTGTGTAAAGACAGTACAAGCTTAGTAGGGTAGACATTAAATAGATATAAATTTTAAAATTGCAGCTTTCCCATATACCAGTTACCACCAGTCAGAAGATACAGCTACGTGAAAGGGGCTGGGTATAAAACCCATTCACAATGAAAGACCATAAAATAAATCAGAGCAAACACGACAAGATGTGTGTCAGACTTGTAGGAAGACAACCCACAGAATTTAATGGAGAATGTCTAAAAGACTTGAATAAATGGATATGAAGACATGATGTTGTGATAACATCAACTCTCCCCAAATTAATTTATTGTTTGCTTTCTTTCAATCCCAATGTAATTCCCTCAGGATTTCTGTCTCAAGTCCTTCGGGAAGACTTAACTGCATTAGAAAAGCCAAGAAGTTTTCAGGGAAAAAAGTTAAAGTAGGGAGATTATCCTACTGACTACTCAAAACATATTTTACAGAGTTGATAGTATAGACCTGGTTTCGGAATAAACAGAGACCAATAAGCAGGATGTGAAGAACTGACTCATTTGAAAATACCCTGATGCTGGGAAAGATTGAAGGTAGGAGGAGAAGGGGACAACAGAGGATGAGATGGTTAGATGGCGTCACCGACTCCATGGGCATGAGTTTGAGCAAGCTCTGGGAGTTGGTGATGGACAGGGAGGCCTGGCGTGCTGCAGTCCATGGGGTCACAAAGAGTCAGCCATGACTGTGCAACTGAACTGAACTAAAGAAGCAGGGAAGTCCAGAGAAAGGGTGGGTGGTATCTATATCTATATATATCTGATGAAGGTAGCATCTGATCCTTTACTCATAATTTATACCAGTTTTATACAGAATCAGTGACTAACTTCGTTATATTTTAATTTTTTATCTATTTTTAAATGACCTGCAGTTTCAAGCCACAGACATCTTTGTGTTTCCTTTACTAGTATTTTTATCTCCATGAGTAATTTTTCATTGTTACATTACCTGGTAGTTTTAGAAGAAGTGAATATTTTCATAAAACTTGGGAGTGGGGAGGGTCTTTTGCTTCGTGGTTTTAGAGCCAGAAATTATAAAACAGATTTAAGCATTTAAAAACTAATAAGCACTCCATGGAAAAGAAAACAACAAAATCACCACATTGTAGACAGGCATATGATACACTTGCAGAAATATTTGCAAAATATAGTCAACATTCTTAAGAGCCTTAAGATTTAAAGTCATACAAATCCATTGGAAAAGATAAAGGACCGCCCCCTCCCCCGCCCCCAAAATGGGTAAACTGGCTTCCACAAGCAATTCATTAGAGAAATATTTTCTAAAATGCCCTCCCTATTTGGTAATGGGAAAAATGAAAATGCAAATTACAAGTTTGCAAAGGTGGTGGTGACCATGGTTTTTTGTTGTTCTCAGCTAAGGACACCACGATGCCTGGCATTGGGCAGCGTCATCCTCTATGTTGGTGAAACTGTAACTTGGTAAAAACCTTCTGGAGAACAAGTTAGCAAGCGAAACAAAAGTAATTTTACTCACTTATCGGTGTGTATCCTCCGGAAATGGACCTGGGCAGACTTAGCTGGAAGGCTGCTTGTTACAGCGTTGGAAAGAAACTGAAACGTCAGTGGCCTGATGTAAAATAGGCTATTAGGACTTAATCTAGAATAATGTAGCGATATTTATGAACATGTAACCATTTTCACTCAAATGCGAGCAGTGGTTGGCTTTATTCATCCCTCTATGGTGGAAAGTGCTGCTTGTATTTTGAAAAAGGGGGGGGGGGGGAGGGGCGGAGAAACACGTCTAAATTAGCATTATCCCTGAGAAGTAGCATGCAAATCTCGTATGTAATTTACGGTTTAAATAGATGCATTTGAAAAAGTAAAAAGAGGTGAAACGACCGTTTTCTTTAACTCAGTATATTCCAAATATTATCCTTTTCTAATATGATATCATTTGACAATATTTTAAAATATTATCATTTGAAAAGATTAATTCTAACATGCAATCCCTGTGGGAAATGAGCAAAGTCGCACTCTCTTTTTTGAAGTCCAGTGTCTATTTTACCCTTTAGCACAGGTCAACTTGGACCTTTCAACCTGGACTCCATTTGGGGTGCACATTCCAAGCGCCCCAGGGCCACTGGGCTGGGGGCTGTGGGCCCACGCGTTCTGTAGTAACGCCTGGAGAGGCGGCAGAGGGTGGGGTCCTTAAGGTCTATGCTCCATCCAGGCCAGCGTCCTGATCACCTGGAGCCAGTTCATCCCCCTCCCCAGTGGTACTCCTCCCCGCCTCCCCCAGCCCCCAGGGATGCCTGGAGAGTGGGCGGTGGCTGCTCGCTGCTGCGGAAAGCTTGTAGTGAAATTGGGCCTTTGTTCACTTTCCCTTCCTTCCAGGAAGAATCTATCTGCCAGAGGATGTTTATCTCCAGGAAACGGGACTTGTGGCTCCCTTGGGCCAATGAACCCAAGGTCTAGATTGACTCGGAGAGGCAGGGAGGGTGGAGCCAGCGCCAGGCACCCAGCCTGGGAGGTTTTAGGGGAGGGATGGGGTCCAGGGGCTGGTCTTCCTTTCTGGCAACCGGGAACCACCAAGAAACACAAGCTGGAGATTGGAACAGGGGCAGGCATGAAAAACACTTGAAGTGGGGCTTCGTGCTGGGCCCACGCTTGACTCTGCTGGGCCAGTCCTGGCTTTTGCTGCAGGGGGGTCCTCCCCACCTCTCACCTCCCAGGGAGGGTCCTCAGAGCAGGAAGCAGGGGTGAGATCTGGAGTAAGGAGGGGCCGCCCATTTGAACCATCCCTGGGAGCAGATGCCTGATGGGGGTGTCCGTCAAGTGAGTCTCAGTCCCCAGGTCTTAGATAAACAGCCTGCCTGCCTAATCCCACCCTATCACCATCTCTGTCCGTGAGCACGTTCTCAACTGTGGACATCTGAGTCATCCAGGGGGTTGTGTCCCCAAGGTCTGCCAGAAACGGGGCTCAAAGCACCATTTAGTAGCTGAGAGAGAGAGAGAGCATGAGGGCATTCACTCCATCCGAGCCTCGGTTTCTCTTTTCTGTACAATGGGGGCGATCCTGACACCCTGCGCGCAGGGCCAGGGACCCAGGTTTAATGATGCCGCCACACAATGCCTGGCACGTGGCAGGCACCCGGTGTATGGGAACTGCTGACGGCATGCCTATGTCTGCATTGCTGGTGGTCGGCCAGTGGCTGGGGCCCCGTGTCCTCGTGTGACCCCGCCTCTCCGTGTTCCCTCTGCTCTCTGGTAGCCATCAGGAGACCCGAGCTGGGGCTGTGGAAGCAGCAGAGACCAAGCCGTCATCTGCCCAGGGTACCACTGGCGGATGGCTGCTGTGGGAGGCTGGCCTCCAGCTCAGGGCTTCCGTGTCACTGGAAATTGGCCAGTCTCCGGGGTGGAGTGGAGATTGTCATTTCTGAATTGCTAGTTGTTGGAAAGCAGGTTCTTGGGGGCAGGGGGTGGGTCCTAAGCTCCCTATTTCCCCTGCCACCGGGTTTTATAGGTTGCCCACTTTGTCCTCCCAGGCAACTTAAAACAAGGACATGATAAACTTGTGATAAACTCTGTCCTTCTAGGGGAGGTGCGGATTTAGCAGAAGGGGGAGAGAGAGAGAGAGAGAGAGAGAGGACAGACATCAACAGGAGATTTTTTGATCCTTTGATTTGAGAGTATGTGGCCTGAGCCCCACGCCCTTGCCCTTCCCCTCCCAGCCCCCACCCAGCGCCTTGTATGGGCTGCAGCTGCCAGAGCCTGAGAATCTGATAGTTTAAAGCTGGTTTGGAAATTAAAATTTTTTCCTTAAGCCTTTGATGCTTTGGGATTTTTACTATTATTATTATCAAAACAGCACTGCCACATTAAAGGAAACTTTTTTTTTTTTTTTCACAAAAGCCCATTTTCCTCTCCAGCCTGACATCACTCCTTGATTTCTCCGCCTGCCCTTTTGCCTTTCTTTGAGGATGCGTATGTGTGTGTCATCTGTGATCACTGCATGTAAACAAGTCTAAGTTCTGCCTTTTTCTCCTGCTCGAGGTTGTTTGATGATCAGTTTCCCACATCCTGCGTGGTCGTCATAGACCCCGCTTCTTGTGCTTGCAGGATAATCTGTTGAGTTAACGTGTCCTTGTTTTCTCAACCATTTTCTTGTTGCTGGGTGTTAGGCTGTTTCCAGTCTCTTGATATTATGAATGAGGCATCAGTGGCTATCTGTGTTGCAGACTTTTTTCTGCTCTGAAGTAGTTCCAGAGGGTGGGTTTCCCACTATGGGGGCTCCTGGATCCTTCTCAGTTTAAAGTTAAGTGTTTCAAGAACCTGCCGTAATGGCCGATGCCCCAAGACCATCCCATCCTGGGGTCGTTTTGTCCCTCCCTGCCTGGTGGCATCTGGTACCCGCTGCTCAGTGGGTGGGAAGTCCTCCCCTTCCCCTTTCCTGGCTCAGTGCCAGGATAACAGACTCAAGAAGGTCTAGCCCCATGCCTGGCAGTGAGTCAAAAGCCCGTGTTATCTGCGAGGACCTATAGAGACTGGGAGATGGGGGCCTGGGCGTCAGCATGCCCTGGGCCCCCCATCAGCTCTGTGGCCTTGGGCACGTGCTCTTCTCCAGCCCAATAGCCCGTCAAGGCCACTGGATGGGATAATCTCTGGGCTGTCCTTCACTTCTCAGTCTTGGGAATCTCTGAAGTTGAGGGCATTGTGGATGGCTCTGTGGGCGTCATGTGGCATTGTGGGTATCACCCTGTAGCACCACCCCCAGGGGCGCATACAAAATCCACTGAGGGGCTTCCCTGGTGGTCCAGCAGTGCCGGGGGGTGTGGGTTCAATTCCTGGTTGGACAACGAAGATCCCACATGCTATGTGGCATGGGCAAAATATTTTTTTTGTAATTAAAAAAATAAAAATTCTACCGAGATGTGGGAAGAAAAACACCAGAACTATGTTGTATTTTGGCCTTTTTTTTTTTTTTTTTTAAGGAAAACTAAAACCTATTAAGTGATTCATGGATTGACAGTAGCCTCATATATAACCTATAAAATATATATCTATGTGTGCGTGTGTATACAGATTACAGGCTCCATGCTTTAATGTGCCGAGATCCCCACACTCTGGGTCATGCATCACTATTTTAGTGATTGGAGCCGGGCTGTGGGAATAAAGCCCTGGCTTCCATCCATGACCCCAGGGCAAATCTCTTAATTTAGTCTCTTCATCTCCAAGAGCATGGTCGCTCCACAGATACACAAGTGGTACAGAAGTTATAATAGTGATATTTCATGCTTCCATCCTGGGCTCTTTTTTTTTTTTTTTTTTTCCTTCCCTTAATTTAATTGCAGCCGTTCAGGCTCAGATTATTTTAAGACAGGGCTTCTCAACACCCTGGTGCCAACAGCAGACTTTCAAATAGAGAGGGCTGGTGGCAGTGTTAGTGAAGGGACAAAAGCTTCCAGATACACTCAAGGCAGCGAGAGCGACCCCACGGCCCTGCCGATGTCCCTCCTGCTCTGCGTAGCAACGGGCATCAAAGCTCCCGAAGTCTCCTCTGTTCCCTCTGCCGCCGGCCGGCTGTTGGAATAAAGCAGTCTTCCGCTTTCTCTGGGGCTCCTTATCGTCTCAGGATAAGGCGGATGAGCACTCCAGAAAGCGACAGAGCCTCAGGACGCCCGTGGCCCTCCTGGCGCCCGCGTTTCTTGCACAATCTCCTGCATCGTGTTCTTCCAGCTGTTGGATGTTCTGAGCACAACGCCACCCCCGCCCCTGCCCCATTCTGCAAATTCAGCTTCTTCCCGGTGACAGCGTTGGTTGCACCCCCGAGCGAAAGGTCCCTGGCCTACCAGGCGAGACCCCCTCTGCTGGGCTCCAGCTCCGCTCGGAGCCTATCCTGCAGTCTGTCCTCCGTCTCCTCCCCCATCGGGATGCTCAGGCCCTGGGGTCTCCACCTGCAAAACCGGCCCTGGATGTGTCCTAACCCTAGCACACCCCGCCCCGTCCAGCTCCTTCATCACACCCTCATCCTGGCCCCTGTCCATCTCCGCAACCATAGCCTCGTCCTAGCGCACATCCTCTTTGCCCTGAATTCCTGCTTCCCCTCCTCTCTGCCTGAAAAAGCTTCTGGTATCCAGCCCAAGGCACAACCAAGCTCGAATGCCCTTGCTTGGGGATGGCCTGGGTGGTTAGAAGTGGACATGCTGGAGGGGGTGGGTGGCTGTGGCCGTGGGCGTGGAAGTCTGAGTCCTCCGTGTACCGGGTGAGCTTACAGGCCAGCTGCACAGTGGGAGGCCTGTCCGGCTGCCCCGGAGGAGCTCAGGTCCATCGGGGAGCCGCTGGGCTAGTGATGAGGCGGGGCAGTGCCCTCTGGACAGCCTGTCAGGGAGGATGAGGGAGGGTGTGGTCAGAGTTGATCCAACCAGGGGCCTGGCCTGGCCTCGCAAGGAGGGCTCCTCGCCCTGCCGTGGAGGAATGCTCTGTGCTCAGTGGGCCAAGAGGAGCAGAATCGGATTCCAGAGGAGGCGAGGGAGTCAGGGAGAGATGCAAGATGCTGTTGTCTTCCCTTGCTCCGCCAGGAAAGCGGGATGTGGCTTCTGGGGTGGAGGGGGGCAGGGGCGTCCCGCCCAGGGTGTGCCGTGGGGAGTGGCTGCCTATTTTAGCCACTTCCCCTGAGCTGAGTCACGGGGCTCAGTAGAGCCCCCTCCTGAAGCCCACGGCACCCTGGGGCACAGGCCCCTTCCTGGTGGCACTCAGCATCACCCCCCAAACTGGTGCAGGCCACCTGCTTGTTCTTATCCTCAGAGTTTCACCTCTTCACCCCCAGCTTGCTCCCTGTTCAGAGCTTAGGCTGACAGTGTCATGAGGGTGCTGTAAGACCAGATATTTGAAACAGCCTGGTGAGCGGACTCTGACTAGTCCTGGAGCTGCAGCCGTAGGGCTCCAGGGCTGCAGGGTCCCGTGGGCCCCCCTTGCTGGGCAGGGCACCCAGTGAGTGACTCCACCTAGGCCCCCGCTCTCAGGACTTGGGGCGTTCTCATGCTGGAGGTCAGAGATGGCTTGGTTTCTCATGAGCCACAAAGCCTCGTCCCCACCCCCAGGCGAGACCACGGGTGGCAGATAAGCGCTGGCCAGACCTGCCTGGGCTTCCTGGGGTGCGGGGCTCTGCAGGGGCCTAGGGATCTCCCTGCCGGCGCCTCGAGCCCTGACCTCTAGCTCTCCCCTTGAGAATGTCCCGGGAGAGGGTGATAGGATGGTGGGGACCCTCCTGTCCTGGAGCCATGATGGCTGGGGCCCCTGGTCCCCGCAGGTGGCCACAGGGATCCGCACCGTCCTGGCTGAGTCCGGGGCAGCGGGGCCTGCGGTTTCCTTTCCGTTCTAACAAGCACTTGAGCTCAGGGAAACCGCAGCGCCTGACGTTGCTCCCTGGGCCTGGGGATTCCTGCCATTAGCTTGAGACCCTTACGCAACTCTGGAGGTTCCTGTCACAGATCCCACAACTCTGATCCTTTTCGTTTCCTCCCCTGTTCCTCCCTCCCTCCTTTTTTTTTCCCCTGCCTGAGCAGGCATACACGCTCTCACTCCAGGACTGGGATTCTCAACCCAGGTGCTCCCCCTGCCCGCCCCACCCCCTGCCCGCGTGGGACACCTGGCCCGTGTGGAGCGTCTTTACTTGCCCCAGTCACAGCTGGGGAAGGGGTGCTGCTGGCATTGGGCAGGGAGCGGCCAGGGATGTGGCCAGAGGGCCTACAGGAAGCGGGATGAGCCCCCACCACCAAGGACTCAAAGCTCCAGGTGTCAGCAGGGTCAGCATCGCTCTTCAGCCAGCAGTCGGGGGAGGGAGTTGGAAATGGTCCCTAATCGGAAGCGCTACCCACCAAAGGCCAGAAAGAGGCCTGGCGTGGAGCAGAGAGAGCCCTGGAGCAGGAGACCGGCTTCCAGCCCAGCTCTGCCCTTTGGCACATAAATCTGGATACGTCCCTTCGCTTCAGTGAGCCTGTTTTCTCATGCAGAAAATGAAGGAGTTGTGCTGAGAGCCGAGGCTTCTGTGACCAGAGGCAGGAGCTGAGCTGCAGGCAGGTTGAGGACACGGACGCTCACCTTCCATTCTTGCCTCACTGCCCTGATGGCAGCAGAAGCCTGGGGGGTCCTCCAGTATCCAGAGTGCCTTAGAGACCTGATTTGATTTCTTCGATGCGAATAGTTCTGAAGCTGACACACTCCATTCTCCTCTTGGTTAGCCAAAGAGTTTTCCCTAAAGTTGGCCTGAGACCCCATGGCTGCCCCCAAGGGTCACATACGGTGACTCTCTGCTGGAGCAATGTGGAAGGGATGGCCCTGAGGCCGGTACTTTGCATGTGTGTCTAGTGTAGGCAGCAGCAGACTATGGCCCAGATCTGGCCCACCACTTGTGTTTATAAATAAAGTTTTATTGGGACACAGCCATGCCCGATTGTTTACATACAGCCTACTGCTGCTTTCCTACCACCGCAAAGACAGATTTGAGTAGCTGAGACCAAGACCATAACTGCCGTAAAGCTGAAAATCTTTGCTGTCTGGACCTTCATGGAAAACACTTGTCGAAACCTGGTTTAGCGGCTCCGCGTCTGATAGTTTAGAGATCAGATCCCAGGGTATAGAGAGGGGTGAGGTTAGGGGTGGAGGAAGTGAATTTTCCTAAGGGTCTGGTGAGGAGGAGGTCATCTCAAGGCCTTTCAGAGACGTCCTCCCCTGACTCTGCCAGCCCGCCTCCCTGGGGTGGCAGGTGAGCCCCGGTGCCTGGCTCCTGCTGCCTGCCGGCCCCGGAGAACTTTGCTTGCTGGAGTGACGAGTGCTGAGACTGCCTGGGGGCGGGGGAGCACGTGCTGGCAGGGGAACCATCAGGCTGGGCGTCCACAGCAGGACAAGGAACAAGGAAGGAGCACGTGGGGGTGGGGAGTGGGAGGGCGTGGAGACGTCAGGCCCAGAGCCCCAGAGCTGTAGGCTGAGGTGACACTGTCCTTGGGCTCGGGAAGGCAGAAAGGCAGCAGCCCAGAGACTTGGGTGGGAGGTGGCATTTCAACAGGTGTTTGGAGACCGACTGTGCCAAGAACCGCCGGACAGGCTTCAGTGGAGACGGGCCTGTTGCAACCCTCCGGAAGCTCATGGTCTGGTGGGGAGATGACAGTCCAGCCAGCAGCTGGAGAACGACATAGCCAGTGCCCGCTGGGGCCAGGGACATCCATAGTGCTGGGGTTGTGGGACCAGGAGGCCGGGGGGTTCTCACCAGGTTAAAGCAGGTTTCCTGGGAAGAAGTGACATCTCAGCTGAGCCCTGAGGATGCTGGGTGAGCCTGCGGACTGGTGTTCCAGCAGGGACCGTGTGTGTCCAGTTCGGAGTCCAGGAGACAGAAACTCAGGGCCAGGGTAGACCGCAGGGGTCACGGAGAGGCAAGGAGGGAGGCAGGGACCGGGCGCCAGATAGGGGGCTCTGTGCTGGGGAGTCCTGGGTGGGTTCTGTTTTAGCCAGAAGGTGAAGGATCGGGGAAGGGGAAGCAGGGCCAGGTGGGATGTGGCAGCTAGCCTGGGGCAGCATCAGGAGTGAGGCGTCCTGTGGGGTGTCCTGGGTTGCCCCTGGCAACCTGCTCTGCTCAGCCCTGGGCTGCTGGGTTTAGCCTTTGGGGCTGGTTTGGCTTCAGTGTGGGACTTCACCTTGGTCCTTGCCGGGAGTCACATGGCTGGTAGTACAAGCTTTGAGAGGCTCTCCTAGGGTCCCAGAGGATGTTCTCTGGTTCAGGTTAAACATCCTGGGGGCTGGGGGTGTCTGCAGTTGTCTCGTCCCTACCGCCCTGTGCGCCCCTAATGATTAAAGAAACGGCATTTCCCAGTCTTGGACTCTGAGAGGCGGGCAGAGGGTGGACCCTTGGCAGAGCTCGGACCCTTGGCAGAGCTCAGGGCCCCATGGAGGAGGTGCGGCAGGCGGGGTCCTCACTACTGGGACACCCAGCAAGGACCTGAGGGCTGGGGAGCTGGTTCCGTGGATCCCCGCGGCCCCACCCTCATTCTGATTCAGAGAGTGAGCAGGCCGCCCAGGTCCCTGGAGGTGTCAGCCGCGCCTCCCTGGGGCCTGTCCTGTCCTACCCCTTCTCTTAGGACAGTGACTCAGGCTGAGGTGTCCACTAACTTCACAGGGATTGAGGTCAGCCAGCTGGAAGAACTTACAGCCTGTCTCCAGACCGGTTGTTTGCAGGAGTCAAGCCCCTCCCTAGTCTGCCGCCTGCCCGTTGCACCTCCCCCGCTAGCTGGCGGCACCCTGGTGGGGTGGGGGAGGCAGGGTGTAGGGGAGACACGGTCCTTTAGAGGGCAGGGCGGCTCTCTCAAGGGTCAGGGCAGTCGTGTCAGTGGCTACCTGAACTCCAAAGAGCGCTGGCTTAGCCCCAGAGCCTGTGCAGGAGGGAGCCGGCAGGATTCTGAAATTGATCACTAGCTTATTTCACATTGTCTCACTTGGGTGGGAGAGAGGAGGTGTAAATGGCAGCCCCTGGGCCGGATGGGCTCTGGTGCTGGGCGGACGGCTGGGTTAACACTTGCCCTGCTGTGATCTTCTTGCAGCCCTGTGATCGCCTCCTCATCGCCCCTTCCAGCCGCCGGACTTCACCTCTGACCCCCGATCCACCTCCGCCGGACTTCACCTCCGACCCCCGATCCACCTCTGCTGGACTTCACCTCTGACCCCCGATCCACCTCCACCGGACTTCACCTCTGACCCCCGATCCACCTCTGTCTGACTTCACCTCTGACTCCCGATCCACCTCGGAACCCCTGATCCATCTCCACCGGACTTCACCTCTGACCCCTCGATCCACCTCTGCCAGACTTCACCTCTGACCCCCGATCCACCTCTGCCGGACTTAAGCTCTGACCCCCACCCACCTCCGCTGGACTTCACCTCTGGCCCCCGATCCACCTCCGCCGGACTCCACCTGTGACCCCCGATCCGCCTGCTGCCTTGGGGGGCCCCTCCGTCCTCCACCCCAGCAAGATGCCCATCCTCAAGCAGTTGGTGTCCAGCTCGATGCACTCCAAGCGCCGCTCGCGGGTGGACCTCACGGCCGAGATGATCAGCGCCCCGTTGGGCGACTTCCGCCACACTATGCACGTGGGCCGGGCGGGGGACGCCTTCGGGGACACCTCCTTCCTCAACAGCAAGGCCGGGGAGCTGGACGGCGAGTCTGTGGACGAGCAGGCCCCGTCCTCCTCGTCCTCCAAGCGCAGCCTCCTGTCCCGCAAGTTCCGGGCCAGCAAGCGGTCCCAGTCGGTGACCCGGGGCGACAGGGAGCAGCGGGACGTGCTGGGCTCCCTGCGGGACTCAGCCCTCTTCGTCAAGAACGCCATGTCCCTGCCGCAGCTGAATGAGAAGGAGGCCGCGGAGAAGGGCTCCAGCAAGCTGCCCAAGAGCCTGTCGTCCAGCCCCGTGAAGAAGGCCAGCGCGGAGGGCAGCCTGGAGGAGGCAGCGCCTCGGCGAAACGGGGCCGCCGGCCCGCACTCCCCAGACCCCCTCCTGGAGGAGCAGGCCTTCGGGGACCTGACGGATCTGCCCGTGGTGCCCAAGGCCAGCTTCGGGCTGAAGCACGCCGAGTCCATCATGTCCTTCCACATCGACCTGGGGCCCTCCATGCTGGGCGACGTGCTGAGCGTCATGGACAAGGGGGGCGAGTGGGAGCCGGAGGACGGCGGTTACCATGGCGACGGGGACCCAGCCGGCAGCCCGGCCCCCGCGCCCAGAGCGGCGGGGCAGGAAGGCGAGGGGGGCCCGGACGCGCCCTCCCGCGCCCTGCAGGATGAGGGCTGGGCAGCGGCCGCCCCCAGCCCCGGCTCGGCCCGCAGTGCGGGCAGCCACACCACGCGGGACAGCAGCTCGCTGTCCAGCTGCACGTCCGGCGTCCTGGAGGAGCGGAGCCCCGCCTTCCGGGGGCCGGACCGCGCCGCGGCCACTGTCCCTGCACAGCCGCCCGACCCCGAGTTCTCCTTTATGGACGAGGAGGAGGAGGACGAGATCCGGGTGTGAGGCGAGCTGGAGGTCGGGGGCTCTGGGCGTGGTCCCCTCCCTGCCCCCAGCCACGCAGAGGCAGCCAAGGCCTTGACCCTGAGCCTCATGGATGAGGGGCACTGCGGAGCCTGGGGGCCCAGGACGGCTTGCAGCTGGCTTGGGTGCGTGACTGTTGTTTTTTTTTTTTTTTTGCACACCCTGCCCTGCCCCAGAGCTCCTAGGACGGGGCTGCGTGCTTGCAGCAGGCATCAGCTCTCCCGACCCTAAGACCTCCAGCAGATGCTCACTGGCAACCCGAGTCCCTGCCACGTGCGGCGATAACAGGGCAGCCGGGGTCGCCCGGACTGAGGACACCTGACTGTGACCGGCAGCGGCCATCAGAATAAATGCTTGTGCCAGGTCGCCTGCACGAGGAACCCCTCGGAGGCAAAGCCAACCTAACGTGTACACTAAACGCGACCCCTTCCGGGGACGAGAACAGGATGCAGAACGGAAGGAAGGCTCCAGGCGGCTTGAATTTTCAATCAAGACGGGCCTTTCAGGATGACACTAGGCTAGGCCGCAGCCCTAGCTCTCTCCCTCTGGGTCTGTTGGTTCTTGTGTTTAAATCTTTCTAGAGCAATACCTGGAGCGGTGTTGTAGACCCGCCACCCGGGAGGAAGACGAATCCTTTTAGAAAGACCTTTATACTAAGTGCTTCCAAACTTTATTTAGAGCTGTATGGGGTGGGAGGGGGTGGTCTGTGTGTGTCTGTCTTTGACCCCCTCCCCCATAGCTATTAACAACTGGGCAGGCAGCCAGTGTAGAAAATTTCTGGAAAATGATTATTAAAAAGGCTGTCATTCCTACGGGGGCGGGGTATAAAACCTTTCTTTGAATTGGGTTGTTCCTTCCCCCTCCCCCAACCCGGACTGACTACTTCCCCTTCCTCTCTCAGGCCTCTGTCCAGGAACCCCCTTCCCCACCTCTGAGTCAACAGCCCGGAGAGCAGAGTGTTGCCAGAGTTAGCAACAAAACAAAACAACAGAGTGCTGAGTTAAATTAGAATCTCAGGCATACAGAGGATACTGTTTTAGTGGAAGTATGCCCCCTGCCTTATTTGGCACATACTTAGACTAAAAAGTTAGTGTTTTTCATTCTGAAATTCGAATTTCCCTGTGTGCTTGAGTTGAGCTTGGGTGTGAGCTCCCAGAGTTCAAGCTGACTCACCTCCCCACGTGCCCTTGGAGCCAACGGAGGGCGGGGGCAGACGAAAGCAGCACGGGATCCAGCCAGGGCGGAGCAGATGCGCACTCAGACTGTAGCTTAGTTTTTGAATCGGGAGCCCCCTGGTTTCCAGTCCTGCAGCCCCCCGCCCCCCCCACCAGCTGCCCTTGAAACCCACCTAGACAGTGGTCAGTTCCAGATTCTAAACTGTATATTTTTTTCCATGAAAATGTTAAAAGAGCAAGGAAACATGAAAATAAAAGGCTCTACGGCATGCCTGGTCTCTGCTTTTGGAGTTGGGGTTATTTCAGGATGTGGGGGAGGGTAGATGGGCAGGAGGGTGCAGATGGGGGAACCTGTGGCTGCCTGAGCCCCGCCTCGGGAACCTGAGGTGGCTTCTCTCTCTGTCTTGGGGGTCTGTCCCTCACGGTTCTCCAGCTTCTGGAAGGACACGGCCTTGTGTGCCCCTCTGCCCAGGCAGGCCCTTGGGGGCTCTGGGATTTGGTGTCCGAGCTGCCACTTACCTGCTGGGGTCCCCGGGCACTTAGTTTGTGCCTCATTCTCCTTGTCTACTAAATGGGAATCCTGCTGCTCTCAGGGCTTCCCTGGGGACTCAGACGGTGAAGAATCTGCTTGCAATGCGGAGACCTGGGTTCGATCCCTGGGTCGGGAAGATCCCATGGAAGAGGGCATGGCAACCCACTTCAGTATTCTGGCCTGGAGAAGCTCCGTGGACAGAGGAGCCCGGCAGGCTACAGTCCATGGGGTCACAAAGAGTTCGACACGACTGAGCAACTAAGCCATGGTGTTTACCACGGTGTTTCTAAACCCAGGGAGGTGCCTGACCCGAGTGGGAGCTGTCAGCACCAGGACACACAAGTCGAGTCAGGAAAGAGGCCACCCCGCCGTTCCTCCCTTTCCCCATCTGACCTGGCAGATCACCTTACAGAGGTGTGGTCTCCTTCCAGTCTCCTGGCCTGGGAGGCAGACTCTGGTGTCCCCGTTTTATAGAAGAGACGTGCTCCAGAGGCCACGGGGCCACCTTCTCCAAAGTCACCAAGTGGCAGAGTCAACAGGACTGATTGGAAACCCTTTCCACACTCGTAGGCACCTCGAAGCTTGATGACTTGGGGAAGTGAGGCTGGGGTGGGGCAGCCCCCAGTGGGACCCCGGGAGCCCGGCGGTCAGCTCCCCCCTCACCCCTTTCCCTCTGCCTGGGTGCATCCCTAGGGTGCAACTGGCAGCCTGAGTGGGGCTGTCTCTGCCCCTCCAATGCCCTCCTCTCCACCTGGGGGCCTCGGCGTGGCTGAGATCTGAGGTCGGGAAAGCCTGCCCCTGTCCCAGGAGAAATTTGGGCACGTACTCATCGTCCTCCTGGGGAGCAATTAGAAGCGTAATTAAACTGTCGCCAAGTCCCTCTGTCCCTAGACTGGCTCATTAGAGGTAATGAGCGATGTAAAGTTATGAGTAGGTGGGATGGTGGCCGGGGGGTGGGGGGGACATCCAAGCCCAGCGGGAATGATGGGTCTCCCAGCTCCGGGGGGATTGGAGAGAGGGATGCCCTGTTCAGCAAAGGCTCAGGCAGGTATGGGGGCCGTGCCTCCCGGACATCGTGTATCCCCTCACCCACTGCACCCGCAGCCACTCAGCCAGATCCCTGAGGGGCTGGGAGCAGCTTCCGAAGCTGCAGACCTCCTTGACGGTTCAAGACCACCCGGGGGCTTGCACAGGCCCGGCTGGACCCACACTTCGGAAGCATGCTTTCCAACCGGGGGCTCTGTGTGTCTACCAGACAAGTGTGAGATAACCAGGCAAGACCAGCCCAGCCAGCAGCACGGACCTTGGTTTTCTGTGTGGCCTTGTGCCAGTTCTGTTCCCTCTCTGGGCAGTTTTAGCTTCTCCATCTTTAAAATTTAGGCTCTAGTTCAGTTGTTTTCAACTTTGTTTTAAAAAAACAGAAGTTCTTTTTGTCATGAGGTATTATACACAAAGATGAACCAGAGCTTCTCTGGGGCTGGGGGGCAGTCGTTGGGGGGCGTGGGGGGTGGTCCTTTCTCTCCTTTGGTCTCTGAGGTTTGCCTGAGAAGCCTAGGACCCGCACGGAGCATCTCTCTCCCTGAGTTGCTCTGTAGGGCTCCCTCTACCTCTGGCAGCTCAAAGCAAGAACTGGGAACTCTCTCTGGATAATAACTCAGCAATTTTAATTCAGATTGCAGCTAACATTTCCAAAAATTACATGGGACCCCCAAAACCTGCGCCAGGCAGGGCTGCAGTCACGGCTCAGAGATGCGTTAGGACGAACCCCGTCCTGGTCCAGCCACCACCAAGGTGCTTCCCCTCAGCCTCCCCGATCTGTCGAGGGGCTCTGCTCTTTGCTGGGTGCATACGGCTCTGCTGTGATCACGTGAGGGCTGTGTATGTCCTAAGACTGAGGCTGGGCCGCTGGGCTGGAAAGTGGAGGAGGTGGATATGGACCGGGCACCAGCTCCAAAGCCCTTGCTTGCGACTGCTATCCATCCTAACCTGGTGATGTCCACTTTGGAGCCTGGGGTGACCAGGTGGGGCCAGTGACCCACGGGCAGAGCTGCGCACGAAGGCTGAGCTGACAGCCGGGCTGGTCGGGGTGTGCCCGAGAGGAAGGGGGGTGTGTTTGCAGCCAGGTGAGGGGCTGGCGGCGCCAGGACCCTTTCAGCAGCTACTGCCGCTTCACATCGTCCAAAGGGCTCTGCAGGTGGTGCCTCTGCCCTTCCTGGGGTCGCTCGGGGCTGGCCTCTGTCTCCAGCCGCAGCCTCGTGCCCTCCTCCTGGCTGGGGTCCAGGCTGGCCCCAGAGGGCACCCCTTTGCCTTCATTCTCACACCCCAGCCACCGCCTCCTCTTCACCAGGGTTGCGCCATGTTCCCAGAAGGTGGACACAAGAAATAGAAAAAGGATACAAGGGGTCAGGACACAGACTTGCCTGGTGGTCCAGCGGCTAAGACTCCTTGCTCCCCCTGCAGGGGATCTGGGTTCGACCCCTGGTCAGGGAACTAGATCCCCCATGCCACAACTAAAGATTTCGCATGCCAGAGCTAAGACTGAAAAAGGAAGAAGAAGGGGTCAGGACACCTGCAGGGAGGGGCTTTCTAAGGATCGGCACATTTTAGGATCTGGTTCACCGCCCGCTTCCACCCATTCTACAGATGGGAAGACAGAGGCTGGAGAAGGCAGACCGGCTGCAGTGCTGTGAGCAGACGCTGTGAGGTGGATTGGGCTGGCTGGCTCTGCGGTGGGACAGACGAGGCATAGCCTGAGCAGGTGGACTGTGTGGGGCAGAGCCAGGAGCCTGCTGGTCGCCAGGGTGGCAGAGGGGGCAGGGCTGGCTTTCCCAGGGCTGTCTGACACCCCCGCCCTTCCCTGTCTCACCTTGGCTTTCACACAGCCGCCGCCCAAATGTCCGGAGTCCACACGCGGGTGGGGATCCTGCCTGGCATGGCCCCTCCCTTGCAATAATAACCTGCATGCAAAATACCCCTAAGAGGAGAAGAGGGTGGCAGAGAATGGGGTGGTTCAATAGCATCGTCGACTCAATGGACCTGAATCTGAGCAAACTCCAAGAGACAGTGAAGGACAGGGGAGCCTGGCGTGATGCGGTCCACGCTGCAAAGACTCAGACACGACTGAGTGACTGATCAACAACAACAAGAATATCCCTAGACCCCAAAGACCCTGAGTCAAGATGCAGGCAAGTGTGGGTAAACAACAAGGTCCTGGGACTTCCCTGCTGGTCCAGTGGCTAACGCTCTGAGCTCCCAGGGCAGGGGGCCCGGTTCAATCCCTGGTCAGGCAACTAGATCCCACATGCCTCAACCACGAGCTCACATGCTGCAACTAAGCCCTGGAGTAGCCAAAATAAATAAATATTAAAAAACAAAACAAACCCAATCTTCTGGATAAATCATAATGGAAAAGAACATTTAAAAAAGAATATATGTATACCTGAGTCACTTCGCTGCACAACAGAGATTGGCACAACGGGGTAAAATCAACTATACGTCAATTAAAAAAAAAAAAAGAATGAAAAGTAAAAGATTCAGGAGAGCAAAGTCAGGAGTGAAAGCGGGCAAGCTTGTTGATCGACTTCCCTTTCTCAGGCTCCTGGGGCCCTGTGGCTTCCTGCCAGCAGCCAGATGGGAGCTGGGGAGAAGGCTTCGGGGGAGGGAAGGTATTTGCAGGCAGATGGAGGTTGGAGGTGTTGCCTCTGAAGCCTGTTGCTCTTACACATGGAGCTTCTGTTCTCCAAGACGAAGACTCCCAGGAGGAGACAGGAGGAGCCGGAGAGCTGCCTTCCCGGGGACTCCAACCCTGAAGTGACACTATGTTTAAAAAAAAAAAACAAGGCCACTGAGCTTTGCTGAATTTTGTGAGTTTTTTTTTTTTATCCTGCTTTGTTCCCAAAAGAATTGGAGGCAGCTTACAAAAATACGTAAAATACAATAGGATAAAAATAGATCAGAGAGAAAACTAGGCTGGAACACACAGTGCAGTGAACCAAGAGGGCGGAACACAGAAATGAGCTCCAGCGTGACCTGCAGATCGGGCTCTGAGCTTCCTATCAGTCGAAGCGAAGAGGGAAACCCACCCCATACGAGACTCACGAAGTCCACGCGGTTGGAACAATTCCAGAAGCGGCTTTTTCTGGCACTGAGCTCTTTCTGAGAGCAGTTCTTGTGAGAAAAGAGGGCAGGGCTGGGGTCCCAGCCCGTGTCCTTGGTACAGTCTCATAACAGAATGGAAACGTGTGTGTGTATGGCGGAGTCCCTTCACTTTTCACCTGGAACTATCACAACACGGCTAACTGGCTATACCCCAACGGAAAAATAAAAAGTCAAAAAGAAAAAAGCAAACAGCCTCCTAACAGATTCAGTCAGGCAAACGCCATCTCTGCGTGTCAGTGTAAATCAAGGGCTTGATGCCAAGGCACAGGTCAATAAAACCAACTCTATGGAGGGCTGGGCCCAAACTATCCAATCATTCATCCGAGAGAGGCAGTTTCGATTCTTCCAGACAGAGCGGGATTCCTCAGCCTCAGCATTGTGCGCACGTGGGGGCCTGGATCCTTCTTCGTGGTCGGGAGCCGTCCCGTGCCCCATGGGGGGTGTGAGCCGTGTCCCTGGCCTCTGCCCACTGCATGCTGGGAGTATCCCCAGCCAGCCATGCCCCATGTCGGTCCAAAACGGCCCCCGGCATTGCTGAGCATCCCTGTGGTAATGGCTCTTATCAGAGTGGTGAGATACCTGTTTCCTTTTCATGGCCCATTGGAGTGAAAGCGCCAGGTGGTTCCACTGGACCGCCAGGGAATTCCTTTTAAAAAATAAATAAATAAAAGCCAGGGGCTTCCCTGATAGCTCAGTGGTGAAGAATCTGCCTGCCAATGTAGAAGGCAGGTGCTCGATACTGGGTCTGGGAAAATCCCACATGCCAAGGAGCAGCTAAGACAGTGTGCTATAGCTATTGAGCTTGTGCTTTAGCAACCAAGACCCACAGTTACTGAGCCCGCCTGTCCTGCAGTGAGAGGCCTGCATCACAAAGACGAGTAGCCCCTGCTCGCAGCAAGTAGACAAACGCCCAGGTAGCGACGAAGACCCAGCACAGCACCTCCCCCCACCAAAAAATATAATAAAGATAAAAAATGAAAATAAATAAAAACTAAAAGAAAAAAGTGCCAATTTAAAAATGTTTTTAGTTCACTTTTTTTTTTAATTCAAAGTATAAAAATGTTTATGGAGTTCCCTGGGAGGAAAATGGATAGACTTGCATCTTGTTACCTACTTTAATTGAGAAAGCTGGCTCTGCGTCTTAGCCAGTAACATGTTCCTACGAGGGTCTTCTCAGAGTAGCAGCCCCACGGAGGTGGTTTTCTGATTTCTCATCCTGGGGTCAGATTTGAGAAGTGTATTAAAGCGTGGCTGCACGGCGTGGTGGTTATCAGGAAGTGGGGCCTTGTGGGGGTGATTAGGCTTAGATGAGGTCACAAGGGTGAGTGTGTGTATGTTAGTCGCTCGGTCGTGTCCAACTCTTTGTGACCCCACGGTCCGTCCATGGAATTTTCTAGGCAAGAACACTGCAGTGGGTTGCCATTCCCTTCTCCAGGGAAGCTTCCCACCCCAGGGATCGAACCTGGGTCTCCTGCCTTGCAGGCAGATTCTTTACCATCTGAACTACCAGGGAAGCCCAGCCCGTGATAAAACTAGTGTCCTGATAAGATGAGAGCTCAGAGTTCACTCTCTCTCCGCCACGTGAAGACACACAGTGAGAAGACGGCTGTCTGAAGACAGAAAGATTTCAGCAAAACCCAACTGTGCCGGGACCTTCACCTTGGACTTCCCGCCTCCCAAACTGAGAAAAATAAGCATCTGCTGTGTACGCCCCGTCCGTGGGTCCCGAGCTGACGGGGGTGACTCCCCATGTGCCTGGAACTGCTCATCTAGATGGGGCGTCCTCGACCAGAGATGGAATTCAAAATCAAGCCAAGAAGTAAAACAGGCGGGGGCAGCTGGGTGGGCTTGACGAACGTCCGACAGGCGGGAAGGTCCTCGAGGTCGAGGTTCTCCACCCCACCCCGCTGCTGCCTGGGGCCCTGCCTTCTTCCCCAGCCCCCCACCCGGAGGTCAGGATTCTTCGTCCAGGAAGCTGTGGGGAGGGGCGGCTGCCCTCTGCTTGCCCGCTCTTGCCACGCACACCCCCTGGGCTTTGCACACAGAGTGGGCACCATTGACTCCCGGTCAACGGTCAGGGCTGGAGGGTTTTTTTTTCCATCTGCACGCAGTCTGTCTGCCTCGTGACCCAAGAATCATTTGGAGATAACAGACCGGAGGGCAGTCTCTGTTGATGAAAATGGACTTTGTCGTTTGGACTCAATTGACCCAAAGGCAGATCGAACCTGTGACCTTGGCCCCCATCCATCAAAGTGAATGCGCCAGACCCGGGCAGGGAGGACTCATCCATCACGGTGTCGGCGACCAGCTGGCGGCCTGTGTTCTACAGAAACCTTCCTCTTCCTCCCCTGAGTGAGGGTGAGGGGTGCAGCAGTGACCCCCTGGATGTGGGAATTAGGTACTAGAACCTTGCTCATAATTACGGTCTACTGTGACTCTCGACCCTTAAGCCGACCCAAGGCTGCAAAGGCGGCTCCTTCCATGACTCCCAAGGCCTCAGGTTCAAGACCCTTCCCGAGCTCCCAGCCCCTTGACTTTTTGGAGGGATTTGTCTGTCGGTTTGTTTTTTCATCGCAGCATGAAGCATGTGGGATCTTAGTTCCCTGACCAGGAACTGAACCTCTGCCCCTCAGCCCGGAGCTCAGAGTCCTAACCACTGGACCACTTGGGCTGTTTTGTTTTTTTGTCCCACCTCCTTGAAACTCTCGCAAGAGCCAGAGAGCCGGATCCAGCTGCACAGAGCCAGAAGCGGTTCCCCCGTGCGCTGCTGCTGCTGGGGACCCCGTCCTTTACCGCCTGCCTCACCTCTGTTTCACAGACTCCTGGACCCCCGTCCTTGCTGCCCAGGTGAGAGCAAAGTGGTCTTGTTCCCCAAGCCCTCTGTGTCCCGCATCGTAGGATTCCACTGCCTGTTTACCGACAACTTTCCCGTCTGTCTGTGTTTCCAAGTTGTTACCGTACCGAATCTAGTGGCTTGAGACAACACAAATGTGTGTGTGCTAAGTCACTTCAGTCATGTCCGACTCTCTGCGGCCCCATGGACTGTAGCCCACCAGGCTCCTCTGTCCATGGGATTTCCCAGGCAAGAATCCCGGAGGGGGTTGCCATTTCCTCCTCCAGGGGATCTTCCCAACCCAGGGTCAAACCCCAGTCATTTTCATCTCTTTCTTTGGCAGGCAGATTCTTTACCCCTGGTGCCACCTGGGAAGCCCAACACAGATGTATTGTCTCACAATTCTGGAGGTTAGAAAGGGCCTTCACTGAGCTAGGACCAAGGTGCTGGCAGGCAGGCCTGCCTTCCTTCTGGGGGTTCCAGGGGAGAATTCATTTTTTTGCTTCTTCCAACGTTTAGAGGCTGTTTCCTGGCTTGTGCCCCCGCCCTCAGCGTCAGAGCCAGAGGTGAAGTACCTTCAAATCTCAGTTTCCCTCTCTCTCTCATTGGAAGAGATGAGCTATTGGGACATTCCCTGGGCCAGGGCTGACTCCCTGAGCCCCGAATGTCCTGTCTCTTTCAGTCTCTGGCTAGAAGTACAATCCACATGCCAGCCCATGGCCACAGCCTTGGGTCATGGAGTCTTGGTCGTCTTACCAGCCTGTCTAAGGGTTGGGGGCGCCTTTCCTGCACTGCGGCTTGGTTGACTGGTAGGAGCTTGCGTCACACAGACTGAGCTGGTGGTCTTTGGGAAGCTCAGCTAAGCCCCTGAGTTCTTTTCAGCCGCAGAAGAGAACGAATGGCTTTCTCCCTGCGGTTTTGTAGTCCAGTAAATAGGTTCAATAGTGAGGAGTCTGGGCTCCCCTGGTGGCTCAGACGGTAAAGAATCCGCCTGCAACGCAGATTCGTTCCCTGGGTCAGGAAGATCCCCTGGAGGAGGAAATGGCAACCCACTCTAGCATTCTCGCCTGGAGAATCCCATGGACGGAGGAGCCTGGCAGGCTACAGTCCATGGGGTCACAGAGTCAGACACGACTGAGTCACTAACACACACGCGCACACACACACACAGTCAGCAGTCTAGGTTCCCAGTCTGACACCCACTTGCTGCGTGAGCTTTAAGCGGCTGCTTCATCTCTCTGGGCCTTGGTTTATCTGTACAATGGGTAGAAGCCACTTGAGCGGCTGCAGAAGCTGGGAGGAGGCCGTGACGAGAGACGTGGGAGGGTCAGTAGCCCTGTTTCTGGGTCGGCGCCCCTGGGGCAAGCGGATGCCCCGCCCAGAGCAGATTTCCTAGAACCGCCGGGCTCCCAGAGGCCAAGCTCCGGGGCAGGGACACAGAGGGACCGTCCCGGCTGCTGGACCTGCCCGCCCTGCATGTCCAGCGGCTCTTGCGAGGCCCACAGCTGTCCCCGCCAAGTGGCATCTCAGGCACAAAGGGCAGCAGAGGGGGCAGGGCATGCGGGCCCACTGTTCCTGGCCCAGAGCAGCAGCTGAGGGTCAAGGGGGCGGGGAGGCGCTTCCTCTGACCTCTGCCCTCCCCCAACAGCTCTCCAGCAGCCAGGCCCATCCCTACTGGGCTCAGAGCCCCTCCATCAACACCTGCACGGTGTGGAGTCCCCTGCCCCCACCCCGAAGGACCTTTTATCAGGGGCTGCTGCTGCTGCTGCTAAGTCACTTCAGTCGTGGTGTCCGACTCTGTGCGACCCCATAGACGGCAGCCCACCAGGCTCCCCCGTCCCTGGGATTTTCCAGGCAAGAACACTGGAGTGGGTTGCCATTTCCTTCTCCAGTGTGTGAAAGTGAAAAGTGAAAGTGAAGTCGCTCAGTCATGTCCAACTCTTAGCAACCCCATGGACCGCAGCCTACCAGGCTCCGCCATCCATGGGATTTTCCAGGCAAGAGTACTAGAGTGGGGTGCCATTGCCTTCTCCGATCAGGGGCTAGACGGAATAATAAACTTGGAGAAGGGTGGCCCCAGGGACCTGGGGGCCGGACACCTGGGCCCTTGAACATCAGGTCACACCTCACAGCACCCACCTGCTGCGTCAGGCATCCACGTGGACTTGTCACCAGCCTCAGTTCCCCCTGGAGGTCACCCTGTGGGTCCCCCTTTTACTGACGCAGAATCTGAGGTTCAGAGAGGTGGCCTGGGACAGCAGGCTGGGGACCGGCAGAACCAAGGTGTGAACCCTGACCTGCCCAATGCCAGTGCCAGGGTTTGAGTGTGGGTTAAGGCAAACGCATGGGTACCTGGGGGGGTGTGGCCACACGCTACCCAGAAAAGCCCCGGCTGGGACCGATCCCAGACCTGGCAGAGCTCATGACCTCCATGACCTCGGCCAGTTCCAGGCAGCGGGGGAATTGCAGAGCGCCTGCAGCCCCTGCTTTTCAGAGCTGTGCGTTCATAAAGCGAAAGGAGTGAGGGGATGATGACTCAGGAAATCTGCTGTCCGAGGTCAACGAGAAGCTCGTAATGATGGTGATTAAAAATCAACACCACTGATTGCACAGTGATTTGCATGTCCACTGTGCAGCCATGAATTAATTAATAAATGAAAACACAAATGCTGGGGGATCAGCTCCAGGGCACAGAAGAGGAGATGGGAGGTTCCAGAGGAGACAGGCCAGAGCTCCCCCCACCCCCGCCCCAGCCCAGCACCCTCCCCCAGGCGTTGCCAGGGTTCCCCTGGCCTGGGGCTGGCTTTTTATCCTTGCACAATCCACGGTCCACTCCAGAACCCTGAGGGAGGAATATAAATGGGGGTGCCGGGTGGGCAGCTTCCCTAGTTCTGAGACAGAGAAGATGCGAAGGGCCTGCCAGATGGGAGACCCAGATCCGACTCTCAATTCTTCTTCTTTCTTTTTTTTAAATAATTTATTTAACCAGGCAGACTAATTGATGGATATTTTCTGTACTCTTGCCTAGAAAATTCCATGGATGGAGGAGCCTGGTGGGCTACAGTCCATGGGGTTGCAAAGAGTCAGACACAACCGAGCAACTTCACTTTGCTCACTTTAGGTCATGTCCAAGTTTTTCTTTATTTTTTTCTTGGCTGTGTGGCATGTGGGATCTTTGTTCCCTGACCAGTGATTGAGGCCATGCCCCCTCCAGTGGAAGTGCTGAGTCTTAACCTCTGGACCACCAGGGAAGTTCCCCCAACTCCCAGCTCTGATGCTCATTAGCTGTGGGACCTTGCCAATCGACCAACTTGTCTGCTTGCTTATTTGCGACTCTGTAAAAAGGGTGAGGAATTGCGGAAGCTCGGTCTCCAGGTGGGAAGATGTTTCCTGAAGCTGCTGTAACAAATGGCCACAAAGGTGGGGGCTTAAACAACAGAAATTCACTCTCACTACTGAGGTGTCAAAGGGCTTCCCAGGTGGTGCAGTGATAAAGAACCCGCCTGTCAATGCAGGAGATGCCGAGGATGCAGGTTCGATCCCTGGGTGGGGAAAATCCCCTGGAGGAGGAGATGGCAACCCACTCTTGCCTGGAGAATCCCATGGACAGAGGAGCCCAGCGGGCTACAGCCCATGGGGGCGTGAAGAGTCGGACACGGCTGGGCACACACGGCACACGTATGGAGGTGTCACAGGTTGGTTTCTTCCGGAGCCCCTGCGGGAGGAGCCTCTGGTCCTCTCCTGGCTTCTAGTGGGGGCGGCCTCCCGTGGGGTCCCTTGGGCGCCTCCTGGCGCCCTGGTCTCTTCCTGGCTTCTCGAGGCGTCTTCTCTGGGGCTCTTCTGCATCTCAGCTCTCCAGCCTTCCTCTTTTCTCTTATAAGGACACCCATCATTGTGTTTAGGACTCACCTAAACACATCCTGAATTCCAGGATGATCTCACCTTGAGATCCTTAATTTAATTGCGTCTGCGGAGACCCACCCAGTTTCCAAATAAGGTCACAGCCACAGGCAGGAGAGGTGAAGTCTTGGAACATCCTGGAGGAGGCCAGGCAGCCCAGTTGGGGGGATTCGGAGACGCCCACATCCTGCCTGCCGAGTGCTATCAGCCAACTCGAGAAAAACCATGAGTGGGAGGAGGGAACCCACTGATGTCACCCTGCCTGCACCTTCTGGGGTGGGGGCGGTGGGGGGACCTGGGCCAGGAGAGGAGGGGCAGGGCGGGGGACGGATGAGGGAGCGGTCTCCTCGTCAGCCCTTATGATGAAGTCTTTTCGGGCCACCAAGGTGCTGGGAGGCGCCCCCAAAGACGTCTCCAAGACCATAATTATTATTTTGTACCAACCACGAGGTGGTCTCCCGACACTGCGTTCTCCAGGGTGCTGTTCTCCTAGTCTCGAACGAGCTCCCCGCGGGCTTCACGATTAAAAAAATGAAAAACAAAAAACAGTCCTAAAAGGCACGCCAGGTCCAGGGCCCACATGTCCACCAAACCGAGGCCCTGACCTTGCCTTGGCCTAGCATGGAGCCCCACGCCCCTGCTCTCACACTGCTGACCACCCCGCATCATCACCAGAACCCCCGTGAGACCCCCCGGGCCCTGCATGGTGAGCGCCCCTCTTGGCACCTGTGCCTCAGTTCGCCTCCCGCCCTTCTGTGGGAGACCTGTGCTGGGGAAGTCTCCCCGAGACTGAAGGCAGGGACTCAGTCCTCTGTTTTGGGGTCCCCAGTTCCTGGCATAGAGATGCTCTGGGGTGTTTATGGCGAAAGACCTGGGTGTGAACGCCACCACCCCCCCCCATGGTGACCATCTTCCCAGCGGTGTGCCCTGGTCCTTGCCGGGGTCTTTCTGTTCCCCACACGCCCACCTCCCTGCCAGGTAGGTGGGAGGAAGCCCGCCGTGGGCCCGTGTCCACAGATGAAGATGTTCTGGAGGCGCCGGTCAATGCACGTGTCTAGGGCCCGAAGAAGCAGGGCCCCGACCCTGGGCACCCTCAGCCCACCTCCCACAGGCCCCACACCGGCCCTCCGCCCCCGGGGTATACAGCTGGCAGGAGCCCGGAGCTCTGGAGTCTCCTGGATCCCGTCCCTGCCCCTCCCCTCCCCTCCGGGGCTCCAGGGCCTATCTGTCTGTCTGTTTCCTTTTCTGATGGGAGTTCAAAACAACAACAATAGCAACAACTCTGGGAGCGAAGCCCACGCAGAAACAAAGCCAGCAGGCTCCGTCTCGTTGGCCCAGCGGGGCTGCGGGGTGCTGCCAGCCTTGCCTGTTCTGTCCAGCAAGGAGGGCGCAGCCTGGTGGACGGGGAAGGCCGCGGGGGCCAGAGCAGCAGGAGGTGGAGGCCGGCCCCGGTTAGAGTCAAGTCCTCCTTTGAGAGCCTCTGCAGACGTCCCCGGGCCTGGGGGCAGGGATGGTGTAATGATCATAAAACAACATTTGCATAGAGATTTCGTGTACAAAGCGCTTTCTCAGGGGCGGGAAGCACGCTGGTGGCCCGCGGAATCCGGGCTGGGAGGCCGCGGCCCCTGGTCGGGCCCGCCCGCGGCGGCCGGCTCGGGATTGTGCTCCGGGCGAACAAAGCGCTATTCATTCAAAGATTTCCGATTCCCCCGGATTTCTTCTCTCTCCCTGCTCTCGGGTGAAGAGCTCGCTCCTGCTTGTCACTCAGGCCGGAGGAGGGGTGTCAGCGGCCCCCGCAGGCGGGGGCCTGATGGCAGGGAAACCGGGAGGCGGTGGGGCGTGGCCTGATCCCACCGCCCCTCGCCCCGCCCCTCGCCCCGCCCCCACACCTCGCCCCGCCCTGCCCCTCGCCCCGCCCTGCCCCTCGCCCCGCCCCCACGCCCTCGCCCGCCTCCTGCCCCTCGCCCCGCCCCCTGCCCCTCGCCCCGCCCCCACGCCCTCGCCCCTCCCCTCCCCCTCCCCCCGCCCCCTCGCCCTCCGGCTCCCAGGCTCCAGCTCCTGTGAATCAGAGCATCAGGGCGGCCTCGCTAGGGCTGGCTTATGCAACTCTCCTCACAGCTCACACCTGCGGCCGTGCCTTCACGTGAGAAGTGTGAACCCGGGGCGACTTCCCTGGCGGCCCAGTGGCTAAGACTCTCAGCTCCCTTTGCAGGGGGCCCGGGTTCCATCCCTGGTCGGGGAACTAGATCCCACACGCTGCAATCAAGACCCGGTGCTGGGCCCACAAAAAACACAAACAAAGGTGAACACAGCACAAACCTGAACACAGATTTGGGGACGTCTGCGTGTTTGGGAGCCTGCAGACGAGCAGTGTGGGGGGCCTCGCTCGTCCCTCCCCAGCCCCGCGCAGCGGGAGCAGGTCTTGTGTTCCCCGACTGGGGTGTGGGGCCCCAGGCTCTGCGCCTCTGCGTGGGGCAGGAGCGGGAAACAGCGGCGGGGTGCAGCCCGCCGAGGGTGGTGGTGGGGCCTCCACAGAGCCTGGCCCTTTAAGGGCCTCCGAGGAGCTATATAATAAGGTCCACCTTGAAGGCCTGAGGGCCTTTCTGCAGCCCCAGCAGGGCAGGGAGGATGCAGGAGGTCATCGCGGGGCTGGAGTGGCTGGCCTTCCCCTTCGAGAAGGATGTAGAGAAGCAGAAGGGCACTGGGCTCCTGCCTTTCCAGGGCATGGACAGTGAGTGTGGCCGGAACCCTGAACCGCGCCCCCCGCCCCGCCCCCACCGCCCCCAGCTTCCTCCCAGTTGCTCACCAGGGAGGTGTAGGAGGGCTCGGGCCCACCGTCCTGTCCGGGACCCCCAGTGTAGCACCTTGCTTCTCAGGCACCGCCTGTACCCCCTTACATCCTCTCCAGGAAGCCAGAAAACAGGACCGGCTGCTGGGAAAGTGGAGACCCTAGAGCAGTCAATTGAAAGAAGCTGGGATGACCCCATGGGCCGCCCGAGTGCCAGGCCGGCCTTGGGCCCCCTGTGCATCATCTCCACTGCAGAGTTCAGGGCGCTTAGCTGTTGAGTCTGCAGGCTGGTTCCCGGAGGCCAGCATCTAGAGGCCCAAGCCTTGGGAGGCAGGGGGTGAAGGCCCTCTGGCAGCCACAGCATCCCCTCTGCCTTCTTCGCCCCCAGAGGCGGGCGCAGCTGTGTGCACCTTCTTTGCTAGAGGGCTCTGCGAGAAAGGAGAGTGGGCAGAGGTGAGGGCTGGCAGGGGTTCAGCTTGGCCTGGACTGGGGTGCTGGATTTGCACGTGAGGAAGGGGAGGTGGGAAGAGGCATGAGTTCATTCTCAGGGCAAAGGGCAAGTGGGTGGGGCCATCAAGGGGGCTACCCCCTACCTCCAGGGATGTCTCTGACTCCATAGCATTGATTAGGGCAGGCACAGCTGCCTGCAAGGAGACAGTTCCTTCTTTCTACCCTGCTGTAGGTGGGAGTGTTTGTGGGTGTCAAGTGTGTGCTCCCAGGAGGCCCTTGAGTTCTTAATTCTGCCCCAGCCAGGAGAGGGGCTTCCTTCCTTCCCCTCCCCACCCCCCCATCCTCTGAGTTAACCTGGGACCTGTTCAGCGGCCCCCTCCACTCCTGTGTCCTAAGAAAGAGCAGGCTGCAGTCTCAGAAACTTATGTCTCCCCCAGCCCAACGGGGCCCAACTGTGAGCTCTTCCAAACCCCTCTCGACTCTCCCCCAGTGCAGACATTCTGTGAGCAGGGGCTGACATAAATCAGGGTTCCCGTCTTCTGGCTTCTGAACCATAGGCTCTTCCTATGGAAATCCTGTTGCCCTCAGAAGTCTTGCCTCCAATTTGGGGGTCTCCAGTTGCCCTCTAGAGAGCCAGGTTGAGAAACCTGCAATGAGTTTAGGACCTGCTTTTAGGATCCAAGTTTTCTGTTCCAGGGAAGCTGGGAGGCCAGGTGGGGCCAGGCAGGGGACCGGGAGCCTGTGTGGCCACGTGACTAGCTCTTGTTTGGGGCAGTGCTGGACAGTGGGGTGTGGAGGAGAAATGAACTTGTTGGTCACTCTAGACTTTGAATCCTTGGCTCTGTCCATCCAGTCTCTAGAGCAGGGTTTCACAGAGAGACCCTCATGCAAAGAAATAAAACCGTTCTTAGGTCTGGAAGGTCAGAGCCAGGTGAGCCAATGGCCAGAGGTGGAGAGTAAGACCATCAGAGAGAACACCTCCGCAGCACCCCGAAGATGCTACCAGAGTTGGCTCAGCGCAACAGGTCCTGTTTCCTGCCGACAGCAAGGCCGCCTGAACGAAGATGACAAAGAGCGAAATATAACATTTCCATTTCCTTCTGAATTGTTACAAGGTTGGCTCCCACGTCACCATGTTAGATCTCCGGAACCAGGAAACATAACATTTGTATTATTTTTTAAGACGTGAGTTCCTCAGGCCCTTAACGAGTTCTTCCTTTGTGCTGGGACCTTGCTGGGTTGGGGCTGGAAACTACACCCCCCCCCCCTCACCCCTGCACAGTCAGGCTGGAGGGGATGGGGTGTGATGGGTGCTTCGGGAGGTGTCCTGATGCCCTGGGGGGGGGCATTCCTGGGGTACGAGACGGGCCAGAGCATCATGTGGGGCAGAGAGGGCTGGGGGCTGTCTCTTGAGCCACCTCTGGCCCCCAGTTATAGCCTCCGCCAGGGGAAGGGACGGTGGTACCTCCTGCTAGGGCTGAGCTGGGCCCAGGCTCTGGGTGTGCGGGGGCCCCCAGCCGGGTGCTCTGGGTTCCCAGGGAAGCTGTGCCTGTTCCGGCACGACCCCGGGGGAGAACACGGTGGTGTGCAAAAGGGCGACCAGTGCAAGTTCCTGCACTAGTACGATGTCGCCAGGATGCCCGAGTGCCACTTTACTTCAAGTTCGGTGGGTGATGCCCCTTCCTGGTGCCGCCCCCCGCCCCGAGGAGGGGGAAGGAGGTTTGGGAAGGGCCCTCAAAGGAGGTCTCGAGCGTCCCAGGTGGCAGACCAGGCCCCCCTGCTTCTCCAACCCTCTAGAAAAATCGGACCTGTCTTCTGAGCCCTGCCCCACTGCCCTGCCAGGCTCAGGCACGTGAAGCCCGTTCCCCCCCGCCCCCCCTCCCCCGCGCGGACCCAGGGAAGGGGAGGGCGGGGCGGGAATCAAAGGCCGAATTGTTCCCCAGCCCCGTCCAGCTAATCACACAGCCAGACTTGCTGTCTGGAGAGGAGGCGGTCTCCGGAGCCCTGGGGAGGGTCAAGCCAGTGTTTCCCAAACAGCCTGCACTTTCACAGTGGGGCTGGATGCCCCCACGGGGCACCTGCCTCATCGCCGCCTCTTTGAACCCTCTCGTTATTTTTCACTCCTTTTAGAAGAAAGCTTGACATCGCTTTCCTAAAGGGAAAACTAACATCGCTGATTGGGGGCTTCCCTCGTGGCTCAGTCAGTAAAGAATCCCCCTGCAGTGCAGGAGACCTGGGTTCGTTTCCTGGACGGGGAAGGTCCCCTGAAGAAGGAAACGGCAACCCACTCCAGTGTTCTTGCTTGGGGAATCCCGTGGACAGAGGAGCCGACAGTCCATGGGGCCTCAGAGTCAGACCCAACTGAGCGACGAAACCACCGCAGCATCACCGATTAGCAGTGGAGGGTCCCTGTGAAGGGGCAGTCATCAGCTTCAGAGGTTCGGCCCCCTGAAGGGACCTTGTGTGGTCAGCTGTGGACCTGCGCATCACCTCCCTCTGACCGCAGTCTTTCTCTTGCCGTCCAAGGGGCCATGCAGGGGGAAGCTACCGCCTCCTTCAAGAACAGGATCTGTGGATATGTTTCAGGCCTTAGCTCTCCCGGTAAACGTTTACAGTTCGGGGCTTTTCAGAGCTGGAAGAAGCCTTAAGGATTATCTAGTCCAGTGGTTTTCAAACTGTATTCGGAAGAGGGACTGGGTGTGGGGGGGTTGGTCATCCAGCCTCCAGGGACACCTCTGAGCCAGGTGGCTGGGCTTTGAGACATCAGGGGGGCTGCGGGCAGCTGTCCCTCATTAATGTTGATGGGGTGGGGGTGGGGTGGTCCTGGGTATCCAGGAAGAAGGCACCCCCCTCAGGGTCAACAAGAGCTTCCCTCAGGCTCAAATCCTGTTTCCTGCCCGCTCCCGGCCAGCGGTGGCAGTTCGTGAGGGCCGCCCGCGTGTGGCCCTTGCAGGAAAGGACAGAATTTATCTGGCGCCTGTCCCCCTCGGTCACCAGTTAAAACGACACTTCATTCTTTTAAAAGAACCTTGCCTGGTTTCCTTTGGGGAAAGGGGGCCGTCCTGGGCATGGATTTGGGAACAGGACCAGGTCCCTGTCTGCCCGCGAACAATTCCCAGCGTGAGGGCGTGTGTGGACAGCAGGGTTGTGATGTGTAAGCCATGTTTTTCTTTTTTGGTTCTTGGAGTAAATGAATCAATGTCTCTATTATATAAAGTGTGCTTATCACAGGGTAATTATTCGTCTTACTGGAAGGAATGGTCTTACTTATAAACGATTCTTGGGGAGATGTAGCAGCGGGAAATGGCCGCTGAAAGGAGCTAGGAAGCGGGGGTCCTGGCCCTGCAAGGGGATGCGTGCCCACCCCAAAGGCACCAGCCGCGCGGGCCGGCCGACGGCAGGGCGGGGTGCGGGCGCCACCTGCTGGCGGACAGAGGAACGGACAGCCGCACCCGGGCGGCGTGGAACAGGCCGCCTCTGGGCAGAGGACTCGCCGCGCGTCCCCCCGCCCCTGCTCGCCTGTCCCGGGGGTCACCTCCCTTCTTCCGAAGGATGGAGCCCAGAGGGAGCGCTGTGCCCAGAGCCCACGCGGGACAACTGCATGCACACCTTTCAGTGTGAGGAAGCCGGGTGGGAATGGGCCTCAGGAGGAGGTCTCCCCTTCTCGGAGCGCCGCTGTCGTCCTTTGTGAAATGAGAAGACTGCGAAGGGGCGGGGGTTGAATTCTGGGGAAGCCATAGCGTTCTTCGAGGCTCAGGCGAGACCTTGCTTTGCAGAAGCCCGAGGTATAGAATAGAACTGTTTGGAAATCAGTGGGATTGACACTGTGGTGTTCCTTTTGGCCCTGAAAAGCACGAAGTTGCAGGCTTTTTTTTTTTTTTCTCTCTTTTTAAGTACAGTTGATGTACAATGTTGTGTTAGTTTCAGGTGTATAGCAAAGTGATTCATTCATATATATATAGGCTTTTTTCAGATCTTTTTCCATTATAAGTTATTAAAAAATATTGAGTACAGTTCCCCCATACTATATAGTAGGTCTCTGTTGGTTATCTATTTCACACACACACACACACACACACACACATATACACACACATAAAACAGGAAAACCTGTGAAAAACGCCGTTGGTGATTTGGAAGGGCTTGTGTTGAATCTGTAGATTGCCTTGGATGCGGTGAGTTTTGCTGAGTCGCTGAGTCATGTCCACCTCTTTGCAACCCTGTGGGCTGTAGCCCGCCAGGCTTCTCTGTCCAGGGGATTTTTCAGGCGAGAGTGCTGGAATGGGTTGCCATTTCCTCCTCCAGGAGATCTTCCTGACCCAGGGATGGAACCTGCGTCTCCTGCATTGCAGGCGGTTCTTTACCGCTGAGCCATCGGGGAGATCCTTGCCTGGGGTGGCACAGTCATCCTGACACTACGGATCCCTCCGGTCTGAGCACGCGGTGTATCTTTCCTTCAGCTTGTGTCATCTTTGATTTCTTTCATCCGCATCTTCTAGTTTTTGGAGTACTACACGTCTTTTGCCTCTTTAGATAGGTCTATTCCTAGGTATTTTATTCTTTTAGATGCAATGGTAAATGAGATTGTTTCCTTAATTTCTCCTTCTGATCTTTCATTGTTAAGTTGTAGGCTTTTAAGGAGGATGAGATTGGAAACACTCCCCAGTCTCTACTTGAATGAGGTGAAAAAAGGGCTGAGTCTTCCCCCTTGGTTCCTTCAGAGCCCCCGAGGCCTTACGCGGAAGCTGAGAGGGCTTAGACTCCCTCCCCAAACTCCTGGTGGTCTGCGCCACCAGGGCTGGCTCCTCCTAGGACCCAGTTTTGGTCGGATCCACAGACGGGTTACAGCACAGGCTCCGAGAAACTACGGGTGTCCCTCTGGGTCCTGTTTATTTCATCTCTGTGCCAACTTTGAAGCAGTGCTCTTGCGGCAACTCCCCCGGAAAGGACTGTAGGTTCAGGAAGGCTTGTAGGTTTCATCGTAGAGATGAAGCTTTAACCATGGTACAGGGCTTCCCAGGCGGCGCTGGTGGCAAAGAACGTGCCTGCCAGTGCAGGAGACGAAAGAGACGCGGGTTCGATCCCTGGGTCGGGAAGATCCCCTGGAGAAGGAAATGGCCACCCACTCCAGTATTCTTGCCTGGGAATCCCATGGACAGAGGAGCAACATCTCCATGCAGGGTCGGGTCTTGCTGGATCTGTAGCTGCTGGCTAGGGGTCTCCTCTTCCCACCTCTCCTCGTCCCTTCTCCCAAGTAGCCTCTGAATACCTTCGGTTCCAGTCCCTCCTTCTGAACATCTGGCCCTGCCCCACCTCCTCCTGGTGAGTGTATTCACACCCAAGCCCCACTGAGCCAGTATGCGTGGGATCCGCCTTTCTTAGCTCGCAGGAGGGGGGAGAAATTTCTTGCTGTCCTCAAAAAAGCGCGGTCCCGCAGAAGGCAGGCAAGCGGCCTCTGTGCAAGGGGCAGGGCAGTCTTGTTCCAGGAGGGTGGACGTGACCTCGAAGATGAGCCCGCTTGTGCACAAAGAATGCTGGGATTTTCAGGGGACTGCAACAAGGAGGGTCCCTTCCTCCACGTGAAGCCGGCCTTCAAGACCCAGGACTGTCCGTGGTACGACTGAGGTTTCTGCAAACACAGTGAGGCGCAGGAGATGTGGGGGTGTCTCCGGCAGGGGAGGGGTGCCCCTTCCTGATGCGGCCTGTGGGCTCTGCCCCTCCCCCTTGCTAAAGAAGGTCCTTCTGGCCGTTTTCTCTTTGCCCAGTAGGTCCTCTGTGTAAATACCAACACGTCTGCAGGACAATGTGTACTAACTACGTAGCCGGCTTCTGCCCCGAAGGACCCAGATGCCAATTTGCACAGTGAGAGACCAACCCGACCCCACACCCCCAGCCCCCCCTGTGCTGGGCCCACTCTGGCTTCTAGAGCCTTCCGTACCTTCACTGGCCCGAGGTGGCGAGTGAAGCGTCCGGCCAGCATCCACCCGTGAGGTTCTCGGGGCATGGCTCCCCCTGCGCCCACCTCTCCTTGGTCCTGCCGGCTGCGCTGATCTCTAACCCGTCCTGTTGGTGGATATTCAGGCCCTTCCCTGTGGGGTTCTGAGAACACGCAATCACAATCGGGGCAGCAGGCTGGTGCAGGGGGTGTTAGTGAGCTGGTGGCGGGGAAGCTGGGCTTAGAGCCAGGCTGTGGTTGTCCGTCTGTCCATGCCTCCTTCGGTCCCAAGATGAATGGTTTATTCAACCCGAGTTACCTGGAGGCGAGTGCAGGGAGGCCAGTGAGGGGGAGTGGTTGGAGGGTGGTGGTGACGTGCTTACTCCTTTCTAGCACGTGGACCCCCCAGCCCTGCACCGTTCCCACCTGCTCTCACCCTCACCCCATCTGCTCCCATCAAGGGAAAGGCGCTCATTTGGGGTCCTTCCTCCCAGACCCCCTCGCACCTGTTTCATCTCTGCTTTAGGCAGACTGTCTCAGCCCCTGAGACCTCCCCCCTCTTTGGCTGGATTAACACACTGGTGGTATTTTATTTAGAGATTTATTTTTATTTTTGGCTGTGTTGGATCTTTGTTGCTGTCTGCGGGTTTTCTCTAACTGTGGCACGTGGGGGCTCCTCTTCCTTGTGATGCGCAGGCTTCTCCTTGTGGGGGCTCCTCTCATTGCAGAGCTTGGGCTCCGGGCCGCAGGTAGTTGCAGCCCTTGAACTCTAGGGCTTGGGCTCAGTAGTTGCAGCGCACAGGCTAAGCTGCCTCACAGCCTGTGGGAGCTGCCCAGAGCAGGGATCAAACCCATGTCCCCTGCATTGGCAGGCAGATGCTTAATCACTGGGCCAGCAGGGAAGCCCCACACACGTGTGGGTTTTAAGGAAAGAACCTGTGGCCAAGCTGAGACTTTCTGGTCCAGAGCTGTTCTGCGTCAGGGCCGCCCTGCTGGTGCCTGGCCCCGTGGGAACGGGTGCTGCTCCCCTGATAACACGCCCTGATGATGAGGGCCTCCATCCTGGGTCACCAGTCTGAGCAAACTCCGGGAGACTGTGCAGGACAGAGAGGCCTGGAGTGCTGCAGTCCGTGGGCTCGCAGAGTTGGACACGACTGAGCGACTGAATGACGATCCCCAGGCAGCCAAGCACAGCCCGCGGGGCGAATCGGCCCCTTTGTCTGTTTCTGTACAGCCTGGAACCTCAGGACGACTTTTTTTAAAGTCATCTTTTTTCTTCTTGGGAAGAAAAAAGAAGAAAAACCCAATGTAGTATTTTTTGACACATGGAAATGAAAATTCCAGTGCTTATAAATAGTTCCACTGGAACGGGGCCAGGCTCGTCATTTACATTTCCTGTCTCTGACTGTGCTCACGCTTACGATGGCAGGATGGCAGAGTTGAATAGCTGCGACACAGCCAGATGGCCTGCGAAGCCAGAAATATTTACTGTTTGGGCTTCTGTAGAAAATGCTTGCTGGTCCCTGGTGGGGATGGCTGGATGCTGGTGAAGTTTGACAGAGGCCAAATGGGGAGCCTGGACGCTGGGGGAGCTACTGAACTGTTGTTAAGTCGGGGTTCTGTATCCAGGGCTGCCCTTTGTGGCTCAGTGCTAAATAATCCGCCTGCCAGTGCGGGAGACACAGGAGACGTGGGTTCGATCCCTGGGTCAGGAAGATCCCTTGGAGAAGGAAATAGTAACCCACTGCAGTATTCTTGCCTGGGAGATCCCATGGACGGAGGAGCCTGGCGGGCCACAGTCCACGGGGTCCCAGAGTCAGACACAAAGACTGAGCATGAGGCTTCCCTCCCAAGCGCCAGGCTGGGGTGGGGCTGGCAGGGGAGGAGGGCGACCCCTGCTGGTCCCCGGTGGGTCGGCTGATGGCAGGGCGGACGTGATCGTCTGCATTGGGGAATTCATGAGCCCATTTCTAACTTCCATCCAAAGGAATGCTTTGGGCAATTAAGCTGTAAAACGAGGCCGTTCACAGTCTGGCTTCAGCCAGAACGCCTGGCCAGGCCCTCTGCCCTCCGCCTTGTCCGCGGAGGGGGTGTCTGCAGTGTTTCCTCCTGGCTTCACTTTATCTGCAGCTTGTCAAGCAGCCCCTGGGTCCCGCACTTCCTCCTGCCTGGGAACCTCGCAAGCCCCCCTCCCTGACAAGAGTGTCTGCCCCCTCATCCTCAGATGAGGCCCCAGGAGCCGGGGGTTGCCCACCGCCTGGGGCTCAGGCGCTGGAGAGGGGCCTGTGCTACAGGGTGAGTGATGACGGAGCTGGGCCACTGCCGGGCTGAGGACCAGGGGAGGGGTGATTAGCAGCAGGTTAAGAAGCCAGACTCAGGTTTTGGTGAATTAAGAGAATGGGGCAATTTGGCTGGTAATCCAAATGTTTCCGTTGTAAGGTCTCAACCTTTATTTGCTTCCCCTGCCGGACAGACTGTTTCTTTCTTTAAAAGGCTAACAAGTTAAACATCCTTCAGGCCCTGTTTTGCTGCCTAATGATCCCTTGAGTTATTTATACATAATGGTCTTAAGATGTGGGGGGTGGGGTGGGGAAGGGGGCAGCTTGGTAAGGAAAGGAGTCACACATCTTGCATTGTTTAGAGTTCATTTTATTGGGCTGTGCTGGGTCTACAGTTGCGCGAGCGGGGGCTCCTCTCTAGTTGCGGAGCTCGGACTTCTCGTCGCGGGGGCTCCTCTGGGTGTGGAGACCGGGCTCTAGGCGCGGGGGGCTCAGGAGTTTCGCACACAGGCCTAGTTGCCCCACGGCCTGTGGGTCTTCCTGGATCCGGGGTCGAACCCGTGTCCCCTGCATTGGCAGGCGGATTCTCAACCCCTGGACCACCAGGGAAGCCCACACCTTGCCTTTCTTGGTTGCTCTCTTTGGCTCATCAGGAAGAAAACCATCATGTTTTACACCTTCACGAGACAGACTCTAAATCATCCTCTGCGTTCTGTTCTGCAAGACCACAGTAGTGCCGGGATGAGAGGTGAGGGAGGCACGGGGCTGGCCCTCCTCACATGATGGCTGTCCTCCTCTTTACACGTCCAGCCCTGTTCTCTGGGTTAGCGATGCTGGGCGTGGATCTCGAGGCCTTTCTCAGGCCAGACAAGGAACTTCATTTAAGAGTAGAAGCCAGGTTCTTCAGCAAGCCAGCTAAGGATCTCCGATGGAGGCCTAGACAATTCGGCATTTTTTTCTCTTGGGATGTGAATTTACAAAAAGTCACATGATTAACTTTTTCTCTTTTAGTGTTGAAAAATGAGCTGTGATGCCAGTAAGTCAGTCAACTGGTAGGAGTCATTAAAAAAAAGACCCCACGTTGGTCTGGGGAACTGGAGGACCTTGTATGGTGAAGACTCTGGAAGGCCGTGCTGGGCCCTGTCCTCAGCGAGCCCGCTGCGCCGTAACCAGCACAGATGAGGCCGAGGCAGCCTGCTTCCCGCTTCCCGCTTCCTCTCCTGTAAGTGAACCAGCGGCTGGGAGCCCAGCAGGAGCGGGGGCTCACAGGAGCGGGTTACTCAGAGAGCAGGGGAGCACAGCGCTTACACAGCCAGCTTGAAGGTACAGCTCACACCCGCGCGCACCCCGCTCGGCTCCCCCGGCCACACACACACACACACACACACACGCCACCCCGCTCGGCTCCCCCGGCCACACACACACACACACACGCCACCCCGCTCGGCTCCCCCGGCCACACACACACACACACACGCCACCACACACACACACACGCCACCGCTCGCTCCCCGGCCACACACACACACACACACAACGCCCCCGCTCGGCTCCCCGCCACACACACACACACACACCGCCGCCCGCTCGGCCTCCCCCGGCCACACACAACACACACACGCCACCCGCTCGGCTCCCCGGCCAACACACACACACACACCCGCTCGGCTTCCCCCGGCCACACACACACACGCCACCCCGCTCGGCTCCCCGCCACCATACACACACACACACACACGCCACACACACACACACGCCACTCCGGTGGTACTCTGGGGCACGCGGCTAACCCTAACCCGGCCACACACAACACACAACACGCCACTCCTAACCTGGCCACACACACACACACACACGCCACTCCTAACCCGGCCACACACCCACACCCACACCCACGCCACTCCTAACCCGGCCACACACCCACACGCCACTCCGGCGGTACTTCTGGGGCACGTGGCCTGCCTCAGCTCCCCCGGCCACACACACACACACACACACACACACACACACACACACGCCACTCCGGCGGTACTTCTGGGGGACACACACACACGCCACTCCGGCGGTACTTCTGGGGCACGCGGCCTGACTCGGCTTCCCCGGCCACACACACACTCCACTCCGGCGGTACTTCTGGGGAACACACACCCACACACGCCACTCCGGCGGTACTTCTGGGGCATGCGGCCTGACTCGGCTCTCCCGGCCACACACACAGACACACACACACACACGCCACTCCAGTGGTACTTCTGGGTCACGCGGCCTGACCCGCTGCTGTAAACTGGCGATTAAATCAAGTTCTTCTGCATGACAGCTGCTTCCCTGGACAGCTTCCTTAAATTCAGGATTCGATTCTGTGCTCATCTTACGTGAGGGATCATGGGGTAGGGAGTGGAGGTAGATGGCACCAATGAGGCTTGCCCCAGGAGGTGAGGAAGTGACGTGGGGCAGCGAGCACTGTGTGATCTATGTCATTGTCTAAGTCAGCCCCCAGGGCAGCCTAACCCACGGGGCGAGGCCTGGGGAGGCCAGGCTGGGCCCACTGGAGGAACAGAGGAGGGACAGTGTGGAAGGACCAGGCCCCCTGGTCTTGCAGACACAGGCAGCTGCCTCGTCCCGCTTGGTGGGAGGGGAGAGGGCGAGGGGCAAGGCCGTCCAAGAGGACGCTGGCCCAGGAGACAGCTCCTCCCTGGGCTGGTATGTGACACATGGCACACAGCCAGATCACTAACCTCAGCCTGCAGCCTCTTTCTGGGGGAGTGTGACGGCCAATTCGGCCCCACTGGGTGGGCGTGGACGGCCGGCAGGGGGCTTGGCTGACGGAAGCAAGTGCCCGGGTGGTAGCTGCAGTTTGGCTGGAAGGTGGTGGGCCTCTTGCTGGATCCCAGTTTAGGACTGGACGTAGGACGAGGCCACAGGTGTTAGCACACGTGGTGTTCTTTCATTCCTACTATGCTGAGACTTCTCAGCTCACCGAATCTCTGCAGAGTAGGTATAACTGTCCCCGTTTTACGGCCTGGAACAAGGAGGCTCCAGTTAGATCGCTTGTCCAAGGACAGAGGTGCTCCTCATCTCACAGGTGAGTGTCCAGCAGAGGCACGCAACCAGAACAGATTAATATTTTGTTATGGAGAGTGGCAGTAGTAATATGTAGGAGCAACACTGTGTCGGGGGAGAAGCAGGTATTGAAAGTAACTTAGGGTTACCAGGTAAAGCTAAGGAAGTTATCAGGTTACCAGGTAAACCAGGAAAGGAAGGCGTGATAAAAATAATGACAGCAGATAGGGCTTCCCAGAATATAAAACACTCCACTTACGATACAACAAACTGATTTTATTCGCAATAGCTGAGAATTTTTATATATATAGAAAAACATACTCTCTGCAGTAAAGGCAGGATTAATCTCAAGTGGGCAGCAGGGATACCCCGTTTCCCCGGCCACGCGCGTTAGAGCAGGGCGGTCAGGTGCTGTGGAACACGGGCGGGGGACAGGACCTGCCCTGGAGTCCAGGACAGGGGAGCCTGGGTGTCACCGTGACCTCAGCTGCAGCGGGGAGGGGAGGCAGATTCTCAGGCTGCGTTTCCTGGGGAATTCATGCAGCCGCTCTGGAAGCAGAAATCTAAGTGCTGCTGCTCACCCTGGGAAGCTCCCACCAGCGTGCTGGTTTCTTCACGGTAGTGACAAATATGATCTCGACAGGTACCAAGTCCAGAAAGGCTCCTCCTGAAACGTGTCCCAGCCCCAAACACTTTAGCGCGGACCCCCGGTCGTCTTCATCCCTCCGACGCAGCAGCCCGTGAGGCGTCCTGCTGGCCCAGGGCGGGGGTCAGCAGGCTTTCCGTGGAGGACCAGAGTGGAACCATGTTCCGCTCTGCAGGCTCTGCGGCCTCTGCTGTGATGGCTCAGCTCTGCTGCACCTCACCAACAACCCAGGCTGTGTCCCTGAGACCTCACATACGAACAGGCCCACGCTGGCTCATGCCTGTGGGCTCTCGTGGTCTGCTGACCCTGCTGGGGCAGGAGAGGACCCTCGCAGAGGTCGTTCCCACCCACCTCTGCACCGAGTGGCTCTGACCCAGAGTGAGGCAGAGGGGGGCTGCCGGAGGGCCTCCTCCCTGCGCGTCTCTTCTGGGGCGTTTACAAAGAAAGGCCACAGAGCCCTTCCCAAAGCGGCTTCCAGTGACATTCTCAGTCACACTGAACTAAACTACCTACCTCTATTTTACTTCTACTTCTACCATACTCTTCCTCAACTGTGAATTTTTCCTCGTGGAGAATTCCAGTACACCTTCTCCCTAACCAGGAAAATTTGATGCAGAATTAAATTACTCCCACTGGGGACAATTAGAGAGGGCGGGGAGGCAGGGGACTGAAGAACAGAAACGGGAGATAAAGCCAGCATCGAGTTCTGGGAAGAGAGCGGGGAAGAGAGGCGCAAATGCGCGAGAGCTGGCTTTACGACGGCACGCCTGCTTTCTTGTAGTTCTGGAGGAGCGGGGGCAAAAGGGGCTGAACGCGTGTTCTGGCCTGAGGATCAGAAGCAAAGCAAATACACAGACTCACTGGTCCATCAATAGCAGCACATCTGTATCTGAGACATAATCAACCCTTGATACTGGAAAAGGATTGGAAAACCTTATCCGTTTGCGTGATCTACCTTAGATTTCCACGAAGCCTTTATCAGTATATCCAAGTTATCGTCTGGGGTCCAAAGCAGAAGTCGTAGAACGGGAACGACACCAAGTATTCTGACCAGGGAAGCAACCCCGAAGCCCACCCTCCTTGCACAGCCCTAACGCAGTGGGAGGAATGTGCAAACATTTCATTCAGCTTCCTGGGGGGTGTAAGGGTGGGATTCTGAAACGCTTTCAGGAAGAGATGAGAAGCAGAAACCATTTGCCCACTGCTATACTCACTGCAGATGCGGAAAAGGTGATTTAACATTCTGTGGAGTGTGCTGTTTTAATCAGCTTAAAAAAAAAAAAAACCACCTACCAAGGATTTTTCAGAGGCTCACCTGCAACTCTGAACCCACTCTCTTGCTGGTTCCTCACAGCTGCCGAGAGCTGGTCAAGGACCCAGAGGAGCCCACCCATCCCCAAGGGGGAAGGGTCTGATGTGAGCTGACTCATAGCCACTTCACATGCTCTTCTGAATCAGTATCCGGCAGGGAAGAACAGGACGATGCCAAGATACAGACAACAGTTTTGGGGAGAAATGATTTAGAATTGGGATTATTTTTACCGGGAATTCGGAAACAGCTATTTAAAATGTTTAATGATGAACTCCTGTCATCTCCTTGTCTTCTTGAATAACATCCGCCTTTATGATTAAACAACCTCAAGTTTTTCTCCAAAACTTTCAGTCACTTCTGAGAACAAGCCAAAAGAAATATCCAGAGAGAACCAGAGCTGTCCACATTAAAAAAACAACCACCTGGCTCCCTCGAGAACGGTTAGATTCCAGTACTTTTATTCTTTCCGCTCTCTCTCCCTGCCCCCAGGACAGTTTTCCGCTCTTCAAACGCGCTCTGCAGTGTCCCCACCGTCCTCGACTCGGAGCGCCAGCTTCCCCACGTGGCGTCTAGGTCAGCGCCGCTTAGGCCAGCGCTGCAGCTCTTGGGATAAACAGAGACAAACGTAAGGGTCTACGAGGCTGTTCCCTGACGGCTTCTACCTCTTGCCCCTCAAGATCATCCCCTTGTGTTTGTTTTATAAATTTAGAAATAAAGTCTTAGGTACAGGGGTAAGTTTCTGCCTCACTTTCCTCGCTCTCAATTTAAAGATGTGAAACAGAAACTCCAGCATCACCTGAACAGTCTCTTTTTCAGGGGAGGCTTTTTCCCTGTGAAAGAAACGACCTGGGATTTTAGGCCCTGTGATCAGAAAGGAACTCCTTTCTGTGAGGCGAGGGTGGGCAGCCGTGGCTGGCCAGTCGGGACGTGAGTGCCCGCTGCAGACGCGACCCGCGCCGTGACCCGCGCCCTGCGTCTTGGCACCGCATCAGTCGCCAAGCCCAGCCAGAGTCAGACCCGACATTCTGGAAGCTTCTGAGTTCTACTGGCCTCTAATGTTAATGACGACCTTACCCTTTTGCACTCAAAGTTTTCATCTGAAAGCAATTGGATTTTGTCTGTTGTGGAAGAATACTGGGACTTTTTTGATTTCTTTAATACAATAATACTTTTTAAAAATGAGCACACGTTATCTGGAATTAAAAGAGCAGTGAAATCCAGGCATTTTCCTTCTGGTAAGATTTGGAGCAAGTTGAAATGCGTAACTAGAAAAAGGTGATTGTTCTTTTTAACGTTAAAAGTAGATTAAATAAAACAGCTCTCAGCCTTAGACACACTGGTAAGTGACAGTTTGCTTCTCATCTCTTAGGGTATAAAGCTATTTGGTTTCCATCCTAAAAAGAAGTTCTTAGGAATCAGAAAGTCATAGAGAAGAGCCCTGATCCTCCAACAGGCAAACAGCTTTAAGCAGAAGACACAAACGCACCCAATCTCCAGGGACCATCTTCAATGGAGCATGAGAGCGGTTATGTAAACTCTAGTCAAATCTTATCAAGGCCATTAGAACCAAAACCTCCAATAAAAAAAAACCCCAGAGCCTTGGGCAACAGCTTGTTCATTAGGGCGCGTCAGACAATGCAAAACTGAAAAAAGCAATTCAGAAAATCCCGCAGAGGTGCATGTCATGGGCTGTGCCCTGCTACTGAGGATACAGAGTGAGGCTTACTCAGGTGCTTGAAGCTCCAGCTGCAGCCGAGGACGAAGCAGCCAGCGAAGAGCAAGGTGAGGCCACCGACTCCGCTCCTCACCGTGGTGCGGCACCGGATCCAGCCTGTTGGCAGAGAAGCAGGGCTCACGTGAGAGGGCAGGCACCGGGCCCTCGTCCGCAAGGGGCTCAAGTCACCCGGTCAGCTCAGGCGAAGGAATCGCTACGCGAGGAATTTACATACTACTGTCCTATATAGATGTGTTTTAAAACAAATGAAAAGGCAAAACCCAGAAGACCTTAATTTTAATCAATTTCAATTAGTCACTCTTGTTTTGGGGAATCTGGTTAAGTTTCACGGGGAGGAGATGAATACAAGTGGTCTTGCAGCTGAGCCTTCCCGGCTTGGGGACCGTGAGTATCCCCAAGAGGTGGGCAGGTACTGAAAAAAGTGAAACCTGTTTGATAAAGCAGTGCTTTAATCGCGTCAGACTCCAGGATGAAGAAAGGCAAGGAGGAAGAGGGGAAGCTCGCAAGGCTGTCCTTTTCTCGTTCTTGAGCCGGGCTGTGACAGCCATGGCTGAAGGAAGAGAAAGTCTGGAACCACCAAGACAGCCTTGCAGGCGCGACTCGGGCCTCACCTGAGTGGACAGCTCCCAGGAGCCTCCTGAGAGAGGAGCCGGCCGGGGCTTCCAAACTCCTTACTGCCGTCGAGCTTCTTTCCAACCAAGGAACTAGGGTTCCAAACAGAAGTCACTGTGAAGCTCATCTAAATCCGTCCTCTTCCCCAGCGCTCAGTGCCCGAGGTCCCCAGGGCGAGGCTGTGGGAGAAGTACATGCTCAGTAGTGGATGAGAGTCTGCCCTGGGCTGTGAACACGTGCGCATCGGAGGCCAAACCACCTGATCGGCGTCAAGAAAAGGTTCTTCGGCAGACTAAGGGGCCTGAGGGATCGGGACCTGGATCATCTCTCATCTGATGAGTACAGCACCCAGATGATCTCGTCTGCTAAACACCTTCTCAGCCAAGAGCACGGCCTGCTACTGTCATGGTGATTCCTCGTTACTACGGCCGACAGCTAACAGGTCTACTGTATCAGCCCATCACCACCGCTGACCAGCACACGCTTATTTGTGTTCGATACGGGAATAACTAAAGCAGAACCAGGAAGGCGGGTTTCTGCTATGTACTTACATTTCCCCTGCTCTTGCGGCTTTCCACATTTAATGACAGGCAGGGAATCTCTACTATTGCTGGTTCTCTGGTCTTGGTTTGGTTCATTAGGATACAGTGTAAATTAAAACAAATATTTACAACTGGTTTGGCAGGTGTGGTGAAGTTGCTGCAGATGTAAAAATACTATGCAAATGATCATCCATTTATTAAAAATGGCAAGAACCATGCTGGCTTCCCGTTAACCACACAAAAGCTATTTCTCTTGCAAGGTGAAGATTCCTTTAGAAAACAAAGCATGACAAGACTCATCCAGCTCAGAGAAGTGACACAGCTCCAGGAAACCTGCGATGGCCCCACCTCCCCCTGGAGTGTCAGGACCCCAGCGGCTCCCAGGGTCTTCTCCAGCCGGCGGAGCCCGCTCGCTTCATTCCGGGTCCAGGCACATAACGCGGATGACATCACTTCAGGCCTGCAGCTGAGATATGTAAGCAGCCCGCGACTGGGAGCACCCAGGCCCAAGCCCACAAAGGTGCTGTTGGAGCTTTTTTCCATGACTCCCTGCCTACCACCCCGATGCTCTGGGTTCTGACCTCCATCCCTGAGGAATGGTCATGAGCCTTGGGCGGCGTGAGCCTTACGCACGGCCGACCCCTGCCTCCTATCCCTCAGACACAGCTCTGCACCTGCCAGCACCGATGTCCGCTCTTTCAAATCCAGGGACGAGGCTCCTGTTGATCAGACGCCAAAAACCCGCAACCGCCGTCTATGACTTAACCGTTCTGATCACCCCTCTGGCCTGGCTATAATCTCAGAGGCATGGTTCGACTCACCTCTCATGTCTCAGGCTGTTGGTTACTCACATGCGCTTTCCTTAAACACACCCTTTTATGGGCTCCTCCAGTAAACAAGGGGACCCAGCCCCGGCCCGTCAGGCTTCTGCTCCAGTTCTAATCCCCACTGCTCCCCGCCCGTTCCCCACAGGCGCCCCTCCTCAAACCCTCACGTGGACACCCTACTGATGGCAGTCACATTTGCAGGTTAGAGAACAGCCTTTATTTAGCTGTTTCTTGGCCTTTGAAAACCCAGGACCCTACAAGGTCTTCCTATTTGACCTTCTGGTCTCCCCATCAGCCAAGTTTTGCTTTTTGTAGTTACACAAACTGTGTTTTGGCTTTTTTCCCCTAAACTACCTTCTCCCTGCCAGTGTGGGAACAGTCCACTGCTGGGTGCCAGGGGCCTGCATCAGCACCAGCATCCAGAAGCTGTTCTCAGACATGGCTCATCTTCAGAGACACAGAGAAAATGCTTGGAAATAAGTTTTGAGGCTTTACTTCAGAATCAGTCTCTGGGCATGACGGCTAGGAATCATATATGTAAAAACCATGTGAAACCTGCCCAGATTTGGGAACTGAGATCTCTCAAACTTCCTGCCCCGAAGCCAAAGCACCGGAATTCTGCCAAAGGCCCAGCTGGCGCCCCCAGCCCAGCACTCTCAAAGTGGCTGGTGGCCTGCTGAGGGCTCTCAGACCCTGGACCTTGTTGAGTCTCCTGAGATTGAAATCTTGAACTTTTGAAATCCACTTACTCTCAGGCCAGAAAACAACTCCTCTTGGTAGTTACATTCATGAGCATCTATCTCCCCGAAGTTCCAAAGACGGCTCCTCATGCCGGCGAATCCCACAGGCTCATCTCCCTCACTCCTGATTTACCGAAGCCCAGCTTGGGGGCACCCTCGGACCTCCACACCTAGGTCTCCAAACACAGCCGCTGTTCTTCGGCCACGAGAGCATCTCACTCTACCCTGCTTCATCAAGATGAAGGCCCTGGGTGCCTTTCGGTCGGGGCAATCACCTCACCTCGGTCTGCTTGGGTACCTGACATGTGAGGGCTAGCTGTGCACTGGAGCTTCCCCCTGGAGGAAAAGGTAAGTGACCACAGCCTGGAGCCCAGAGTCCAGCAGGAGAAATGCTTCCTGGAAATGCCTGGCAGAGACCCACCAAGTGACCTTTGAGACTAACTGAACCCTGGGCAAGTTACTCACCCTCTCTGAAACTCAGTTTCCTCGTCTGTAAAAGGGGATGACAGCCATCTCCCAGGACTGGCTTAAGATCCCTTTAGGTAACTGAGACAAACGCACAGGTACCCCAGCACATACAGTCACCCCAGTAACTTGTTACCTCCCTGGCCCTGCCTTTAAGTACCAAAGGGACAAGCCGCTTCCGAGAGAGGAGGAGGAAGGCTCATCCAAGGTCTCGCCTGACCCACAGTCTGTATGGCCCAAACTCTTCTGCAACAACTGCCTGCAAGTGCAACTTCAACCTGTGGCTATCAGGGACAGCCACTGCTGGGTGAGGTTATGAAGCTTTCTGAGAAGCCACGCCCCCTTTTTAATCCTTGTAGAGTCCATGGCCTTGAAGTCCTTGAGCAAATGACGAATTAAATCTTGACTTTAACTGAGGGGTCACCAGGGTCTCCTCTGGGGTCTCCTGTTCATTCGCTGGCAGCACTGAAGTCTGAACATTAATGGTGAAGCCAACTTCAACGGCCTTTTGGTTTATAACAGAATCAGAGGCCGTGAGATGGCCACACATTCCCCCATACAGAAACCCAACCTAAGCACACACTGCAGGCTGTGAACAATAAGAGAACAAAATCCTTCTCCGCCACAACTCTGGAAGCGCATGGACTGCTGCCTGCTTCTGGCTGCATCCCTCCCCTGATCTCACCGGCTCATCCTCAACCCCCCACTGCCTTGACTGCCCTGCCTCCCACTTCAGCTTTAACCCCAGCCTGGCCCCACATCCAAACGCCCCATCTGCCGCTAGAGCCGCTAGGTACTGTGTCTGACCACATGCCCACAACCTATTTTCTGCCCAACCTGGTCCTGACTGAAATCTAAGCACAGCACACCCTGAAGTCTCTATGCTTCTCCTGAGTCTGTCAGCATGAAAACCCACCCAATTTCTAGAAGAGGCTGTGCCTCTTCCAAGTGTAGATGGTCAGGTGTTCCCAGCATCACCGGCCAGCCTGTTGTCCTGCCTTCAACTCTTGGTGGAGGGGAGGGGAAAATGAAGAACCACCCTTAAAACTGACCCCTGGGAGCAGGAAGTCATGTTCTGAGAACAGTGACAAGTGCAGCGGCCTGGAACGCGTAAGTACGAGAAAGAGGAGGCTAGCCTTCTGAACCTCATTAACTCAGAAGGCACAGAGCCGCCTGGACAAGCTTAAACCTGCGCATGCTTACCTTGGGAGAGTCTCTCGCCATGGGGACTGATGACAAGCAGGGGCTTCTGGGCCAGGCTGCTCCAACGCTGGGGCCTCTCTGGCAGCACCCCAAGGCCGAGATAACCAGAATAGAGCTCTGGAAACCACTCCAGCCCCAGGGCGCTCGACAGGCTCTGACCGGGCAAGGGGCTTCTGGAAGCATGGTGCTGGGCTGAACGTGCGGACTGCAGACCCCGGGGGCGCGATGCTGGGGGCTGAGAGCCCAACTTAGTTGTCAGAGAAGCCCACTCCTCACCCTCCATCAATGCCTTCACAGCAGGGACTCGATTCTGGCTGCCGGCTTCTGCTTTCTCTTCCTGGAGAAATTTTATAGCCAGAGAGGTGGGACTCTGGTTACATGACTGTGCTAGAGGGAGATGCTCAGGGCAAGTTGTGCCCGTTAGTGGGAGCAAGTGTAAACCGGGACCTCTGTCTCGAGGTTTCTTCTCCGTGACTGAATCATGGCTCAGGGAAGCCCAATCCTGCCTTCCTGTCACAGATACCCTTTTCTCCACACCTCCTTGGCTCCCATATGTCTCTGCTCCAAGGTGGAGTGCTTTTCCCTGGTTCTCCCTGCCCTGGCTTTCACCTAAGGGGTTAAGTTTAAAAGTAGCAATCTGTGATTCTGCATTCTTTGCCAGAGTCCTGAAGTCTCTGTCAGTAGAGGCTCCTAAGAGGTGATCCTCAGCCTTGGAATCTCTTTCTCTGCCTGACGATGACTTGTTTCCTCTTTGAACCCTGTGACTGCAATTCATGGAAGAACTATGACCATCACCAAGAGGTGTATCAAATAATTTTACGAGAAGGTTCTGTCTTGAGGCATCCACTTTGTCCAGTCTTAAATCAGCTGAAGTGGCTTGTACATCATTAAGTAAGGTTAAAGAATATTTCCTGTCGTGATTTGACCGAGAAGGTGCCACTGGGACAGGAGGTAAAGGTGCTTCAATCTCTGAAGGGTTATCTCCACTTTCTCCTGACTGAGGCAAAGCTTTGGCAAGTTCTTTTGTAGAACTGGTGTTTTCTGACGCAGAAAACTGAGCTGTAGTTTCTCCCTGGAAAGGAACCTTTGGTTTAGTAGCCTTTAACATTTTGAGGGAGGGCTTAACTTGACTCTTGACGTCTTCATCAACCTTGTTATGACTTGCTTTTTCCAAACCAACAGCTAGTGCTGAAGAGGACTTGACTGTCCGTTCTGAATTGTTCCCTTTCAGTTCCGGATTTCTTTTCTTACTGTTTGTCCCTAACTCTTTCTCTTTTGCTTTAATTGGGTCTCTGATTGGCACTTCGATTTTTTTACCATGTGGGCGTGTAGCCGGCTCGCACGGACGAATTTCTTGATCAGCAGGCATAGTTGCTCCTAGCATCTTACAGTGCGGCAAGTGGGATTTCAATCGTTTAAATGGCTTCTTACAGTAAGGACACAGTTCCATCCTGGATGGAACAGCACTCTCCTATTCCTGAAAAAGACAAACACAAGGAGATAGGAAGCATACAGTCTGTAAATACTCATGCCTTAGTTAGGTGTCATACCTTTTAAATTCATTTGAAATAAGCCAGGCTGAAGGACATCTTAAAACATTTATTTTGATTCATTCTTTTTCTTCTATAGGTACAACAAAACAGACAGAGTTGGATTTTAAGGTCAATGTTCCTGAGTCCATTTCTGCTTGGTATTTCAAATTTTTTAACATCTTCTAGGAATCAATCATTACAAAAAATGACCAAAGAGGTTTTTCTACATCCCTAACTAGGAGGCGAGCCAGGCAAAAGGACTTAAATCTAGTGAATTAATAGTTAGTGGAAGGAAAAGGTGTCTAAAATGTCAGCCAGAATGAAATATTTGCTATTTAACTTTGTAGCAAGGCAATTGGATAACACATGAGTGTAAAGAAATTGTTATAAAACACACCATTCAAGGGAAGAAGGTTAAAGAATAAAAGACTATAGCTGTATCTATAGAAAATCCATTGGGGTGCAAGAAAGTATTAGAACTTTAGGTAACTTCCATTACCTAAGCACGAAAAATGAGAATGCTCCTAATGTTTAACACATTAGTAACATGCATGCATACACACAGACACACAGAAGCATAGCTAACGTACGTAATACACAAATGGAGGGAACATGGTCCTGAATTTTTTACTCAGTTTGTACGACAATGGATTAATGGGAAATTTGTTTAGTTTGACACTTTTGTGAAATTTATGCCACATAGAACATTAAAATACAAAAACAAAAGCCCCTAAACCGGGACTTCCTTGGTGGTCCAATGGTTACAACGCTGCACTTCTACTGCAGGGGGCACTGGCTTGATCCCTAGTTAGGGAACTAAGATCCCACATGCTGTGTGTTGCTGGCAAAGAAATGAAAAATACTTAAACCACATACCTTTGGTGCCTCTGTTACACTCTCCAGTCAGGAAAAGGCAGTATTTCATTCCAAAGCTCAGATGAAAGTTACTTGTTTACATTTCTTATTCAATTAAGCTCCAGAAGGTAGGGAAAAGACAGCCTCTGTGCAGAGCTGTATTCTCAGAACTGACCACTGGGCCTGGCCCTGGCCAACCCATTTATCATAGCAACCAACCCACCTTGTCCTACATGAAGTCAGGCAAAATAAAACTGTCTTCTGCCAGTAGACTTTATAGGAATTATTCTTACTTTGCAAGTATCCCTTAGACAATATAATAAATGTTGTGGACCATCTGGGCTTCCCAGGAGGCTCAGTGGTAAAGAACCTGCCTGCCAATGCAGGAGCCGCAAGTTCAATCCCTGGGGAGACCCTCTGGAGAAGGAAATGGCAACCAACTCCAGGATTCTTGTTGGGATAATCCTATGGACAAAGGAGCCTGGTGGGACACAGTCCGTGGGATCGCAAAGAGTCAAACAGGACTAAGCACACATATATATGGACCATTTATTTACAAAGACACACAACGGAACTCAGTCCACAGGCCTTGGACTAACGATTTTAGAAGGGGATTGAGACCTCTGTTAGAGGTGTCTGCCTCCATGCTCTCCATCCTCACTTAATCCTCTTGAGATCTTCCCTGTACCCTCCAGCTGTAACATCTCAACATGGGTGCCTTAATGTTACTGAGTCCAAGTTCGTCTGGTTCCTCGCACCACAGGCCAATAAATCCAGACGAGCTGTTGGTACAAGGACTAGTGACGTTGTTTGGAAAGCCAGCAGACTGAGCAGATGGTGGATTTGTGTACCAAAGAACCATGCTGCCTGAATTACAATTCAGGACTCTTTAATCCTAAAAGGGGAGGGAGGAAAGTCAAACACTTCCTGTTTCCCATCACCCTGCCGAGGGGTTGTGTTCATTTCCTGCCTGCAGTCATTCACAGGTGAGCCTGGTCAGGCTGTTTCCTTGGAGCTAAACAGAGGTATTTTAGCTTCATGCCCAAATCCCCTTCCTGGGAGGCAGGAATCCCAGAAATGGACCATTAGGTATAATTTGAGATTATAAATAACATCCCTTTAGGGATTAATTTGCGCTAGAATACAAAGGTCCTTTTCTACTACATTAACTATTTTCTTACCTGAGTTTTTGTAGAAGGATGCTAATTTTGCGCTTGCTTCTCCTGTACCCGCATGCTCCACGACCGCCGTTACCCAGGTGGGCAGGGTGAATTCGAAGTTAAGGTCAGCCTCTGAAAGACACAATTAGGGCAGTCACTCGAATGAATGAAATGAATGAGAGGAACAAACTACTGGGACAAATCAAAAATAACGGGTGACACCAGTAGGGCACTTCTACCTGGCGGTCCCGGAGAGCAGACGTGTGACCAGCCTCCTGGGCACCGGGCTGACCTCAGAGTCCTCCCTCCCGCGCCTTCCAGTGGGCTTTTCGGCCCCCGTCTCCCTTGCTTTTCCAGGAGAGCAGTCGGGCGACTTCCAGGGAGTGGGTGGGACCTCCGAGCAGCTCCGGGGGCCCGGCCGGCCGCCCCGCGGCCTCCCCCAGCCCCGGGCGCCGGAGCCGCCGGGGCGCCGAGCCTTCGGCTTCAGAAAGCCCTCCCCTCACTCTCCTCTCGCCTCCACATCCGCGTCCAGGCCCACAGCGGAGGCCACAGACAGCACCGCCGCCTGTGGAAACTCCGCCCGGGCAGCGCCTCACCTCGCGAGACACAAAAATCCCAGCAAGTCCGGCAATGAGCTCCCTCAGCGCAGCCCACGCGACGCGGCCCAACTCCCCGGACTAGGCCCTGGGACAAGCCGTCTACACCACTGCCTGATGCTTCTCCGCCGTTTTTTTTTTTTTTAAACTGTGACTTCACAGGGATTTAAATAAAAGACTTGTATCATATGATTATAATACGGTTTAATTTCATTTAAGCCTGGCTGGACTATTACGCCGGCCCGTCTCGGCTGCAAAACAGGCAGAATTCCGGGCCACCTCTAACGGGGTCCTCTTTCCCAGAGGCTCCTGGTCGCTCCTCCCCACCCCCCCGAGCCCGCCTCTTCCTGTGGGCGGGGCTACCGGTCGGCGCGGCTGGGCTCGCGCCACTGCGCACTCGCGGGAGGGCGGTACCACGGCGCGGCGACATGGGGGGGCGCGGAGCAGACGCCGGAAGTAGCGGAGGGACGGGTGCCCCCGAGGGGTACTCAGCGCCGGCCGCCTCCGCCAGAGCCGCGGCCAAAGCCAAGGCCCGAGGGGGTGGGCGTGGCGGCCGCCGGAACACGACGCCCTCCGTTCCCTCTCCTCGCGGAGCGGCGCCGCGTCGCTCGTCTCCATCGGCTGCCATGAGCGAGCGCCTCCGCCCCAGGTGTGTGCAGGGCACCCTCTTCCCCTCAGCCCCTCGCCGGGTGTTGTGTCCTGGGGTACACGGAGCCGAGGGAGGCACGACGCTGTGTCCGACCAAGCCTGGGCCCTGCGGGTCTCGTGTGGGTGCCTTGCCGTCCGGGCGGGGAGAGGGGAGGGATGCTCGGCTGACTGGGAACCTGGTCCCCAGGGGCGCCGAAGCGGTGACTCCTCAGGGTCCGGGGTCGCCCCTCGACCCCATCTTTTCTCCCCCGGCCCCCCGATCTTTCCCTGTTTGAAATGAAGTCCGGTCGGTCCCGGCGGAGAAGGGGGCCCCAAAGCTTCCCTGTCCTAAATTTAGGAAGGTGGGGGGTTGGGAGGAATGGCCGATGTTCGAGAGGAGCCTCTCGAGCGCCTGTGAGGGGACGGCGGGGCGGGGAGCCGGTCTCCCGAAGGTCGGGAAGAAGGACTGGGCTTAACTCCGCAGGACGGAAGGGTTAGGTCAGATCGAAGCCCTTATGCCCTGCTGGGCCGTCGTGGACGCAGAATGGGCGAGGGCCGAAGTGGTGACCTGTGGCTTCCCTCCTCGGCCGTAGCGTGAAGAGCAGGCAGAATTCGAAACAGTTCGGGTGCGGAGCCGTTTGACTCCGAAGGCGGGAGGTAGGGCTGTATTGCGACGCACTTTTCCTCCGAGCCAGGACCCGGGGCTTAACCTAGAGGGTGCTGAGGATTTCTTGATAAGGACTCTGGAGAGTCCGGACCAAGCCGCGATTTTTCTTTTCTTTTTTCTCATTTCTCACCTCTGTGAACAGGTTAGGGAGGAAAAAGTTGGGATTGTACCCCAGAATGGAGAAGTTGGACTATTACTCGGAATTAGAAAAATCCCTCATCGTGGAGTTTGAACTGAAAACTATAGATCACTAAGTCCTGTCTTTTCATTCTTCTGATCGGGAAGCAGATTTAGAAAGCTCAATTGGTTTACCTGGCTCTTTCTAGGCCAATATTTTGGCCATCTGATGCAAAGAACCGACTCATTTGAAAAGACCCTGATGGAAAGATTGAAGGTGGGAGGAGCAGAGGACGCCGGAGGATGAGATGGCTGGATGACATCACCGACTTGATGGACATGAGTTTGAGTAAACTCCGGGAGTTGGTGATAGACAGGAAGGCCTGGCCCTGCTGCAGTCCTTGGGGTCACAAAGAGTCCTACACGACTGAGTGACTGAACTGAAACTTCTAGCTTCACTGTTCTCTTCATTTTTTTTTTTTTTTTCCAAAATAGTCTCAGTGAAGCTGAAGTGAATAAGAAGGGGATTGCCTTGGTAAATTATGCTGTAGGGTTTGTTTCGTCCCTCTTATGTTTTCAGTGATTTCGAATGTAATTGACAGTTTCCACGGGGACCCGGCCCTGGAGCATATTAATTCATGGGATTGAGATTCTGGAAAGCATCTTGGAAGTTCTTTAGGACAATAGTGAAAATCAGGAGTTCTCCAAACTTCTGCATGTTGATTTGGGTCATGTGAGAGGGCCATAAAAACTTCTACTTGTATATGAAATAAGAGTGGGCTGAATTTGAAGTTAGGGGCCCAGTGTACCAACTTGCTACTGAGATTAGTCACGAGATCCTCACGTATAGGAAGCCTGATGTAACTGCCAGTTTTTTCCTTCCCACACCCAGTCTGTACTTCCAGCAGTCCCTCCGGATGTATCACATATCGGAAAAAGTCTAAATATTTCTCTGAAAAACATTCCTTTTATTCAGTGCTGTACACAAATACTCTGGATGCGCTTATACTCCTAGCAGATTCCTTTTATCTTGTTCACACAATCTCACATGGTAGCTTCTTTACTGTGAAAGAAGTCACGTGAGTTGGCAGTGCTTTCTCTGCTCCCACGTGTTTTGTAGTACAGTGGATCAGATCCAGCTGTCTTAGCATCTTCAAGTCGGTTCAGATCTATGGATCTGTTCCCACAATTTTAAGAGGAAGGGTTGGTCTATGATGGTGGATTTTCAGACAGGAGGGGTGGCTGTGGGTATGTGCGCCTGTGCTTGCTCAGTTGTGTCCAACTCTTTTCAACCCCATGGACTGTAGCCCGCCAGGCTCCTCTGTCTATGGAAGGATGTCCAGGCAAGAATGTCGGAGTAGGTGGCCATTTCCTTCTCCAGGGGATTTTCTCGACCCAGGGATCAAGCCTGCCCTTTTGCATCTTCTGCATTGGTAGGCGGGTTCTTTAGGAGCAAAGCACTGGGGAAGCCCTGTGTGGGAGGGAGGCCCCTACTCCAATTAAAACATCCATTATCTCTTTTATAAATTGAAGGATTTTTTTTTTTTGGTAGGGTGAAATAGTTCTGTCATTTTTTAAATAAAGTTTGAAAACCACTAGTCTGTGTATTCTAGGATTTCTTCTGTGCTCAGTCTCTAAGAGGGGACAGGAGGGTTGGAGAGAAGTGAAGTGATGAAAAGTGATGTATTCTGCCATCCTGAGAAGTAACATGCTAAACAATAATCTGTAACTAAATGGCTAGGGAGAATGTAATTAGTTATAGGGTGCTGCTCAAATTATAACTTGGCCTATGGCATTAATGTTAAAAGTTACAATTTGACTGACTGTGTTGAGCATGAAGCTGTGGTTTTGCAACATATTCATGATGTTGTTGAAAGAAATGCTTCAAGGATGAATTCTGCAAAGAGCTTAGAAAAAGGAGAATGAAGAACAGGTAGGGCTCATTCTTAATCCAGAACCACCCAACGGAGAGAACTCCCAAAAGGCCAGAGAGATCCTTCTGGTACCTGGAGACATCAGCTGATTATGAGGCAGGGATATTTCATGTGACTTTCTCAGAGTTTAATTGAAATCTTCAAAACCAGCCCATCCTCTTGACATTCATCGTCTTGTCACCAGAAAGATAATAACCTTATCTCCCATTATAAATGAGGAAATTGGAAAGTTGTAGTCAGGCCCGTGAGTTTGCTAGCAGTGACTCAGCAGCCCCGGCACAATCATCTGTTGGAACGCCGATAAAAGAGGAGTTGGGGGACCGTCACCGTCATTGGAGGAGTTTCTCTCTGGGCGGCAGCTGGCCTTCCACCAGTGTTGGAACTGTTGTCATGTCAGGATGAGTGTAGCGATTTCTTGGTTCAACTAGCACATCCATTTAATGATTATTAAAGCCTGGTATTTATGTAGTTTTTAGCCTCCAGTACTTCAAGGTAAGATCTAATCCCCTGAGAGAAAGGTAAGGAGCAGGTCTTATTTTGTAAACAGCTGAGTCTTAGGATGCTGCAGTCCATGGGGTCACAAGAGTCGGACACAACTGAACTGAACTGAGGCTTAGACTGGTGCAGCCCCCTGCCGGTTGGCTAGTGCTTCCTCAGAATCACACACCCCATGTTTATCATTCCAAGCCTAAACTGGGTCCATACTCATTGATTAATAATATTAGATGCGTTCACAAGTAAGAGAGAATTGAGCTCAGGGTGATAAAATTTTTGCCAACGTCTAGACCTGATCAAAGCCCCTCTACTCATGTAGAATGTGTAACTGTATTGAAGATAATGTGTGTTCAAATTCAGTATTTTCCAGAAAGCTCTTTTACCCTCTAGATAGAGCAACTTGAACCCTGAAGAGTTTTCATTATAACAGCTTATGTTGCTTTGTATAAACCAGCCTCTCTCCAGCTCTGTCCAGTAGAATTTTCTGTAGCTTTTCTGTCCATGGCAAGTGTACTGGAGCGGGTTGCCATTTCCTTCTCTGGGGGCCTTCCCGACCCGGGGATTGAACCCAAGTCTCCTGCGTCGCAGGCGGATTCTTCACTGCTAAGCCACCAGGGCAGCACAGTTCCATGCAGTTTGACTTAAAAGTATACCTCTTTTAATTTATTTCTATTTTCTAACTGGAGTTTAGAAGTCCTAACAGCACTCAATTCTTGCATAGAAAATATACAAACTCTGTCTCCATCATACACCCCAGAATACTTGACCGAGCAACAGGTGTGATTTTTCTTTAAACCTGGATGTTTTAAGCAACTGGTGCTGCAGTATAACGGTAACAAGCTGGTGAAGTAACTTCTCTTACAATACCAGGTGGTGCAGCCAATCATCAAGTTAATGTGTCTGAGAGCCACCTTTGCAGTGATTGTCCAGAAAAGTAATTTGATGCATTAGAGGGCAGAGAGCTTTTGTGTTAATGTGATAATTGGGGGGAAATCAGAGATGAAAGAAAATGAAAGAATAGAGGCTACCTCCAACCTCTAATGCTCTTCCTGTGTAGCACAGTTTTTATAAGGATTTTAAGCGTAAACAGGCAAAGGCAGCCACTCCCGTCTTAGATGTTGTCCCATGGACAGGAGTAAAATTAGAATAACTTGGAATGGTAATTTCAGGAAATGGAGGACGAGATCACCTTAATTAGGTAGAGTTGGAGAGCTTAGTCATCAATGTCTTCCTGCTCTTGTTTATTCCCAGCAAGCATTTCAAATTGTCAGGCTTCTTTTTAGAAATTAGTTGTACTAATTTAAGCTCGACCTTCCTCCTGTTATTTTACATTTTTGCTCTTCTAACTTTTTTGCCTGTTGGGATTATCATATGACAATCTATCTCTTCAGGCAAGAGGGCAAATTAATATGTTTAAATTACAGTTTGAAGTGTGCAGAAGACCAATTTTTTCTTTTTCTCTTTGTGATGTAATTCCAGGAAAAGGAGAAGGAATGGCAGTGAAGAAGACCACCATCTCCCCCCACAGACCAAAAGGAGCAGTAGAAATCCTGTCTTTCACGATTCTTGGGACACAGAGGTAGGAAGTGTGGTGGAGAGCACCTGCTGTTTTCATTGCTTGAGCCGCTTTTGGGTAATGAAAATTATTCTTTGAATAGGGAAAAGTGATCTGAGTTGATTGCAGTGTTTCTGACCTTTTTTTTTTTTCCCTTCTGAGTCATGGCTGTTTTGAGGATGCTACCCACTTTCTCCACAGCAAAACAGCCTGTGTCTGCATGTAGTAATATATACACATGCCCAGAATTTGTATGTTACAGGTTTCATGGACCTCTGAAAGCCCATCTTTGAACCCTTCTTGGTATTTCAGAAGCCAACTTCTTTTCTTTCTTTTTTTTTTTAGATATATGGACCATTTTAAAAGTCTTTGTTGAATCTATTGCCATATTGTTTGTGTTTTGTGATTTGGTTTTTTGGCCTTGAGGCATGTAGGATCTCAGCTCCCAGCCAAGGATAGAATCCACACTCCCTGCATTAGAAAGCAAAGCCCCAACCACTGGACGGGGGACGAGCCTCTGAACTGAGGTTTCCTGGGTGCCTCAGTGTCCCTCCTGTGCACTGAAACGCCTGGTCTGCAGTGAGGGAGGGAAGCCGACCGGATGCTGCTATTATTAATAAACGACGCACCTGAAGCTTTGACCCTCAACAGTTGTTGGCCTGAGAGAGAAACTCCTCACTGCAAAGGTCCCTAAGCACCGGCCTCACCGCTTAAAGCAGAATTTCATGCCTCCCGATTCTCACAGAACCAGAATAATTTGTACTTTAGTTCTTGATAGTAGGATTTGATCTATATCCGGTCTTCAGCAGAAATCCAAAGTAACTCCCTCAAGGAGGGAAAAATCAGTAACTGTCAGGTAGGTAATCCTCATTCAAGAGCATCTGATGCACCCCAGAGCAGACTTGATCCTTCTATGTGGAGACTGAACTTTCTGTAGCTCTTATCCCCCCTTTTAAATCCTTGTATCATTTTTTTTTCCCCTTTAGAGTAGCAGAAAAGTGTTGAGCTGTTGGTTAACGTGGTAACTAGGGAATTTCACAGATGGAAGAAAACCAAAGATTAAAGGCTGCCATGAACATCTAAGGATAAGAATTGAGTCTCCATGATTCTTTTGAGTTAAGACTATTCATTAAAAGAGCATATGATGACTGCTTTGATGCTGTCAGTGTAAACATTTCTTTACTTGTGCCTGTATGTCAGTCCTGCTGTATGATGTTTGCATTAGTTCAAAGGTACAGTAGATCTTTTTATTTATTTATTTATTGTATTGATCTTTTCCCCCCTGGGTCTACAGTTTTAATGCCTGAGAGCAGGAGTATAAATGGTCATTTTTAAAAAAAAATCAATCATTTCTGATCCCTTATTTTGAATAAGACTCCCTAGTATTAGGTTTGGTTGTATTTTGATTGCTGTTGGTAGAGAATGACCCTCACTCCCTTTCTGATACCCATGCATTGGTCTCACAGAAGAAGTTGGTGTATTGTTGTTCAACCTGTGGGTTCGTGTGTGTTGTTCTTACTTGTCCAAAGAATTTGAGTGATTAAACCACTCTGTAGTTATTAGCCAGAAGGGTGGACTGGATTGCCCTGATAATAGTTAACAGTCAGTACAGGTACTTTTCACCTGTCATGGTGACCTGGATTTGCTGGTGGGCCCTCGGTGTCGTCACGTTTACCAGCATCCGCTGCTGGTGAGTAATGTGGCCGGCCGAGCAAACCCCGGGGGTGCTGGAGCGGCAGATGGCAGGGGGTCTTTAAAACAGAGAGTTCAGTCCTGGGTGATTAAATCTACCGCTGGAGTAGGTCATCATGTTTATAGCGTAGAAAGAGCCAGGTTAGGGACATTGGGGTGCTCGTTGGCAATTGTGTACAAAGGGGAATATAATAAGTCATTACTAGTGAATTCTTAATTTTACAATTTGCATAATAAAGTCTGCCGCTGCTGCTGCTAAGTCGCTTCAGTCGTGTCCGACTCTGTGCGACCCCATAGACGGCAGCCCACCAGGCTCTGCTGTCCCTGGGATTCTCCAGGCAGGAACACCAGAGTGGGTTGCCATTTCCTTCTCCAGTGCATGAAAGTGAAAAGTGAAAGTGAAGTCGCTCAGTCGTGTCAGACTTTTCGAGACTCTATGGACTGCAGCCTACCAGGCTCCTCCGTCCATGGGATTTTCCAGGCAAGAGTACTGGAGTGGGGTGCCGTTTCCTTCTCCAATAATAAAGTCTATTATTAGTGAAAATGGGGTCTTTTAATTCTAAGCTAGGGCCAACAAGGTATATTTCTTTAAAATACTTAAGAGAAGCCATTTCCTGTGTCTTTCTTGAAATACTTAAGTTTAGAATTTTTTTTCTTGTAACATGAACAACTTTCATTTGGTTAATTTCCAAAACTCACTGTTTTCTCCTAAATGTAATAATACTGGCAGGTACTGTGAAATAAGACATGAGGTGTTGGAATTATTTTGAACTGTGCCACAAGTTAAGTCATGCTTATCTGTAAAATGGAGATGGTACGGGCCTCTTTTTCCCTCGATTCTAGGAAGCTGAAGAATGTGAACCGACTTGCCAGATTAGTTATGTAAAGAGAAATTTTGAATCTACTTGTACATTTTCTTCCTGTCACTTTGGTGGGTGTTATGATCTCTACTTTTTAGATGGAAAAATTGGGGCACAGAAAAATAAAGTCACTTGCCCAGAGATACATAGCTAGTACAAGGCAGGTCAGTGAGCCCCAGAATATGAGCTACCCACAGTGTGTACCGTCTCCCAGAAGACAGATCAGAAGGTCTGAGGGACTTTGCTAAATATATGCAGGGCTGCTAGGTCCTGGACTTCTCTTGAATCATGGGAACAGAGAAGAGTATTTTTCCCACTTAATGCTCTGAAACTGTATTAGCTCAAAAGCAAGTTTAGTAAAGAAATTGGGGTTTGGTGTTCTTTTTGACTCTGATGGTCTTTGCCTTAAAGATGTTGAATATTTACTCCAGTGGCTTAGATATAATGACTTGGGAGCTTTAGGGTAGTATTTTGAAAATTGAGATATAATTTACAGATATAGGAATAAAAAAGTTTTTTGAAAGCCATTCTAGATGATGCCTGGTAGTTAAGGTCTAAGGCAGGTTCCATTTTCTGTCTGGTGAGTAAGTGAAGTGATTGGTCACTTTGTGCCTTCCCGTTGAGTCCTTTACAAAGGTAGCCCCATTCCCTGACCTCACACAGCGACTGGATGGGTAAAAACTAGCTGAATTTAACTGATTTAGGCTGACCTTCTCTTAGGCTGGCCGTTTCGGTTTGAATTGTAGCTTTGGTTACAGGAATGATGGCTCTTTATTTTCAGCTTGAACATCTTTCTTTACAAATTACACTGGACACTTCTACTGAGTCTGGCCTCTGGTGTGTAGGTAAATGCCTTATAAGTAGCACTGCTATCTGAGTGAATGAAAGCTGTACTGTTTTTAAATTCAAAGACTCCAACTTTAAAAAAAACTTTATTTCACTGTGCCAGGACTTAGCTGTGGCATTCAGAGTCTTAGTTGTGGTATGTGGGATCTAGTTCTCTGGTCAGGGATCGAACCAGGGCCCTCTGCATTGGGAGCACACACTCTTAGCCACTGGACCAGCAGAGAATCCCCCCCCCCGCTTTTTTTTTTAATACTTTTAACTCACCAAGATTGAGCTTTTAAAGATCTTTTGGATCACTGTAAAATCATAGCAAGTAGAGAATGAGAAGATGTGGAAATAAAACAGAGGTGGCTTAATTGGAACAGTCTGTCTTATTCTTGTGTTTACTAGAAGGGAAAATCTTTGATGTCATAACCCTGAAACCCCAAGGGTATTTTATTAGGAGTGTAGAGGCATGACAAAAATAGCCGAACCAGGGGGGTCTGTGCATGGCTACGATTAGGATCCCATAGGTCCTTTTGTCTTAACTGATAAGAATTAGCAGAATGTTAGGTAAATTTTTTTTTTTTTTTGAACAGTGTGAATTTATATGACCCTGGGAATATTTAGCATAGCTTTGTAGGAAGGTATTTTAAGACTTTGTTTTTGCTCATTCTTATCGTTAATCTGTCTCGGGTACTGGACAAAACTGTTTTGGCAGACTCCAGGGTGAGGAGTTAAGGTGGTGTACTTAAAACCCTGTAGCAGGGGACTTCCTTGGTGGCTCAGTGGTAAAGAATCCACCTGCCATTGCGGGTGATGAGGGTTCGGTCCCTGACCTGGGAGGATCCCACATGCCACGGAGCAACTAAGCTCATGCACCCCCGGCTCTTGAGCCTGTGCTCTGGAGCCCAGGAGCTGCAGCTACTGAAGCCCACGTGCCCTAGAGCCTGTGCTCTGCAAGAAGAGAAGCCACCGTGATGAGATGCCCTCGCACCGCAACTGGAGAGCAGACCTGCTCGCCGCAACTAGAGAAAAGCCTGTGCAGCAACGAAGACCCAGTACAGCCAAAAATAAATTTAAATTAATTTAATAAGCTGATGCTGAAGCTGAAACTCCAATACTTTGGCCACCTCATGCGAAGAGCTGACTCATTGGAAAAGACCCTGATGCTGGGAGGGATTGGGGGCAGGAGGAGGGGACGACAGAGGATGAGATGGCTGGATGGCATCACCGACTCGATGGACATGAGTTTGAGTAAGCTCTGGGAGTTGGTGATGGACAGGGAGGCCTGGCGTGCTGCGGTTCATGGGGTCACAAAGAGTCCGACACGACTGAGCGACTAAACTGACTGAAGAAACTATTAAAAAAAACAACAACACAAAAACCCTGTCACAAATTAACTCTGAAATTATTAGGTTGGGGCAAAAGTAATCACAGTTTTTGCATTGTTGAAATTTGCCATTTGATATTGAAATACAGGGCTTCCTAGGTGGTGCAAGTGGTGAAGAACCCACTTGCCAGTGCAGAAGACGTAAAAGACTCCAGGTTCTATCTCTGGGTCAGGAAGACGATCCCCTGGAGGAGGGCATGGCAGCCCACTCCAGTATTCTTGCCTGGAGAATCCCATCAACAGAGGAGCCTGGCAGGCTACAGTCAGTAGGGTCACAAAGAGTTGGATACAACTGATGTGACTTAGCACACATATACATTGGAATACATTCTAAATAAATGTGGTTATGTTATACATCATTTTAATGTGCATTTCTCGCTTTTATGTTTTTTATATGACTTAACTATTTGCTGTTTGTATTTATTTTAGACAATAGAAACGATGTTAGACAAAAAGCAAATTCTAGCAATTTCCTTATTTGAGTTCAAAATGGTTCGTAAAGCAGTGGAGACAACTCTCAACATCAGCAGTGCATTTGGCCCGGGAACTGTAATGAACGTATAGTACGGTGGTGGTTCAAGGAGTTTTGGAAAGGACGAGAGAGCCTGAAGATGAGGAGCGCAGTGGCCGGCCGTGGGAAATCGACAGCGGTCAGCTGAGACCATCGTGAAAGCTGATCGTCTTACGGCTACACAGGAAGTTGCCCAAGAACTCAGCGTTGACGATTCTATGGTCATTTGGCATTTGAAGCAAATTGGAAAGGTGAAAAGGCTCGCTAAGTGGGTGTCTCATGAGCTGATTGAAAATGAAAAAAATCGTAGTTTCGAAATGTCATCATCTCTAATCCTGTGCATCAACAGTGAACCATTTCTCAATCAGATTGTGACGTGTGATGAAAGGTGGATTTTATACAACAACCGGCAACGACCAGCTTAGTGGTTAGACCGAGAAGAAGCTCCAAGACGCTTTGCAAAGCCAATCTTGCATCAGAAAAAGTGGTGGTTACTGTTGGGTGGTCTGCTGCTGATCTGATCCACTACAGCTTTCTGAATCCCAGCGAAAACATTATGTCTGGGAAGTATGCTCAGCAAATTGATGAGATGCACCAAAAACTGCAGTGCCTGCAGCTGGCATTGGTCAACAGAAAAGGCCCAATTCTTCTCCATGACAATACCTGACCACATGTCATGCAACCAATGCTTCACAAGTTGAATGAATGGGACTAGGATGTCTTGCCTCATGTGCCGTATTCACCTGACCTCTCGCCAACCAACTGCCACTTCTTTGTGTCTTGACAACTTTTTGCAGGGAAAACTCCCACAACCAGCAGGAGGCAGAAAATGCTTTCCAGGAGCTAGTCGAATCCCGAAGCAGGGATATTTATGCAACAGGAATAAGCAAACTGATTTCTCGTTGGCAAAAATGTGTTGCTTGAAATGGTTCCTATTTTGGTTAATAAAGATGTGTTTGAGCCTAGTTATACTGATTTAAAATTCATGGTCCGAAACCATAATTACATTTGCACCGACCCAATAACTTTTTAAAAGATCCATTCAAAATGGAGGAACACTCCTTTCAAAAGTGTTAGAAGTGTTAGTCACTCAGTTGTGTCTGACTCTTTTTGACCCCCTGACCTGGGCCCACCAGGCTCCTCTGTGGAGTTTCCCAGGCAAGAATGCTGGAGTGCGTTGCCATTTCCTTCTCCCGGGGATCTTTTCAACCCAGGGATTGAACCTGGGTCTCCCACATTGCAGGCAGATTCCTTTATCGTCTGAACCACCAGGGAAGGCTCACTGTTCAAGTTCTTGAAATATTTGTGATGCGTTGCATCAGCTCCGAGTACGGATAGCTATCCAAGCAGTTTCATCTTGAACCTGACTGTTGCCTTGTTGAGTAATGAGGATACATACATGTTTTTAGGCAGGAACTTCAAACAGATGATGTGGCCTAACTCTGTCTTGTAAGGAGTGACCCCTGTATTTTCTTCCCATGCATATTTAGGAAGTGGTTTTAATTGGCCTACTGAACTCATTTGGAGTCTAATGGGCCCACTGAGAGCTTACCAGACCTGGAGCTCACTCAAGTCACTGGGCACTTTGGGAGCACAGTTTTAAGTTAGAAGACCTGGTGGACTTGGCTGGGATCACCTCTTGTAATTCGCATTCTGCAGTGGCCTTAGGGTGAACTCATTCTCACTCCAGGGATGGAGTGTGTAATACAACCAGCAAGATTTTTTTTTTTTCCTTTTCAGGCTCATGTAAATGAAAAGCACCACTGAACTGGGAGATGGATGTGAGGGGAAGCCGGGGCTTGAAGGAAAATAAAATACGATGTTGCTCTGCTTTTCTAATTAAGAGAAAGCATACAACTCTAGGTAATAAATGTACACATGTATTCCGGCTTGCTCTCTATGAAGCAGAGACTCACTAATTAACAGTCCCGCCTGGGGGACTTTCTAAAGGTTATTAGTAGAAAGAGTCTTCAGAGTTATTTTGTTCCTACCATGGGTATAAATGGGTTCTCTCTCAAACTGAGTTCTCACTGTGAAAGTAAAATTCAGGGCAGCCTAGCTGAGCACCAGGCGCTCTTTACCTCTGCTGTGTCATTGGAGCCGCGTGAACTAAGAAAATAAGCTTTGGCTTCTGTGTCCCCGGCTCCACGGTTTAGATGTATTCTTCTTTCTGCCAGAAACAGCGCGTGTCCCTCTGCCTTCTCTCAGGCGTCTGAGTGTTTTTCTGGTACTTCTCCCTTCCCTGCCCTCCACACAGTCTGATCCAGAAAAGCTCCATCAAGCGGGGGAAATGCATTTTTCTTTCTTGTCTCAGGTTTTCGGGTTTTATAAGACAAAACGATTGATTTCTGCATATATCTTAAGGCTTTGCTAGAGACTTAAAATTCAGTTTTACACCTTCGGGGGTAAAAGGAAATAATGGTCTTTCCTTTATCCCATAAAGTTAAGATCTGTTAGAGTAACTTTTCAGCCTTTTGAACTGGTCCCATAGAAATGCTTCGTTTTGTGATGCGTACGTACTAAATATACTTGTGCATCGTTGAAAAAAGTCTCACAGAACCAGTGCCCTTATCGTGTTGCACTGTTTGATATTATGCTGGTTGCTGCTGGCCCATTCGTGGATGGTGACATATTCCCTGAAGCCCCCGTCCCCCCAAGTGCCAAGACGGGTCTGAGAAGGCAGCAAGTAGGAACGAGTGCACCTCTGAAAGAGATTTGTTTTGTTTTCACCTTTAATGACAGTATGTATGGAAGGTTTTATGTGTATTAAAATAACTTACAAAGTGCATTCACCTGGATTCCCAGGTTTCTCTGTAGGTTCTCTCTTAGTCTAAAAGCATCATCAACCTGCTGTCTGCTAGTGATTGAACTGAAATAGTTCAGAGGTTCTTAAGCTGTTACATTAAATGAGACTAACAGCCTTCTTAAAATGTTACTGATAGTATCATTGTATTTTTTTAAGTCTCAGTCTTAGAGTCAGAAAAAACTGAAGACCTTACTCTCTTGAAGTAGCACTCTTTAGTTCTTTAGCATTTTGTCCTCAAAGAAGTATTTTTTTGTAGAAGCTGTAGAAAATATTTTTTTAAAGTAGGTCTAAATGCTAAATATTTTGGCATGTCTGTCCTTCTAGAATATTTTTGGTGTACTTGTGTGTATACATAAATACTTTGAAAACCAGCAGACCTACTGTACATTATTCTGTAACCTATAAAAAACGATGTTAAAGATCTCTTTCTTCCTCAGTATATGTAAGTCTCCATCATCACTGTTAACCAGCTTCATCGTTAATAGTTTCATTGTTGTGGATTACAATTCATGTATTACATTTTATATACGTTACTTTGTGGTTTCATCAGTTGTCTGTAATTTTAGACATTTAGGTTGTTTCCGTTTTTAGCTATTATAGACAAGGCCACGCTAAAGATTTTAATACATGTCTTTAAAACTCTGAGTTACAGGACACTTAGAACAGCCTAGAAGTTGAAGGTGTCTGTCCCCTCCCTCCCTTTAAGAGCATTTGTACAGCCGCCTTCTCTGTTTATTTGAAGGAAGGTCCATATTTTCTCATAGTAGTGTCACCATTGCTATTAGAGTATGAAATAAAGATAAAAGATAAACTTGACTTACTAGAAACATTCTAGTTTTATCTTGACTTACTAGATTCTAGTTCTTGCCTTAATTTTCAGACAGTGCTTGTAACGAGAAATGGTAAAGAAAAGCATGGAGGACGCAGAGTGCTCTTGGTGGTGGGTTTCTTCCCTAGTGCGGTGGCCTGCTCGTCACCTGGCCCAGCCATGCTGGGGATGCTGGCGGCAGTTCTAGCTCGCTTCTATACTAGGTCAAGGGAGACTTTCATGGAACACTGTTTTTCTGTTTGAATTGGCTTTGACTTCTTAGGTCTTCAAGTAAATGTACAGTAATTGCTGCTGCTGCTAACCCTACCATCTGGTCTTATTCAGCCTCTTAAAATGCTTCCATGAGTTTGTTTTTGTAGAAAGATGGGATATGTTGTCTCCTATTGCCTCTGGGCGATGGGCTCCATGACCTATTAGTATAAGTCCCTGCAAATGATTCTCGGACCATGACATTTCTTGGTTTAAGAATGGACATTCGTGAAATATGGCTTTTTTTGCCATCTCAGTTTATATACATATTATTAGGTGTAATTTTTTATCAGAAAGTGAATAGAACTAGCTTTTTAAAAATCACGTTTAAATTATCTGGAAGCATGTATGTGTTTATTTTTATAATGAAAACACACTGCAAAAAGTTGTAGGAAAGGGTAGAAAAAAATCTCCAACTATAATTCCTCCATCTAACATAATTATTGTGATCTGTTTCTTTCTGGTCTTTTTCCTAATCTGTAGATTTCACACGATGGAAGGCAGGCATTTCAAAACCAGTGTTTTTGTCTAAGGGAATATAAATTTAGATGTGTCCCCCCCAAGAAAATTCTACACAAGAGCATTGACCTCCAGAATTGTTTGTCCTCATGCGTTGATCCTTTCCGGCACGGTGTCGTGTTGAGATGTAAATGGGAAAGGGCGCTGCTAACCGAGTTACTGGAGCTGTCGCTTAACTGTGCTTGCTCAGTTGTGTCCTGTCCTCACTCTTTGCAACCCCGTGGATTGGAGCCTGCCAGGCCCTTCTGTCCACGGGATTTCCTGGGCACGAATACTGGAATGGGTTGCCATTTCCTCCTCCAGGAGAGCTTCCCGACCCAGGGATCAAACCCAGGTCTGCTGTATCGGCAGGTGGGTTGTTAGCCCTCTGAACCCCCGGGAAGGCCCGGGGTATCTGCAGGTAGACCCCAGTAGAGCTGCCGAGACCCCGCAGCCTGGCGGTGACGCGCCTCTCTTTCCTTGTTGCAGTCTTCGAGCAGCGACGGCGGCGGCAGCAGCAGCAGCAGCAGCATCAGCAGCCCCGACAGGGCCAGCGGGCCGGAGAGCAGCTTGCACCACCTCGCCGCCGGGTCCGGCCCCCACACGCCACAGCCCGCGCCCGCGCCGTCCGCGCTGTGCCCAGGCCCCTACTTCCACATCAACCAGACCCTGAAGGAGGCCCACTTCCACAGCCTGCAGCACCGGGGCCGGCCTCCCTCGTGACACCGCAGACTCTTGCCTTCTGTGAAGGGACAGCGCTGTGCGGATTTGATATTTCAAGTTAGCGATGTTTTAAAAAAATTGCACAAAAAAATGCCTGTTGGCTTTTCAGTCTATATTTGAGATAACAGGTTAACAGGCTGTTGTTTACTTGTGGTTTTGCTGCACTATTGCGATTTCCAAGGGGCTTTGAAGCAGTTTTTTATAGGATTCTTTTAAGGGTGGGTATCAAGGGAACCATAGGAGGACACATCATCTGTGTGTTGAACCCATAGTTTGTCCAGTTTAGACTGCTTTCCAGGTCTGTTAGTTAGAAATTCTACTTTATGTAAAAAGGCCTTTTAAAACTGCAGGATCTTCAATTTTTTAAATAAACTAGTAAAGAGGATCTACTTTCCATGAAAAAAAAACCAAGATTTTTTTCCAGAACATAGAAAGCTGGACCAGCCTTGCACTGAAGTGAACTGCCATGCTACCTCTTAGAACGTGGACGTCCTGTTGAACGTGCTGTCTTCTCTGACGGGGACAGTCAGACCCCGGATAGACTGTGTGAGTGAGTCAGCTCCCGCCCCGTGACTGTCTTCTCTCTGCTATATATTTGTATTTCCAGAGAGAAGGGCTTTCTGATTCATGGACCCCGGATAGCTTGTTAACTGGCATTCCTCCAGAGCTGCCGTCTCAGACTTAGGCAACACTGCTCGGCTCAGACAGTCACGGAACATGGACGTGACTTCCAGTCTCAGGCACCACCTGTCCCCCAGCAGCTGGTGTGAGCGCCCCGTTGGTTCCGCCTTGCCGTGTGAGAAGGTGCTAGTGAAGGCTGACGCAGTGTGAGTTCTAGGAACTGAGGTCTGAAGTCACACGTGCTGTGAACTCTGGGACAAGGACTTACTTGCTTTATGCTCAGAGTCATCCCTGCGCCCAACAGGAATGAGGGGGCTGCGTGCCACCACGGCTGCCGCAGAGGCTGGTGTGGCTCAGAAACAAAGGAGCAGAGTCACTTCTAGGAGAAACAAGACAGGAGTATTTATTTAGAGAGACGGAGCGTCCTCGTCACTTGGTCATGCTGGAGAGCCACCCGAGTTTGAACAGCGAGGGTGCGGCCGAGTCTTCCTCGTCAGCGACCAGCTGCCTGAACAGGGAGCCGGCCTGCCTGGGGTCGTCTGCTCGGGAGAGCGCCGGGGGCGTCGCCTGCCGCTGTGTGGAGAGGAAAGTGCCTTAGCGTGCACCCGGACCCCCGGCCGCCCGCCCCCCACTCCGCTCGGGGGTCCACGCGGCGGGCACACGGCGGGTCTGAGCAGCACGGCCAGCTCCTGGAGGGGACCAGCTTAGTCCAGATGGAAAAGGACACGCGGCAGACTGCGGGGCCGTGACGGGACAGCCGGCGTCGGGAGCGAGGACGGAGGAAGGGCAACGTGTGCCTCCTCTCCATGGCGTGTTCCTCTCGGGTGCAGAGCTGAAAGGGCAGTTACTGGGAGGACAAGTGGACAGCTGTGGGGAAAGCTAAGAGCACAGGCCCGCGCTCAGGAGTGGGAGGCTTGTGCACAAACTTTTTTTTTCCCACCCTTACTCCCATCTCCCAAGTTTTAAAACCCGGTGTTGATAGGATTTTGGACCTGACTGGGTTTGATGGCAGGGAATATGGAAAGGAGACATTGCGAGTACTTTTATCCAACGAGAGAGCAAACGAGGACTACACGCTGGAAGGAAGGGAGCCGTGTGAGCGCTCAGACACACTTGTACACAACACACTTCAGAGACCCCCTGAGGACTCCCGCAGCTATCCTAGCAGATGGCAGCCTACTGAGACAAAAGATCTATTAACAAGAACAGGTGAAGCTTGAGGAAGCAAACTTCCTACCCGCCTAAAAGAAACGAGAGACGAAACCATCGCTGAAACAGCAGGTTTTTTTCCCCCCAAATAAGTATAGTCGTGCTGGGTTAGCAGTTAACTCTTCTACCCTCTTAATCTTAAACACAAGCTGTAATCTCGGTCCATCCTGCACATTTTCTACAGCCTTGGCAGCCTGAGATTCATTTCTACCATGAGGCTACTTGATAGTGTCAGTGGGCATCTTTTAAAACCTCTCTTAGCTCAAGCTAGTAACATCGTGTATTTCCTTATTGCGCCGCCATTAAAAGCAGCATTAGTGCATCTTGTCACTCGGTTCTCCATCGGTTATTTGAGGTGGGGGGGAGCGGGCGGCTTGGTGGGAGGCGGGGTGGGGTCCCTGGGGACGAACTCTCGGTCAGACACTCACCTGGGCTGCGGTCTCCATGCTTCTGCCCACTGACTTGGCCTTTCGTGTGCTTGTCATGCTCAATGGAAGAAGCCCAAACCTGCCAGACAAGACGAAGGCGGCTCAGCGGAGAGGCTGGGGAGCTGGGGGCCCAGCAGGGGCCGCTTGGCGTCCTTACCTGATCTGGCTGGACGCCAGCGGCAGGATGTTGTGGGCTTCTTGGGAGTTGAACGTACTGCTCCTGGGGGTGAACTGGTTCTCCGAACCAGTCACCAGTCCAAAGAGAACCTGTGGGACGAGAGATGGGATACAGTGACGCGCTGCGTGCTGCGTGGTCCAGTTAAGAGAAAACCTGCTCCTGTCAGTCACCGATCACTGCTTTGGGGGCATCCTTTGGGGGCATGTTCTCTTGCGTGTGTTAATACTGCAAAATTACATATCACTGCCTGCAGGTCAGAATCTCAGAGTCAGGTAGCTCTGATCTGCTCCTCTTTCTGAAGCCCTGATAAAACCTTAACAGTCCTTACCCACAACTAAAGGGTCATCCCAGGTTGCTTGGGCTGTGAAGTTTGAGGTTCGATCTAAAACTCTTTCCACCCCTGTAACTCAATTCAGCTGTGTCTCATCCGCCCGCCCCCACCCGTTAGGCGCTGGGCAGGCCTGTGCTGTGACCCGAGCCCCTGGCCCTTCGTGCAGAGCGGGCGTGTTCTCCCGGGACTTACGGAGGTCCGCTGCACCAGGCGGTTGAGGTTGCTGTGCAGGTGGGGGGTGAAAACGTCCAGGTCAAATGGGTCGATGAGCGTCTCCAGGTAGTCGGCCACTTTCTCGACTCTAACAAAAGGGTGAAGATGGTCATTCTCCACCTTTCGTAGGACAGAAACCAAGCCCAGTGTGCTGCAATGCTGGAGAAGTCCTGGAACCGGCGGGTCTGTTCTCCGCCAACTGCCGCCTCAGCACCCCTTGTCACTGACCACTGTGCTTAAATAATGCTCAGGAGTTTGAACCTGGTGGGATGTCTTCTAAATCAAGTAGGGAAATTCCCCATATTGTTTCCAGGGAGGGCACCAGATGCTCAAATTACACCTAACAGTTGGTAGGCGGACTCAGAGAAGGATGAGACCTGACCTACTACATGATCGTGGAATCAATCCAGCGGGTGGCCATTCTCTATCTTGCTGGTAACATGAGCCTGAGTTGTGTTGAGAATAAACACAGGGGATGGGCAGGAAGAGGCTGACTCCTGCGGCTTCCCAGAACGGGGCCGTGCAGGTCAGGAAGAGACGCGCTGGGAGGGTGGGCACGGCTACCTGGGGTCCTGTCTGCAGCGGCCGCTTTTCATCTCTTCACCCTTGGCTGTCAGGACGACACTGAGGTAACGCAGATCGTAAAGCAGCTGCAGTGCCCGATTCTGGGTCATGGGAAAGGCACCTTCTTTCTGCAAATGAATTTCCCATCCCCACCCATTAAGGGAGATGGCCTGTCGGGTGAGAATAAACAGCTTCGTGTTTTGTCTGCGTTTCAGCTGGTTATTTCAGAAGTTTTTTATACTCAGAAGGCCAGTTTTATCTCATGACAACAACAAAAACAAGTTATACTAGATACTTGGTCTTGAACAAAATTAAAAACCTCTAATGGCAGGGAGGAGAGCCGGTCCTTAGAAAAAGGTCTCAGGTGCTGTAGACAGTCATTTTAAAGGATAAAAGCTCCTGGCATGAAGAGGGAGGCTTTTTGAGGGCGCTCAGGAGAGAAGACTTATCTGAATTCTTTCCCAAGTCAGGAGCTGGTCCATCTTAGAAACACGGTTGATGAGATGGGAGTGAGCACCAGAGTCGGGGAGCTCACAGCAGGCAACAGGGAGGAGGGCTGGGCGATGGCGCTCCTGCCACGGCTGGGCTCTCCTGCTCCTGCCCCTCCCCCCACCTCCGCTCCCCAGCGCCCCATCTACGTGCCCACATGTGTCCTGAGCAAACGGGTTAATGATCTGCCCAGAGCCCGCGCTGACCACGTGACGCGGCTGGGCTTGGACAGCAGGTCTCTCTACTTTGAAGCTTTCGTCCCTGCTGCTTGATGGAACCTGCTTGGCCCTGGGAGTGGGTGTGATTCAACTCCCGGAGGCGGAAGCCACTGTCCATTCGATTGCCCAGGGCGAGCAGACCTTAATACCTGGAATCCTGGATGAGGGCTGCCCAAACCCAAGAGAAACCTATGTTTGTTTTTTTTAACCTACAGTTTTTATTTCTGTTCTTAATGGGGAGACATTCACAGGCTTACCTTCACCGGTTTTTCTTCTGAGAGTCTCTCATAGGCGGCAACTACTTGAACCAGGCAGCTTTTCAGCATCTCCTGCAGTGTCACCTTGGGCAAGGCATGGCCTCCGACCCGGTTAATTTCCTGGCACAAGCTAAACAGGAAGGACTGTACATACCAGGACGGCTAGAAGGACAAAGGAACGCTGAGTTGCCAACTTGCACCGATTAGACAAGACGCACAGAGTGGGCTCAAGGAGCCTAACGAGGCTTCCACTCTGGGGCTCTGACCTGGCCAGTCCGCCCCCTCAGAGCAGACCAGTGGACAGATACAAGTGACGTCTGCCCCAGCCCCCTGGTGGCCTGGGCTCGACCTGGCACACGGCTTTCCGCTGCTGCGTCCACTGCAGGGTAAGCTGTTCTCTGACTAGCACACTCTGTGCTACAACAGGAAAGCATGAATGGGCTTTGCAAACAGTCTATGTGCTTGGCCGTCTGCCCACTTTGCCCCCACAGGAGAGAGGCATGCACACTGTCAGCTCTTCCTCAGGAGCTGCATTTTGGGTGATCTTTTCTAAAGTCTCTCCTTGCCACAGAGCAGGGTTTCTTTCCCCTTTTTGGTTCACAGGCCCCTCATGGTGGACCCTGCTCACCTGAACAGGGAGTCGGATCTTGGACGTGACGCTGCTGCCAGACTCTGCTTCCTCCTGGATTTCCAGTTCATCCCAGCTGGTGGCCGTGGCCAGGACGGAGCCAGCATCGTCTACGAGTAATGACTGGGCGAATCCATGAACCAGAACCTGGTGATGAAACCCAGATATCCACACAGACCACTCAGAGCCTTTGTAGAGTTTGCGTCAAACTACCTGAGTGACCGTGAGGCCAGCTTCCGCCGCACAGACTGCCTGTGGATGGCGAGTGGCCGAGATCACTTCCTCTGACCAACTGCTGATACCAGCAGTGGGGTCTGGCTGCCAACTCCGCTACAGGGGCCCCCTCTGAAGACCCAAGTGGAGGTGACAGAGATTATATTTAGGTTGAAGATCAGAAAACAGAGACCGTCGTCCAGGAGAAAGTCTTTCATTCTCATCAGATCAAAGGAAAAAAAAAAAATCAAGCATTTCAGTCTATAAGATCTAGGCTAAAATAAAGAGGCAGTTTTTACAGTTGAACTCTCTGGCACAGATAAAGGGACTGTGAAACGACAATGGTTACTCCCTCACTGTTGACAGGCCTCGCTGAGCTTGGCCGGCCTGGACCACGGCAGAGGGGCAGGCAGGGAGGAAGCCTGGGCTGCTGTGCCACTCACCCTCACGACCGCCGAGCCCCAGACCCGGTAGCCCGTCACGCTCCGCTGCAGGAGGAGCTCCTTCACGTCCTGCCACCGGGCCTGTGTGGGGAGGACCTCCTGCGCCTTCCCCTTCCCCTGTTTCTTCAGAGCCCGTGAGTCCCGGGTGGGCCTCTCGGGGCTCCCCGATCTTCCCAGGATGCACTGCTTCAGGTGGGGACACAGCTCCCCCAGGGACTGGCAGAGTCGGGCCATGAAGAGGGCGGAGTGCAGCTTGGCCCCGTCAAGGACGTCCTGCTGCCCTTGGATGGCCTGTTCGATGCTCTGCAGCTCCGCCTGGATGCAGTCCGTGATGTCTTGGATGCAGGCCGCGGAGTGCGTCCGCAGCGTCTCCTGCACGGTCTCTGCGTCTGCGAATCTGTCGAAGGTGCAGCTCTCGGCTGCCGGGGGGGGGGCATCCTGGTGGGGCGATGGGTCACCAGAGGGGAGGTAGGCCAGGAGGTCCTCCAGTTTCACCTTCAGTTTAGAATCCAGGGCGGAGCAGAAGCTCTGCACGCAAGGGCTAACGGCTTGTGCCTTCATGGAGAGCCCGCTGCCTGGAAACGGAGCCCGGCTGGACACGCTGACCCAGGCGGCGTCAGAGGGCAGGTCGCTGGGGCTCTCGGACCATAGGAAGACAGCCATGTTGTGCTCAAAGTGGATGTGCTTGCTTGAAGCCGAGCTGCTGCTCTCAAGTTCCTGCAAGGCTGAAACGAGGAGTTCTCTGGAACTACTGGAGATGGAGTCAAAGCCTTCTTTGGTCAGAGTCTGAAAGAGAAGGGGAGAAGAGTTTGAATCCCAGCTGCTTCCAGGAAATTTCAACCTAGAGCACCGAGTGGCAGACTGTCCCAGCGCCCAGTGTTCTCGCCGACGCTCAGGGAGGTGGCCCGCTGGTGGCGGAGGAGAGTGTCATCACTGATGGAGGCGGACGTGTCCCCAGCCGCCCGACGGAGGCCTGCCTCCTGTGCAGCAACAGCCTCTGTTCATTTGTACGGCTCATTATTCAGAAGAGTCACCCTGGGAATAAGTCGGCAGGGAAGGAATGCACTTATAGGAAGTGGCAAGAATATACCCAGACAGTCCAAAGGTGGCACCGGGCAGCGGGCCTGTGGACTTCCCACCTCACCTGCAGCCGGTCAAGGAACAGCTGCTGCATCAGGTCCTCCCAGAACAGGAGCGGCTTGTCCAGGAGCCGCCGGCAGACCACATCCCAGCTGCGGTGGGTTAACTCGTTGGCAAGCAAGCCCCACACGGCGTCCCGGATGCCTGCCAGCCCCTTCGTGCTCGTCACGTACATCAGCAGGCCGCCGATCCCGTGTCTGATGTCTTCATTACACCTGCAACAGAAGTGTTTCTCGTGGGCTTCATTAGTTTCCTCACCCTTATTAAGAAAAAGAGTTGGACTCTACTTGAAAACCTCTTAACGGAGTCCAACTATATAAATGTAAATGTCTATATGTCTCAGCAAGTTTATAAATATGTGTGTGTGTATATATATATAAATAGCATTTCTGGCTGGATGGGAGGTGGAGCCTACAGCCCCTTCACCAGGCCAACCCTTACTCCCTAGACAGGCCTGTCTCCAAGGAAGTCTAGAGCCCCAGAGCATGACTTCAAGGAGTTTGAGAGTAACATATACACAGTACTGTATAGAAAGCAGGCGAACAAGAGGAACCTACTGTATTGCACAGGGAACAATGTAACCTATAATGGGAAACAATCTGAAAGAGAATATGTAGTTTGCATGACTGAATCATGTGACTGTGCACTTGAGACGAACACAACACTGTAGACTACACCTCAACTTAAACAACTGCACTAAACACAAGCATAGGGATGGCAGGACTCTAGAGATTTAAAGCCCTCTATGTAGTATGCTGAAACACATATTCCTTCTTGGTTCTCCCGGAGGCGGCTAGCGGTCATGAGAGGTGGCTGAGTGGGGGGCTGGCCTGACCCCGGGGCCCGCCCGGAAGGTCCGGCCCTCCCGCTTCCCCACGGCCACGCAGGGCGGGGGGGGCGGGCGGTTCCTGCTGCCCCGGGAGCTGCTCACACGTGGATCCACTTCTGCAGCGTGTCTTTCAGGTACTCCTGGCTGATGGGATGCGCCAGCATCCGGAGAGCTGGCTGGAACTCGACGACGGACGCGGGCAGGTGTTTGAACCAGCTGCACAGCTTCATCTCGTCCTGCAGGACACCGACGCCTTTTCCTGGGGAGAGGAGGACCAAGGGAGGGTCACCGGGAAGTTAACACCGGACCTGGAAGGAATTTCCAAAAGTCACCCAGTCTTCCTCTGGGGGCAGCCAGACTGGACCCCGGAAACAGGGAGAGAAAGAAAAGTAGAGCATGTCCGGGGCCCCCTCATCAGGGAGGGAGTGTGGCAAAGAAGGGGAAGAAGAGAGAGGAGAAAAAAGGGTTGTGTCCTCCTTGCATTTTAAAAGCAGTTGCTGAGCTGAAAGACAAAGTAGCATAGATGAGACCAACTAGCACACGTCTCTGTCACCACGTTCTGCCCCTCCCCCTCTTCCTTCGGCTCCTCCGTCTCATCTCTGACTCTGGACTGTCCTGAGGCTTGGTCCTCCGCCGCCCGTTCCCCCTGCTGATGACGCCATCCACCTCCAAGGCCTCAAAGGACAGCCGTGCGCATGCACGGCGTGTGTCTCCGGCCGGACCGCTCACTGCTCTGTTCTGGACCCACAGTCGCCCGTCCCCTCTAGTCCCATTCCAAGGTCTCAGCTGTTTCCAAGGCAAGGTTTTCAAAAGCCAACTCATCATCGGCCCTTTTAAACCAACTCCTTTTCGAATCCTCCTACTCTGTCAGTGGGAGAACAGTATGGAGGTTCCTTAAAAAACTAAAAATACAGCTACCATGAGATCCAGCAATCCCACTCCTGGGTACACATCTGGAGAAAGCCATAATCTGAAATGATATATGGACCCTAATGTTCATTGCATTACTGTTTACAACAGTCAAGACATGGAAGCAACCCAAATGTGCATCCACAGGGGAATGGATAAGTGAAGAGACAGTCATTCAGCCCCGTCCGACTGTCTGCGACCCCACGGACTGTGGCCCACCAGGCTCCTCAGTCCATGGGATTCTCCAGGCAAGAATACTGGAGTGGGTTGCTCTTTCCTTCTCCGGAATGGATAAAGGTGTAGTCTATATATACAATGGAATATTACTCAGCCATAGAAAAGAAATAATTCCATTTGCAGCAACATGGACAGACCTAGAGATGATCATACAAAGTGAAGGAAGTCAGAAAGAGAACAACAAATATTGTATGATATCACTTAGAGTGGAACTTTGAAAAAACAGTCAAATGAACTTACGGAAAACAAACTTACGGTCACCAAGGGGGAAAAGCAGGGGAAAGTCAGGAGTTTGGGATCAGCAGATAAAACGACCGTCTATAAAACAGATAAACAAGGTCCTGCTAACAGCACAGGGAACGATACTCACCATCTTACAATAAACTACGACAGAAAAGAACTTGAAAAAGAACGTACGAGTCACTATGCAGTACACCAGAAACTAGCACTGCACATAAACTATATTCAATAAAAAACCAAAACCTCCTTTTCTAGTGAACCTGGACCCCTCCCTTCCACACCCTCACAGCCAAACCCTCAACAACCATCTCTTAAACACACGTCCGCGTTGTCCAGCCAGCTCCGCCTCTGCTGCCCCGATCGGCTGTCACCTGGTTCGTGGTGACGGCCTCGTAAGTGAGCTCTCAGCATCCGCTCCTCCCCACGGGGAACCACCGCCACAGAAAAGCCATGTGCATCTAATTCCAACTGGGACAAATGCTACCAAGTGGACGTGCAGGGTGCAGGGGCACTATAACAGAAGGACCAAGTCCGGAAGGCCCTGGAGAGCTACCCACTGTTCTGTTCATACGCTCCGAGTCCACTGGTCACGAGTGGGAAACCAGCGTGCACCTTCTCATGCTCCTCCTCCCCCCACCCACCACCCTGCTTCCTTTCACGGCCTCGTGTACAAACATCCTCCCAGCCTCAGGACCTTTGCACCTGCTCTCCTTCTTGCCTGGAACTCTCTTCTTTGCCTCTTACTCAACCTTCAGGATTCAGTTTAAATATCCATACTCTCCTGGCTTCCCTGGTGGTCCAGTGGTTAAGAATCTGCCTTGTGATGCAGGGAACGTGGGTTCAGTCCCTGGCTGGGGAAGTAAGAGCCCACACGCTGCAGAGCAACTAAATATCCTGTCTGACTTTGGTCCCACCGTTAGCTGCTACCAAGTCCAGCTGCACTTGGCCTGGAGAGCAATGACCAGGATTGATATTAAGCAGGTACTGCGGATTCGTGAGTTCAGTATCTGCCTCCACCACTAGACTCTGACTTCCACGAAAGTGGGTCCATATCTGTCCATCCATTGCTGTATCCCCAGGGCCCAGCACAGCAGCTGGCAGGCGCCCAGTAAAGGAATGAACCAGACAATAAGGCTGGCCAGGAGCTCACCACTAGGATGCTGGCCAGTGATGCTGTCCAGCGTAGAGAAGAGCAGGCCACACGGCAAGGAGGGGTCTGGCAGCACACCCTCTGGTAGAGTGTAGAAGAGAGCGTGCGCTTGGTTCAGAGTGGTGGCCAGCAACTCCACCAGCGAGCAAATCTGAGCCTTGATACTGGCACCTGCGAGAAGAAACCATCCTCTTTTAGCAGTTTCCTTCGGTAAAGTGAGAACCAGGGAACGCTCTGGACTCCCTCAGCTCATCCTGCTCCATCCCCCCATCGGAGGCCCACGTCTGGGAGAGAAGCCACGCCCACCGTGGTGAGGCTGGTTGAGAAGTTTCTGGATTGCTGCCTTTCTGGCCAACAGGAAGTCTGTTAGGGCTTGGCGCGGAGAACTCTCTTCCAAGAGCATGACAGAGCACAGAGCCTCGGCCACAGCCTGGTCGGACACGGCTTGGCATTTGAGCAGCATCTTGCTTTCATGCAGGATGGTCGCCCTAAAGAGATGATGGCAAAGGTCACAGGGAGCTTTTGACATCTTTGGAGAAGAGCCCCAGTAACGAGGAGAGAGAAGACACGCTCCATAAAGTCAGAGTGGTGCAGGACGGCCATCACCAGAGAAGGTTCTGCTGGCGGACCACTTACCGGAAGTGGCTGGCAGCCGCCACCTGCCGGATGAGTATGGGGAACCGGGAGAGGACGGGGCTGTGTCGGGAACTGGAAGATTCCAGCTGCAGCAGCTTGTGGAGGTAGCAGCAAAGCAGGTAGAGCTGGGTGGCGTGGAGATACCGCGAGACCTCCATGGAGCTCCAGATCTTCTCAGGGATTTCCAGGAGAAGCTTGATCTGGGCAGCCATGCTGTAGAACTTCTCCTGGGACGGCTGCTGGGGCTACGGGCAAAGGCACAGAGCTGAGCTGGGACAAACAAGAGCCAGGTCAGCGTGGTGCTGGCTAGGGGAGACGTGTCGGGGGGCCCGGGGGTGCGGAACTTTCATGAACTTGGATTCAGTGCCGCTCAGCAAGGCATCGAGGTTGGTGTAGCAGAATTACTGGAGGTAAGTTTTTCCTACCGGCTGTACCTCTGCCCTGTCCCATGGAGGGGCAAGCCACATCTGGTCACCACACAGGCAGGGTATCAGGGACCCCGGGATGTCTCAGCCTAGAGCCCGCGCACTGCCCCTCCAGGGAGGTTTTGCCTTGCTGGGTGTGATGTTCGTCCTTCCTACACTTTCTCCTGCTGCTCTGACTACCCTGCGGGCTTCTCTGCTGGCTGTTCCTCTTCACCAACCTTCCCCTGAAGCTGGTTCCGGCCTCGTGCCTCTACGCATCCCCGGCTGTCCTTTCCCTTCACCATTCTCGTCCCTGAAACGTCACCTCCAGGCAGATCACAGCACACCACGCAGTCCTCACCACTCCCCTGAATCCCCATCGAGCCTCTTCTGCTGCACATAGACACTGCCCCTGGAACTTTCACTGTCGATCTATAATCAGTATATTTAACACGAGGTTCATCTTCCTACCAAAAATTATAGCCATCTGACCTCCCTCAACACGTCTGCATAGACCACCACATCCCAGGAAATTCAAGTCGTTCTGATGGTTTTGCCGAAACGTCTACACCTAGGTTTCTGCTCTCACTTCCCTGGTTCTACCGCACGTTGTCGTCATCTCACTCTTACCTGAATCTGAAAACCTTGCACTTGCACTGTGTTCATTTTCTATCCCCTCCAATCTATCCTTTTCCTTTCCTGTCAAACGAACATTCTTCAAAGGTCACTGAGACCTTATGTTTGCCCAGTTCTAAGTGCCCAGTATCTCGGCCTGGTGGTCAAAGGTTGCCTGTCCTTCCACTGCTTTCTTCCAGGGACCTTTGAATCCACTGATTCTCATGGGGCGGGGTAAGGGGGCTACTCTGGAGTTGGGTGCAGGCTTCTCATTGCGGTGGTTTCTCTTGTGGAGCCCCACCTCTAGGGTGTGTGGGCTCAAGACCACAGGCTCAACAGTTATGCTGCAGGGGGCTTAGTCGCTCTGAGACACGTGGGATCTTCCTGGATTAGGGATCGAAACTGTGTCTCCGGCACTGGCAGGCAGACTCTTTATCACCTTAGTTCCTTAAAATGAACGTGTTCCTCTATTAAAAGATGAGAGCCTGGGAACTGGTTACTACCCTCCAGCGACCTAAAGGGTAGCAGGTGTCTTTGCAGCCTGGAAGTTGTTCCTGGGGGTGGGGTTGGGGGGCGGGAAGAAGGAACAAGTTGGGAAGGAAGGTGGTCGACACAGGGGAGAGCTCTGTTCCCGGAACGCTGTCAGGAAACGTGAAACAGGGAACAGGGCTGAACACCTAGCGTTTCCATGAGATGTGGGAAAGGAAGCCCGGCGACCCCAGGACTGAGGTGAGGGAGGCGAGGCCCGGAGCCCGGGAGGGGTCCCGAGGAGCCGCGGGGAACCGGCCGCCTGCGCGGGGAGGGCGGCGGGGGCGCCTCCCTGAGGCGGGTGGGCCCCGGCCGGGGCGCCCGCTTCCCCGAGGGGCCGGGCCGGCCGGGCCGGGGCGCGGGGCTGACCTGCGGGTCCCGCGGCGGCCGGGACGCAGCCGAGCCGGCCTGGCGGAGACGGGCGCAGTACTGGTCGGTGGCCCTCACGGCGTCCACCAGCCCCGCGGCGCAGCGGCGCATCTGGCCGATGGTGTCGGCCGCCTCGATCAGGTCGCGGTACCGCTCGCCCACCATCTGCCGCAGCTCCTCCTTCTTGTGCTCGATCTCGGCGCGCACCTGGCGCTCCAGCCCGCGGATCTCCTCCGCGCCGTGGGTCTCGAAGAGCGCCGCGGGGTCGCGGAGGTCTAGCCTCTTCAGAGCCGGGGAAGCGGCTGCGGCCGCCATGATGGACGCGTCAGCGCCCCATCGGGGCACTTCCGCCCGGCCGCGCCGCCCAGCCGCCATCTTGATTGAGGGCGGAAGCGCTTCCGCCCGGTTGGGTGGGGGGCGGGGCCGGGCTTGTTCGGCGCGGCCAAGGGGCGGAGCCAGTGATGGGCGGCACTGTTTTTAAACTGGTTTTTTTAAAGTGGTTGGGCGGCACTTTTTTTAAAGGGAGCCTGCGTGGTTGTTGGGTCGCTGAGCCGGCAGGTGTGTTGGGGCGCAGCCTCACTCGGTTTTGAAACCTCTCCTAGCGCTGGTGCAGCGTTTCCCCATCGCGGTTACTTTTCAAGCGCCGGCGGTCTGATTGTTACCCCTCCTCGGGATGTTCGGGTCCCCTCGCCAGGCCCCTCGCGGCGGCGCCGGATTACGGTCTTTCCCCTGTGAGGGCTCGATGGCACTCTTGGCCCGTCCCCTTCCCCTGGGTCGGCCCCCTTCTCTTCCGGGCCCCCGGCCGCCTCCGTGTCCGGGTCGGGCTGGGAGCCGGGTGGGCGCAAAGAGCTGACCGCTGGACCCCCATCCCTGGCTCTCAGCCTGCAGCCTTCTGGGGCGTCCTTGTTGTTCGTTGTTTCCTCTGGTCATCCACCGAACGCGATGTTAGGAAGAGGGACCTGGGAGTCCGTTTTCGTTCATTGGAAAGTAACCTCACATGCCCTGGACGCGGCCGGAGCGCAGGGGTGTGCGCGCGCTCCTTTGCTTCTGGTTTTCATGTGTCGTTGGTTATTTCTTTGGGGTTTTTGGTTTTGGTTTCAAACCAGTGTTGTACCATCAAAGATGTTTCCCCTGATAGAACCTTACATTGGCACCAGTGCGGCGAGGAGAGTAGTGCGCAGTGAGGAAAAGACTCAAATGCCTGAGAAAACAATGCCTGGGAGGAGGGGTGGGAAGGACGCCTAACTGATAATGAAACTTGGAGAGTATGGCCTGTTTCTTCTAAGTGTTTCCAAGACCCTTCATTTACCAAGAAAAAAAAAAATTGGAGATTTCATATGCACATTAATGCAGAGAGAACGATACTGGTGTGTCCACCAGCCGGGTCTCAGTCATGGTCAGCCTCATGAATGCCCCAACCCCACATCCTCTTCCACCATCTCTATGGTTTTGACACAAATCCCAGGCGTCAGAAAATTTCAATCTGACAATGGAACCATTCATTTGTAGTGCTCTACCTGGAGGAGGAAATGGCAACCCACTCCAATATTCTTGCCTGGAGAATCTCATGGACAGGGGAGCCTGGCGGGATACAGTCCATGGGGTCGCAGAGTCGGGACACGACTTAGCAACTACACAGAGATAGTATTCTAGTTTACCTCACCATAGCCCTGCAACCTAGGGGATTTGACAGGTGGGCAACCTTGGACCCAGAGAGGTGAATGGATTTACATGGTGTAACTGTCAAAGGCCATCCACAAAATGATCCCATGTACACTTCAGCCCTACAAAGGAGATAGGAATAATTATTCTATGTATGACAAAAACCCCAGAGCAGCTTATTTATTCCTGCCTGAGTCACATAGTTAATCAGAGACAGTTAATCAGTCACAGAGTTAATCAGTCACAGCACTGAGACCTAGACTTTTGGATTTCTTTTCTACTTTCTCTCACAACTTCCCACAAACTCAAGGCACTTCCTGGTGGCAGATCTGCCCTTTGCTGTTACTGCGACCCCATTAGGTAGGGACGCTTGATGGTGTTTAGCTTCCCATCGCCTGCAGGGTCTGTCTTCTCTGAGAGACCGCTGTACTGAAACATTGCTCTGTTCCACTCACAGCTGAGCTGGGATGGGCCGATCAGACACACCCCACCTAGGACTTCAGATGGAGAGGAGCAGGGAGACTTCATTTTGGCGGTGACAGAGGTACCCCCTACAACACCCACTCTCCAGGGGCAGCAGAGACACTGAGTCCAGCTGTAGCATCCAGCTGCCGGTGACAGCCAGGGGTGACCTCCCCAGTATCTTGTGTTTCAACCGGGTTCCGAAGGTTCACTTTCCTTGGTTCCTGTCTCTTAGCTGAGCAGGGTTCCCCAGCTTCCCCAAGGATTCTATGGGCAGTCCAGTATCTTATTGATGCATTTCATTTCAAAATCAAAACACTTGCAGTTGCTTGCCCTAGAGACTCTTAACTGACCTATACCCCCTGAGTTTCTGGCTCCACGAATGAGAGTTTGGAAGAGCAAGCGGGAGGAACTCAGCGATCACCTTGGGTGCGGGGGCCTCGGGGTTCGCATGGGGTCGGGGGCTGGCCCTGGCGCTCACAGCTGTCATTTCAGGTAGAGAAAGGGCAGGCTCCTCCGCTGACATTGCAGCAGAGTGTGTTCCGACGGCAGGGCTTTCTGCACGCTTCCCCAGCCAAGTTCACCGGCTGCCCTGAAGATGCCACTGTTGCTCTTCTGCTTGCGGATCCGAGTGCCTAACAGAGGCTGTCACCAAACGGGCTTCTTGCCTGAACGCTGTGGGACTCGGCGGCGGGGGCGCGGCGGGAGGGAGGGGGCGGGGTGGGGATGCGCTGTGGAAACTGCGTGTTGGACTAACTCTTCACTCTCCATGGCCCCTTTCCCAGCCCCTCTGCATGGATGTGGCAGTGAGGCTTTCTTCTTCCCCCGCCTCCTGCTCCGTGGCTCCAGCAAAACCAGGATGTGGGCAAGGAGTTCAGCTCCAGCAGCAGGGCAAGGCACTGGGCTGGGAGCCAGGGCTGAGATGTGAAATAGTCCCTTTTTTTTTGTTCGAGGAAGCACACAAGTAGAAAGTACCTCCTCATTTTATTGCCATCTTTTTTTTTTTTAAACTTACTGTTTTATACTAGAATAGAGCCAATTAGCAGTGTTGTGATAGTTTCGGGCGCATAGCTGAGTGACTCAGCCATACATACCCAGGTATCCATTCTCCCCCAAACTCCCCTCCCATCCAGGCTGCTCCGTAACAGAGCGGAGTTCCCTGTGCTACACAGTAGGTTATCTGTTTCAAATACAGCAGTGTGTACATGTCCGCCCCGAACTCCCTACCTATCCCTTCCCCCAGCCTCCTCCCCCAACCATAAGTTCATTCTCTAAGTCTCTGAGTCTGTTTCTGGATCCTCAATAAGTTTATTTGTACCATTTCATCTTAGATTCCACATATAAGGGACTTCCTATGACATTTCTCCTTCTCTGTCTGACTTCCCTCACTATTTTGCCATCTTTTAATTTTATTTAGAGATGACTGCATGTGTGTGTGTGTGTGTGTGTCTTCTGACAACTCTTATTTTTGTTGTTAACTTAAAAAAATGTATTTATTCATTTTTGGTTGCCCTGGGTCTCTGGGTCTTGGCTGCTGCGCGTGGGCTTTCCCTAGCTGGGCCGAGTGGAGGCTCCTCCTTGCGGCGTGTGGTTCCCCGCTGCAGCGGCCTCTCGTCTTGTGGAGCGTGGGCTCAGTAGTTGTGGTGCCCCTGCTGACTTGCTCCCCGGCATGTGGAATCTTCCCGGACCTGGGATCAAACCCGTGACCCCTGCGTTGGCAGGCGTAGTGTGGCAACTCTTGATGACAAATTTTCCTCCTTTCTCCTTAAATCTTTTGGGGTAGAATTTTAAGCATCCGGTGTTTTAAGTTCAAGAGGTGACATTTAGCTCACCCTGGGCTCCTGAAATCAAACCTAGCATTCTGCCGACGATAATAGCTGTCATTTCAAGCACCACTTCAGCACTTTGCATGTATTATATTTAATTCTCACAATACTTCTGCAGCATAGCTCGTCTTCCACTCATCTGACGGTAAAACAGGGTCTCATCAGGAGCGAGGCACCTATCCGAGATGACACAGGCAGTCGGCGGCTGAGTCAGTCTTCAGATCTCAGTTAGTCTGACTCTGCAGTCCTTGATCTTTGTCACATTACTAGCTTCAAAGAAAATTTCAGAACATCAAAAGCCAGAAGAACCAGACAATTCCGAAGCAAAATTCAGACGGCGCTGGCACCGCCTCCTGCCCTTTGCCCGGCAGTGCGGATCTGCAGGTTCAGGCAGTCGCGGGCCCGGGCTGGAGTGGCGTCCAGTGATGCGGGAGCCGGTGACCCCCGGGGCGGCCGTGCCCGGGAGCCCAGTCATCTGCGTGCTGGAGGACTGTGTTTGAAAACCGGGAACATGTTCTGACATTTTCCCTTTCTCTGGGCCCATCAGCACTCTTATCTCACTCAGAACATTGAGGGGGCAGGTTTCTCCTCCCTTTTAAATAGAAATATAGCAAGCCAGCCAGCATCATGCCTAAAATAGAAGGGTTTTTAAAAACCGACTTTTGCAGATCCCACATGTTCTCCTTCATTTATGCATTGTGTGGTCTTGCATCTGGCCCTTGGCTCCCCGATGAAAGGATTCAATAAATGTTTGCAGAATGAGTGCGTAGCGTCCTACCTATATGTCGCATGGTCACGAAGTGTCTACCCAGAGGCAGCGTTGGAAAAGGCAAAAGGGTTTTCTGTCATCAGTCACCTCGTAGCTGAAATACTAAAGGCAGTAAGACAGTTCTGACCTGTATCACATCCACTTCAATGCCTTATTTCAGTACCTCTTCTTTTTTTTTTTTATAAGATTTTTTTGATGTAGACCAAAGTCTTTATTGAATTGATTGTAATATTGCTTCTGTTTTTAAAAAATATTTGTTTCTTTCGGCCGCTCAGGTGTTGGCTGTGGCACGTGGGCTCACCAGTTGTGGTGCCCAGTGGTATATGGGATCCTAGTTCCCCGACCAGGGATCAAACCCGAGTCCCCTGCATTGCACGCTGCAGTCCTAACCAGTGGACCACCAGGAAAGTCCCTGTCTCTGTTTTATGTTTTGTTTTATTGGCTGCCAGGCATGCCTGATCTTAGCTCCCCGACCAGGGATCGAACCCACACCCCTTAGAATGGAAGGTGAAGTCTCAATCACTGGACCGCCAGGGATGTCCCAATACCTCTTCTTTTATGGAAGGTGGCTGCCTTTTTGGCACGTCCGTGTTCAGTCTGAAAGGGGAGACTGCTGAATCTTAGGTCTGTCTGTCCACAGATGATGCTGGAGGAAAGGCTATTGTTCTCTTGCACATTTAGGATGGAATGGAGGCTGAGCACACCAGAGAAGAGATGATAAATGGAAGAGACAAACTAACCAAGGAAAATTAAAATAAGACATTTAACTCGGGATAAGGTAGGAGAAGGGCTTCCCGAGTGGCTCAGTGGTAAAGAATTCACCTGCCATTGCAGGAGATGTGGGTTCCATCCCTGGATTGAGAAGACCCCCTGGAGGAGGAAATGGCAACCCACTCCAGTATCCTTGCCTGGAGAATCCCCATGGCCAGAAAAACCTGGAGGGCTGCAGTCCATGGGACAGCAAAAGAGTTGGACATGACTTTGTGACTAAACAATAACAACAAAGCTAGGAGAAATGGAAAAGAAGAAAGCAAGAAGGTAGAAGGAAAAAAAAAAAGAGGACTCTGACAACAAATGAATGGATAGCAAAGAAAAGAAAGGGAAATTTGTTCTGGTAAAGGATCGATCGTATGGATCAAAGGAGTGTCTGGGGAGGGACAGAAGATCCAGTCACGAACCACTTTCTGGTGTGATTGAGACATTGGGCGTTTGCCCTTGGCTGACATGCTAGTAGGGTGAGAATGCCTCCCACAGTCGTCTTAACGTCTCTGTGTCAATGTTTATCAGCCTGTGTCAACTGGAGATGACATTTGTCATGGGAGGGATGGTTATTTGACTTCACTGTTTGCAGATACCGGAGACCCTGCCTTCAACAAATAGCCAGGCAGGCATCCCATTTGATGAAGAGAGCCTGGACGTCTGACTCCACACGAACTCAGCACCTTCACTAGAAAAGGAGATAGCCAAAATCCCACTGCAGACATTAGTTTGGACCCTTAATTAGTGTGTATTTGAGCGCCTGCCATGTTAACTAGCTCTGTTGATGCAATGGAGGATCAAAGAGATATTTGACGAACAATCAATGATCCTGTAACAATCTCTCACTTCTCTTTTTTAAACTTTTAATTTTGTATTGGGGTAAAGCCCGTTAACAATGTTGTGACCGTTTCAGGTGGGCAGCGAAGGGACTCAACCATTCATATACATGTATCCATTCTCCCCCAAACTCCCCTCCCATCCAGGCTGCCCCATAACATTGAGCAGAGTTCCCTGGGCTGTACACTAGGTCCTTGTTGGTTATCCATTTTATTTTTTACTTATTTTCTTTTTAAAATGTATTTGTTTTAATTGGAGGATAATTATGATATTGTGATGGTTTTTGCCATACATCAGCCAACATGAATCAGCCACAGATGTGTGTCCCCCCCATGCTGAACCCCCTCTCACCTCCCTCCCAACCCTTACCCATTTTAAATATAGCAGTGTGCACGTGTCTCTCCCAGACTCCCTAACTGTCCCTTCCCCACATTCTTACCCCCTCCTCCCCGGAAACCAGAAGTTCTTTCTCTAAGTCTGTCTCACTTCTTTTCAAGTGTCCCGCACTGTCTTTCCCTTGCTCCACTGTTCCACCCTGGCTGATGAGCTTTCTCACATGTGTGGAGAAGATGAAAGTAATCAGGAAGGTCCTCGAGTTAAGTCCCCTAAATCTAACTCTGGATCTCCCCACTCACACCTCTCAAGGACCTCACTCTCCTCTCTCCTCCATAGTTTTCTCCTTCTCAGCGGGATGGTTTCCATCATCTCAAAAATACCCCTAGCGTCTCCCGTCTTATAAAAATGCCCCTTTGTCTTGCAGTCTGCTTCCAGCGCGCCCACCTCTCCACCCATGACAATGAAGTGTTTTGACCTTTGGTAATTGCTGCCTCCACAGGATGCCCCCAGTTCTCTTCTCCAACCCCATCCGTTAGGACTCCTTGCATCATCCTCGCATCCACTGAAAGACCGCCCTCCCCATCTTGTCTGTTTCAGTTCCTGCAGGCACTTCATTTCTGGACCTTTCAGCAGCCTTCAGCATGGCTGACCCACCCCTTATTGACACAGTTGCCTTTTTTTTAATTGGAGGATAATTGCTTTACAATATTGTGTTAGTGGCTGCCATACGTCAATATGAATCAGCCATGCGTATACACATGTCCCCTCCCTCTTAAACCTCCCTTCCACCTCCCTCCCCATCCCACCCCTCCAGGTTGTCCCGCAGTACTGGGTTTGACCTCTCTGCATCCTGCAGCAAATTCTGCAGCACTGTTTACACTAGCTATAACATGGAAGCAACCTAGATGTTCACTGACAGATGAATGGCTAAAGAAGTCATACATATATACAGCAGAGTATTACTCAACCATAAAAAGGAATGCGTTTGAGTCAGTTCTGATGAGGTGGGTGAGCCTAGAGCCTGTTACACACAGTTGCCTTTTGACCTCTGTCAAGACAGCCTCTTCCATCGCTAGGCACGTCTCCATCACTCTTGCTGGCTCTTCTTCCTTTGCATAACTTTATAGTGTTGTAGGGGCCCAGGCTCAAGCCTTAGCGCCGGTCCCTTCTCAGTCTGCAATCCCTGACTAGGTGACTCCACCTTGCCCAGTCCCCTAAAGACTCAGAGGGTTGCTCCACGGGTTCGAGTGGAGATTCTGATGGCAGCGCAAGTGTGGAGAAGGGGAAAGGTGTTTGCAGATAACTCCTGCATTTGTTCCTCCAGCCCAGGGCTCCTGGATTATACATCTAGCCACCTCCTTAGACTCTTCACTTGGCTGTCTAAGAGACATCTCAAGCCCAATACGTCCAAAGTAATCATTGTCTTCCTGCCACCCTTCCTATTCTCTTCTCCGAGCCAATCCTATCTCAGAAAATGGCACCACTGAGTTATTCATGCCAAAACCCCAGGAATAATCCTCCATGCTTCTCTCTGTCCATACCCGATCCATTTTCTAATCCTGTAGACTCTTCCTCCAAAATAGGGGTTGAGGAGCTTTGGCTGTGAAGTCAGAGAGTTAATGGGCTTTGCAGGCCCTGTGGTCTCCGTAAGAACTGTTTGACAAGGCCGCTGTAGCAGGAAGTCATCAGTAGACAGTAGGTAAGTGAACGGGCATGGCTGCGTTCCAAGAACACTTCATTTACAGAAGCAAGCAGGGGGCCAGTTTTGGCCCAGAGTTTGCTAATCCCTGATGCAGGGTATATCCCTGGCCTTTTCCATTTCCACTGTCACTACCAGAGACCAAGTCATCAGTTTCTCATCTGAGCCACTTAGACTGCTTTCTCTTTTGTTGGTGGGATCTTAGTTCCCAAACCTGGGATTGAACCCACGCCCCCTGCATTGGAAGCGTGAGTCCTAACCATCAGACCACTAGGGAAGTCCTTCAGATTATCTTCTAATTCCCTGTTTCTACTCTTGTCCATTAGTACCTGTCTTCGTTATGAAAGCAGCTGTGTCTTTCAAAAGTATGAACCAGGCCCTGGGTGTCCCCTGCTTCAACCCTCCAGTGGCTTCTCCCCTTTCTGGGGCAAGTTCCAAATCCTAGCAAAAATCCTCAAGACCCTGCGTGACTGGCTCCATCTCAGCCCAGTCTTCCCTCTCGCTCTAGTCCAGCCTCACTGGTGTCCTTTCTGTTCCATAAAGAAGGCTTGAGTCACCCCTTTCTGAGGCTTTCACTCTGTCTGTTTCTTTTATCAGATCTTCACGTGGGGTCACCTCTTCTGAGAAGACTGCCCAGGTCACCCCAACTTAAAGTAGGAAGCGTTAGCATTTGTAAAGGACTTTTTATGTCAGCCACTGTTATAAACTCTTGAAAATGAACTGCCCTATTCAATTCTCACAGAAAACCCCCTGAACTAGATCCTGTTCTTATCTCTACTTTATTGAAGGGGAAACTGGGGCCAAGAGAGATTATATAATTTCCCCCAAATGATTGAGGAAGTAGCAGAGCTGAGATATAAACCAAGCTGTCTGGCTCTGGGGTCCACGACCTTAGGACCGCTCTTTACTGTCTACGTATCACGTTTATCATAACGTTTGTTGCTGTGTTGTAATACATGTTCATTCATTTATGCATCTGTTTGTTGAGTGTCTCCCCTTCAACTCGGAGCAGAGATCTGATCTGTCTTTTGTTGCATCAAATTCCCAGCTTCTAGACCAGTGCCCACAGTACTGTGTCTGACACACAGTTCAGTTCAGTCGCTCAGTCGTGTCCGACTCTTTGCGACCCCATGAATCGCAGCACGCCAGGCCTCCCTGTCCATCACCAACTCCCAGAGTTTACCCAAACTCATGTCCATCGAGTCGGTGATGCCATCCAGCCATCTCATCTTCTGTCGTCCCCCTTCTCCTCCTGCCCCCAACCCCTCCCAGCATCAGGGTCTTTTCTAATGAGTCAGCTCTTCGCATGAGGTGGCCAAAGTACTGGAGTTTCAGCTTTAGCATCAGTCCTTCCAGTGAACATCGAGGACTGATCTCCTTTAGGATGGACTGGTTGGACCTCCTTGCAGTCCAAGGGACTCTGAAGAGTCTTCTCCAACACCACAGTTCAAAAGCATCAATTTTTTGGCGCTCAGCTTTCTTCACAGTCCAACTTTCATATCCATACATGACCACTGGAAAAACCATAGCCTTGACTAGACGGACCTTTGTTGACAAAGTAATGTCTCTGCTTTTTAATATGCTGTCTAGGTTGGTGATAAATTTCCTTCCAAGGAGTAAGTGTCTTTTAATTTCATGGCTGCAATCATCATCTGCAGTGATTTTGGAGCCCAAAAAAATAAAGTCTGACACACAGTAGGTACTCACTATTTGTTGAGTGTGTGAAAAATATTGGTATGCTGACGAGTCTATAAACATTCAAAATATACCTTCTGTTAGAATTCCTATGAAAGAAAGGAAATGATTAGATTCATTACTCTAATTGCAAAAATGTTGAATTCATTCATAATCTGCTCAGCCCTCCCCTTGACCCCAGAATATGTGAATTCTTTGGGCTTTTAAATGTTACTTATGAAATGAAAAGAGTCTTGTGGTCATTTCCGCCTTCTTATTCCTTTTCTCCTTGCTTCCGGGCTGTGTACTCTAGGACAGCAGTCCTGAGGGTCAGGATAAGTTCAAGGGAAGGTGGTCCCTTCCAGTGTGGTTGAATGTTTTCAACTGAAGGACACATCTGTAAGAGAAGCTATTTTGTTACAGGGCTTCCCTGGCGGCTCAGCAGTTAGGAATCTGCCTGCAGTGCAAGAGATGCCGGTTTGCTCCCTGGACCGGGAAGATCCTCTCGAGAAGGAAGTGGCAACTCACCCTAGGATTCTTGCCTGGGAAATCCCATGGACAGAGGAACCCGGTGGGCCACAGTTCATGGGGTCGCAAAAGAGTCGGGTGTGACTTAGCAACTGAACAACAACAACACGTTATTTCAGTAACCCTGCCCTCACCAGTACCCTTGCCTGGGAAATCTCAAGGACGGAGGAGCCTGGTAGGCTGTAGTCCACGGGGTCGCAGAGTCGGCAACTTCAGTTTGCAAAGATGGAGCAACTAAAGTTTGCCCTCACCTTATTTAGAGACGTATGTGGCCTCCCAGGCACCCATAGCTGCCACCTGAGAATATTTGACTGTAATGATGAGAGAAGGGATATTTTCCTCTTGGATACAGCATAGTTGGAGAAATAACTTGAGAGGAAGCAGTTGTCAAGTCTCCCATTCCTGGGGCTGAACCACTGGCAGGAGCCTGTCTTATCCTGGGATTCACACAACCTAATATTATATGTGTCAATTAATGAGGACTTAGACCACGAAGAGTTCAAAGACTCCGACAGGGAAATCAGATCTCTGAGCAAACTGCCGTTTCAGGAGGAGGTGTGCTTGCAGGAAGCCTTGTCTCTCCTGGACTGTGAACTTCGTTTGCTTCAGTTGTATTTTAAGCTCTACCAGGTAAATCAGAAACATAAACATGCTTGGCCTGAGGCTGGGTGATCAAAGACCCTGAGTTCTTAAGACTTGGGAAAATTTGCTGTTTGAGTGTCTGCAAATAGAGTTTGGGGGAGAATGCCACCACTTGGCTAAAATGTATTGAATCTTCTTTTGATAGGCTTTTGGTCCAGGCGGGGATCATGGAAGAGTGTGCTACTTGACCTTTGAATTTGAGAGACGGTGCCGATGAGTTTATGTCTCGCAAAGGAGGCTCACGTAGTTGCATTCTGCATCGTCTGCCCAAAGCAGAATCTCTGGGTGTTGACCACTTAGCATCCTGTGTGAGCAGGTGGAGCTCTAATCCTGCATCCCATTTGCCGCTCCCAAGCTGTCCAGCGGTTATTTTCTGAAAATCCGGTTTATCCTCTTAGAATTCGCTTATTTTAAAAAATATACTTATTTGTCTGTGCCCCGTAGGATCTTCAGTCTTCACTGCAGCCTGTGGGACCTTCAGTTGCAGCTTTCAAACTCTTGGTTGTGGCATGTAGGATCTAGTTCCCCTGACCAGGGATTGAACCCGGGCCCCCTGCATGCATGCAGTTATTTTTAGTTTGCTATCGTCTGTTTGTATTTTGTTGCTCGAGGAGATGTGTGTCCAGGTGCGAGCCCTACAGCAGAGGGTCCCAGGTCCCAGCCTGTCTCAGGAGGGGAGCAAAGGGGTGCACTAGAGTTCTGGCTGTGGGCTAATGACGTCCAGGCACAGCTCCTGGTCCTGCCTGCCCCGTGGCGTCAGCTCTCAGCGGGCCCTCGTAGCTGGTGACGGCTTCCGCGTTGGCCTGGGCTCCGGGCTCCTCACTCAGCGCGCTCTCTCTCCCCATCCCTCTGTGCGCAGCTCCTTCCATTGCATTCGTTTTAGTTAAGCCCCTCTGAGTGCGCCATCTGTCTCCAGCTGGACCGTGCGCCATGCAGATGGTTATAGACCCCAGATTAGCGACGTGATTCCCCCGCCCTGTTAGCACCAGGCCCCGGTCCAGCCCTGATGTCACCCCGAAGGAAGAACGAACAGCTCAGCAGTTTAGAACACGCCGTGCACCCGAAGTTTCTGCAACACCTGGACAACACGAGCCCTTGTTAGGAAGGGGAGACCTCGTCTCTCCTGTCTGTTCGGGTGCAGACAAGTTGAGGCTTAGCAGAGGAGGAAAGCCCTGTAGGCAAGAGCACTGTGTGGATGGAAATCGTTTAGCACCTTATCGGGCAGTGCATAATCCATTTACTTTTCTGTGCTGCGCTTGCTTTATTTTGCATCACGCGGTCAGTTATGTCAGGGCCAGCTGAGTTTTCCTAATGGCAGGATCAGAAGCCATGGTTTAATATTAGCCAGTCTGGAAAATGTTTGGTGGTTTAATGACCCAGAAGTTTCTGGTCTTTTCTTGCTGTGATGAAAGGCGAGGGGAATTTCACATTTATTGGACACCCCTCGTACCTGGTAATGTGATAAATTATTTGTAATATCTCCTTTCAGCCAGTCTTTATACAACTCTGTCTGGTAGGTGGTGTGATCCCAGTTTTGCAGACAGGAAAGCAGGGGTTTGGCAATGTCACAAGCTCCAGGTCACACTTCCCATAAGTGAAAGTGCAGTGATATAGTTAACAAATCAGGTTCTGGGCCAGGGATGTAAGTCTGCTATGCCTCGATTTCCTCATCTGTAGAATGGGGGTAACAGTTGGACCTCTTTCATAGAGCTCTTGTGGCAATTGCATACAATGGTGAATATAAAGTGCCTAGGACTCCAAAAGTGAGTGTATTGTGAGCCCTCCAAAAGTTAGCTAATTTCCTTGTCTGATTTTAATAGTCTAACTCATATTTAAGAGTGTTTTAAGCACCTGGAAATTTTTGTAATGCTCTCATTTTGAGTGAAAGACATGATGAGAAGATAATAAAAAGTCATTTTCTTTGACCTGATTTCAAAACTCTTGACATTTCTCTGTCATCAGTCTTGTACTGGCAAAGCTGACATGTCTTTATGACATTCCTATGGTCATCTGCTTTACCATGACTGTCATGCTACTTAAGCTGTTTTACAAAATCTGGAAGAAATCAGATGGGGCCGTTAAAAAGTCATTGTACTAAATGGGACTTTTTAAAAAGTTGTGGTTTTTTTTTGACATGGACCATTTTAAAAGTCTTTATTGACTTTGTTACCATATTGCTTCTGTTGTTTATGTTCTGGTTTCTTGGCCAGAGGCATGTGAGGTCTTAGTTTCCTGAGCCGGGATCGAATCCACACCCCCTGCACTGGAAGGGGGAGTCTCAACCACTGGACCATCAGAGAAGACCCTGGTTGTCTGTTTTTAAGCCTTCTTGTATATATATATATATATGTATATATATGTATATATTTTTTTTCTTTTTTTTTTTTTCTCTTTTGCTACCAGGCAAATAATGGCTAAGACATCCAGAAAACATCTTGTATGCTTTTCACTGGGCTAGGAGTTCTAAGACAAACTGTAAAATTCTAAAGTTTCCAGTTCCCCATTTTAGGTGGGTTATGTCACCTGGGACCCTGGCTCATTTTCCTGTATCGGTGGGATCTTTTTCAGAAGTAGGCAGGAACCGAGCTGAGTCCACATGGCTGGCCTCATGAACAGACTTCACCCTGAGTTCCTTCACTGAGAGTGTGATTTCATGTGGAGGTGGTTTCTGGAATAGTACACTTGCAAAAATAAATAAAGTCACTAAAAAAAAAAGTTTGCTTCTTGGTTTCTAGTATATACCATCAATTATAACAGTGAAGATCAAAGTAAATTTATCTGACAAAAGCTCACGCAATTAGAAAGGCTGGTGCAGCTTATTTGCAGCATTAGCTATTTCGTCTAAATACTGGGCACATGGGAATGACATATTAGCAAAAATATACCAAGATACCATGAGAATAATAATAATTTCTGGCTTTGGTACACACCTATTCTCCACATAGTAAAAAGAAGTTCTTGCACTGTTGCAAAAGTTCTAGGACCCACAACAGATTTCCCAACCTGGGGGTGGGGCAAGGGGACTGAGAACCCCAGGGAATTTAACTCTGGAGGCCAGTGGGATCTGATTACAGAACTTCCACAAGACTGGGGAAACTGGCTCTTGGAGGGCACAAACAAAACCTTGTGCACACCAGGACCCCGGAGAAAGGAACAATGTCCCCACAGAGAGACTGGGCCAGACTTGCCTGTGAGTGTCCAGGAGTCTCTGGCGGAGGCGTGGGCCCACAGTGGCCTGCCATGGGGTCAGGGGCACTGAATACAACAGCGCATGCAAAAGTCCTTTTGAAGGAGGTTGCCATTACCCCTACCATAGTCTGGCCTCAGGCCAAATTACAGGGAGGGAACACAGCACCACCCATCAACAGAAAATTGGATTAAAGATTTACTGAGCGTGGCCCTGCCCATCAGAGCAAGACCCAGATTCCTCCACAGCCGTTCCTCCCATCAGGAAGCTTCCACAAGCCTCTTATCCTTCTCCATCGGAGGGCAGACCGAATGAAATCACAATTACAGAAAACTAACCAAACTGACCACTTGGATCACAGCCTTGTCCAACTCAATGAGCCATGCCGTGTAGGGCCACCCAAGATGGACCGGTCATGGTGAGAGTTCTGACAACACGTGGTCCACTAGAGAAGGGAATGACCAACCACTTCAGTATTCTTGCCCTGAGAACCCCATGAACAGTATGAAAAGGCAAAAAAACCACCCATCACAGCACATAGTTAAAACCCTTTTTGCCTTTGAGGTTGCTGGAGGCTTTTTCTGGGTGTCCCAGGTTTCCTGGTATGGAGAGAGCCTGAAAGGAGAAAGAAAACTCCTTTCAGTCTTCAGAGATGGGGATGGAAAGGAGCCCAAAGCCTCCCATTACCTCTGCCACCTTCAGAAAGGGGGAGCCAAGAACGATGCCAGGACTGCTCAAAACAGCAGACAGGAGGGCGAAATGCATTTGAGAGTGAGTGTGAAGAGTCTTCAGTCTCCTTTGATGATGATTGATCTGCTGTTTCTAAAACCCCGCCGTTGTTTATGGTGTGTGACAGCTGGAGAATGCTGGGTAGAGTAACTCTGGAACAAGGAGTGAGGATGACTGGGAGGAATTCACCGTCCACTAGACCATCTTCAGCGCGTCTGAAAGTCAGCACCACTCACTCCGCACTCTGTTCTTTCCTAGTGAGACGGTTCTCGGCTCCTGGAAACTCAAGTGGAGACCTTTCCTGGAGAAAAGGCTTTCAGATCATCCTGGGGAGTTGAATCGTTCCTTTTCTTCGGGATCCACTGGGGAGAATGGCGGCCCCGTGGGGCTGAACCTGGCTGATTTCCTTCTCCAAACACATCGTCCTTAGCAGGTTGTTCTGACTGGAAACCTTTTCCTCCTACTCCATGAGCTGTTAATAAACTGCTTCTGTCTGAGGCAACACCAAGATGGGAAGGCTGGAGAGATGGAGAAGAGGCATGAGCGAGGCTGATACCCGCAAGGGTTCTTGGCCTCCTTAATCAATAGAAACTGACCAAGCCAGATAGCAAATTCAGACAAGGCTCCACTGGGGCCCCCACTACAGCAGGAGAAGCGAGAACAACAGGGCCCCTTGCTCACTCCCCGAAGCTAGCTTGCTCCTTACGCGGGGCGAGGGTGGGGGGTGTGTTCAGGGCGTCAGGCTGCAGGGGTGGCTTCGGGATGTGCCCACCCCCCGGGTGGTGGTGTGCGCAGGACACGTCCCCACGCTCTTCTCCTGACACCCACTGTTTGCTCCTGGCTCTTTAGAAGTGACAGTAGGGGGTTTTTTTTTGGTCTTTTCGCATCTTTGGTCCATGATTCTGCCCCACCTGTGCATGCACGCGGTGGTTTTTAGCCTCAGTTTCTTTGTGTTTTGTTGCTGGAGGAGACGCGTGTCCAGGTGCAAGGACTGCAGCACAGGGTCTCAGGCCCCAGAATGACTCTGGACTAGAGCTGTCGCGCCTAAGATCGAGGAGGAATGGGCTTTCCTTTTCGCAAAGACAGTCCTCAGGCCACACGGCGTGCCTGAGGATGTGACCGGTGCCACCTGAAGCCCCTGGAGCAAGCAGAGGGGGTCGCGTGAGGGTACAGGAGGGGAGGACCTGAAACAGCTGAGGTCTGTCACCTCCCAGAGGAGCCGTAATGAATAATACAGCACCATCCACTCGGGAGAGCTATTTTTGGGAGGCTGTTTTATTTTATTCTTTTAGCTGATGAATCATTTATTCAGACAAGGCAAAAACATCTCCACATTGTTTCCTTTTCTACGGAAAGTGGAACGTTTTAAATAGATTACTTTCTTTTTCAACAGAACTTACTTCAATCTGGTCCTAGGAATTGTTTTTCATTTTAGGATTCATAAATAGTAACACATATGCACCCATTACAGCCAAAACAGCATGCTTGAATTTCGGATTGTCCTGCATTATTACGGAGACTCTACCGACATATGGAGAAAACCCTCCAGCTCTCCCCACCACGCTCTTCTGTTCAGGCCAGTTCTGGCCTTCCTGGTACAAGCCTCTATAGTCAACTTCCTCATTATCTCTTTTAGTCAGAAATTTGACGTCTCCATTATCTTTTTCATGAACTTCGATTGCTCTGTGAACTGCTGGAATGTAGGAGACTATTTTAATCTGAAAAAAAAGAAAAAAAAAGCATTGTAAGTGGAAGCCAAATTGAGTCTTAATCCAGTCTGAGCCTTTGCTGTAGAAGTGTCTAGACTTTAAAGTGGCAGTGTAGCTGGGACTAAGCTAACTCTAAATCATCTTGCAAATGAACCCTGGAGACTCCTGTTCACCAAGGAAGGCTCTAAGAACATGCTGTTCCCCATCACATACTGAAAGAGAGTGAAAGTTGCTCCGACGTGTCTGACTCTTTGCAGCCCCAAGGACTGTAGCCCTCCAGGCTCCTCTGTCCATGGGATTCTCCAGGCAAGAATACTGGAGTGGGTTGCCATGCCCTCCCCCAGGGGATCTTTCCAACCCAGAGACTGAATGCAGGTCTCCCGCATTACAGGCAAACTCTTTACCGTTTGAGCTACTCAGTTCATCAAGGAAGGCTCTAAAAAGATGCTCTTCCCCGTCACATACTGGCTGGTACTTAAAAATGCATGGGATCAGGGGCTTCCCTGGCTGTCCCATGCTTTCAGTTAAGATTCCATGCTTCCAGTGAAAGGGGTGGGTTTGATCCCTGGTCAGGGAACTAAGATCCCACATGCTGCCTGCCCCCCCCCACCCAAGAAAAAAAATAGAAAATGCACAAATGCACGGGGTGAGCTGATGCAGGTGTCTCGAACTGTGAAAATGGACTGGGTGGAACAGTGTGTGAAGGGAGGACTTCTTTTATCTTGAAGACATGCTTTTGTGGAGGTGCGTTCATGGTGGAGAAAGAGAAATGTGATTCATTTTCTTGCTGGTCGAGCATCTCAATGCCCCTGAAGTGTTCAATCTCAGTTTATATGAGGAAGCTGGCGGGGGTGGGTGGGTGGGGTGGTTTTGGTTGACGGGCTTGTGTGTGCTCTGTCGTCTCTGACTGTTTGTGACCCCATGGACTGTAGCCCGCCGGGCTCCTCTGTTTATGCAGTTTTCCCAGGCAAGAGTACTGGAGTGGGCTGCCATTTCCTCCTGCAGGGGATCTTTCCGACCCAGGGATTGAACCCACATCTCCTGTGTCTCCTGCATTGTAGGTGGATTCTTTACTGCCTGAGCCATGGTGGGGGGTGGGTGTGGGGAATGCCTATTGAAACACTGTCCTCAGTAAGGATCAATTAAAAAATAATTATTTGGAGTGATTTTTATGCAAAGAAGTTGTCATGTGTTTCTTATGCAAACGTATTGCTCTGAGCAGGACGGTGCTTTAGGTTGGTTGACTGGTGGGAATGATTTGTAGTGAATCGTCCACACCCTTTTGCCAATCCTTTTTTTTTAAACTTAAAGTGCTGCTGCAGGGACAGTTGGCTGGGGCTTGGTGTGCAGACTGTGGCCTGGCACAGAGTCCTCTGGATGAAAAATTACCGCCGGCACACTGTCCTCCTTCCCCATCGAGAAAGAGATGGCTCAGTATCCTTAGACTTCAGAGGAGTTAGTCATGTTCTAGTTCTCTTCCTCGGTTGAAAGCCTTGGCAGTTCTCCGAATCTGAGATCTTGCCCCAGAGACACAGAAGGTGTGCTAGGTGTGCATGCGAGTGTGTGTTACGTGTCCACTTCCTGTGTGTGTGCATGCATGTCACATGCACACGTGTGAATGCGTTCTTCACGTGCACCAGCATCCCATGTGTGTGCCCCGGCTCGGTGGCGTGGTCTGTATGTGTCCGAGCAAACTCAGGGCAGCGAAGGTACCAGTCAAGCTGAACTTGAGAGACTTACTGATTTTGGCCACGGCATGTGACATGCAGGATCTTAGTTCCCCAACCAGGGATCAAACCTGCAGCCTTACAGTGCAAGTGTGGGGTTTTAGCCACTGGACCACCAGGGGAGTCCCTGAATTGAGAGCCTTGGAAAATGGTCCATTTTGCTGGAGAAGTGGATGCTGGTGAAGGGTAAGAAAATAGCTAAGCTTTCATTGTGTTATATAAGAACCATTTGGGGTTCTTGTTAAAAAAGAACACTCATGAGAAAAAAAGATCTGGTCTCAGGAATGGACCATATTCCCTGGCCTGGGGGGCAGGGAGCCTTGAAGAAACTGATACCCAGCCACCTTTCAGACCAGAGGTGGGATACTGTCCCAGAGGGTGTTGCTGCCTTTTGGGGTACCTGGTGCATCTATAGATAGTCCTGCAGAGCTGGTGGCCGACCTTCCTGTTTCTGGCCATGCCAGGAAACATGCAAGATCTTAGTTCCGCCATCAGGGCTTGAACCCGTGCCCCCTGCAGTGGAAGCTCGAAGTCTTAATCACTGGACCGCCGGAGAGGTGGTGGTGGTTTAGTTGCTCAGTTGTGTCCGACTCTTGTGACCCCTTGGACTGTATCCCAGCAGGCTCCTCTGTCCATGGGATTCTCCAGGCAAGAATACAGGAGTGGGTTGCCATTTCCTTCTCCAGGGGATCTTACCAATCCAGGAATCGAACCTGGGTCTCCTGCATTGCAGGTAGATTCTTTACTGACCAAGCTATGAGGGAAGCCCTTAGTCCTCTTTTGAGACTAGCCGTCTTCTCTCAGGACCCCAGTACTGGCTACCTTGTAATCTATTCCTTGTAAGGACCTGGGACCACCGTGTCTCCTTCGTCCAAACTACTGCCATCTTATTTGGTAGATCACAGCACACCCCTGTGTTTCTCTTCACTGCCAAGGGACGTTCTCTATTGCTTAAGCGATTGGAGGCCACAATCACTGAGGAACTGGTGTGGGTAGAGCCTAGGAAGTCATTCCAGATTTCTTTGTAAGTGGACCTTGCATCCCATTCCTGGACAGGCTTCTCTGAAAGGACGGGGTGATCTTATCTCTAACCAGGACACCCCTCTTCTGCTTCTGGTCCTTGCAGGATCTGGACACAAATCTGCCCCCTCTGGACCAGACATGCGTCCTCAGACAGAGGTCTTCCTCCCCCGGGGCTGGTCCTTCAGTGATAGCAGGAGAGCAGAGAGAGATGAAACAGCCTCTCCCTCCCCTTGCCACCTCCCTCCCCGCCTAGCTGGAGTTGAGGCTCTGCGTCATCAGCTCGCTCATGCTGAAAATCTTTGTCCTCCAGGAGCAGACGGAACCCAGTCATCGAGTCACAGCATTTCGTCTAATGATATTTTACTCACTTTTCTTCTTAGGAGAAACAATAGTGTTTTCTGTTCAGCTTGGTTAGATCTCAGTTAATATTTAGCACTTTTTTTTTTAAGATCTTTAAAAGAAAATAAGTGTATTATTTACTTGTTTTTGGCTCTGCTGCGTCCTTGTTGCTGCGTGGGCTCTTCTCGAGTTGAGGTGAGCGAGCTTCTCATTGCAGTGGCTTCTCTTGTTGCAGAGTAAGGGCTCTGGGGCGCACGGGCTCAGGAGCTGCGGCTCCCGGGCTCCAGAGTGCGGGCTCAGGAGTTGTAGCCCATGGGCTTCTAGGTGCCTCTTGGCATGTGGGATCTTCTCAGGCCAGGGATTGAACCCGTGTCTCCTGCACTGGCAGGCAGACTCTCCACCACTGCACCATCAGGGAAGCCCTCACCTCTGTTTTTAAGTGTAGGCTGGACGTGTGTAACCTGACACATCTAAAGGGGACAGCCAGGCCCCCAACCTGTGTTCAGTCACCGCGGACTTGAAGGGGAGGGCGGGCAGTCGCTGGAACTGGCGGTGGAAGTGGGGAGGGGGTGTGAAGCCTTGAGTTGTTATTCTCAGCCCTGAGGGTCTGTCGACTCGGGCAGCAGCTACACAAGCTTTTCAGCTGTAAGTAGAATACAGTCCCTGATTGCCTACTTTCTAGATGAGCTTCTAGAAAAAATATTAGAGGCTCTTTCCTAGAATTTCTTTCCTAGAAATTCACATATTAGAAGCAAAACAACCACTCAAGGGAAGGTTTGCTTTAGTAGAACATTTGACAGGAAATTTGGTATTTTTGAATCTGGCAAAAAATAGAGATGAGAGAAGTGGCTGATTATAAGCTATTACTTAAAAGCTTGACATCCTGGATGCGAAGTCAAGGGGGCCTTAGGAAGCATCACTACAAACAAAGCTAGTGGAGGTGATGGAATTCCAGCTGAGCTATTTCAAATCCTAAAAAATGATGTACTCAATATGCCAGCAAATTTGGAAAACTCAGCAGTGGCCATAGGACTGGAAAAGGTCAGTTTTCATTTTAATCCCAAAGAAAGGCAATGCCAAAGAATGCTCAAACTACCGCACAATTGCACTCATCTCACACGCTAGTAAAGTAATGCTCAAAATTCTCCAAGCCAGGCTTCAATAGTATATGAGCCGTGAACTTCCAGATGTTCAAGCTGGATTTAGAAAAGGCAGAGGAACCAGAAATCAAGTTGCCAACATCTGTTGGATCACTGAAAAAGCAAGAGAGTTCCAGAAAAACATCAACTTCTGCTTTACTGATTACACCAAAGCCTTTGACTGTGTGGACAAAAAACTCTGGAAAATTCTTAAGGAGATGGGAATACCAGACCACCTGACCTGCCTCTTGAGAAATCTGTATGCAGGTCAGGAAGCAACAGTTAGAACTGGACATGGAACAACAGAATGGTTCCAAATAGGGAAAGGAGTACGTCAAGGCTGTATATTGTCACCCTGCTTTTTTAATTTATATGCAGAGTACATCATGAGAAACGCTGGGCTGGATGAAGCACAAGCTGGAATCAAGATTCCTGGGAGAAACATCAAGAACCTCAGATATGCAGATGACACCATTCTTATGGCAGAAAGTGAAGAAGAACTAAAGAGCCTCTTGATGAAGGTGAAAGAGGAGAGTGAAAAAGTTGGCTTACAACTCAACATTCAGAAAACTAAGATCATGGCATCTGGTCCCATCAGTTCATGGCAAATAGATGGGGAAACAATGGAAACTGTGACAGACTTTATTTTTTTGGGCTCCAAAATCACTACAGATGGTGACTGCAGGCATGAAATTAAAAGATGCTTGCTCCTTGGAAGAAAAGTTATGACCAACCTAGACAGTGTATTAAAAGGCAGAGACATTACTTTACCAACAAAGGTCTGTCTAGTCAAGGCTATGGTTTTTCCAGTAGTCATGTATGGATGTGAGAGTTGGACTATAAAGAAAGCTGAGCACTGAAGAATTGATGCTTTTGACCTGTGGTGTTGGAGAAGACTCTTGAGAGTCCCTTGGACTGCAAGGCGATCCAACTAGTCCATCCTAAAGGAAATCAGTCCTGGATGTTCATTGGAAGGACTGTTGCTGAAGCTGAAACTCCAGTGCTTGACCACCTGATGCAAAGAACTGACTCATTGGAAAAGACCCTGATGCTGGGAAAGATTGAAGGCGGGAGGAGAAAGGGATGACGGGGATGAAATGATCGGATGGCATCACTGACTCGATGGACGTGAATTTTAGTAAGCTCTGGGAGTTGGTGATGGACAGGGAGGTCTGGCGTGCTGCGGTCCATGGGGTCGCAAAGAGTCAGACACGACTGAGCGACTGAACTGAACTGATGAGCTTGAATGCTTGATCTGCCAAATAGTGTGATTTTTGTGATGATGAGTGTTTCAGAGACACTCATCAGACCCTCCCCATCACATAGGGAGCCTTTTAAAAATAAAAATATTTATCTGGCATGTGGGATCTTTGTTGCGTCATGAGGGATCTTTCCTTGCGGCATACGGACTCTCTAGTGATCCGCGGGCTCAGTGGTTGTGTCTTGGGCTTAGTTGCTCCGTGGAGTTGGGATCTTCGTTCCCCAGGCAGGGATCAAACCCGCATCCCCTGCACATTGCAAGGTGACTTCTTAACCACTGGACCACCAGGGTAGAAACAATACGTGGAATCTTTTGCTGATTCTCCTGCCATTTTTTTTTTCAACAAGGCCAAAGTTCCTTTCTGTCTTTTATTGAAACTTGATTGAATAGCCCCATCTGGGGCTGATTGAAAGTGAAAGTGAAAGTCGCTCAGTCGTGTCCGACTCTTTGCGACCCCATGGACTGTACAGTCCATGGAATTCTCCAGGCCAGAATACTGGAGTGGGTAGCCTATCCCTTCTCCAGCGGATCTTCCCGACCCAGGAATCGAGCTGGGGTCTCCTGCACTGCAGACAGATTCTTTACCAATGAGCTGTCAGGGAAGCCCTTGGCTGATTATGACATCTGTCTTGACAGCCATCCACTTGCTACTCCTGTCAGTGACCAGGCTGTGCACTTTTTCCAGCTCCCGTTTAGGGCAGCTGGAGCCAAACACCTTGATACCTAGATTTTGTCTTGGAGGAGAGGATGAATTTGTTTAAGCAGACTCCAGGTCATTGCCAACTCCGGAAGTCTCAGCAACCAGGCTACATTTTCTTCCCTGCCCACCATTTATGAGAGATAAATAAGTTTATGCAAACACAGAAGGAGGTATGATTATAAGATGAAACAGTTGACTGAGGGCCCTGGGTTCAGGTCCCTGTGCAGGTGCCAAAAGACATAAATAACCAAAGCAAAATTAAAAAAAAAAAAAAAAGATGAAATGGTCAGAAACGTTGTTACAGAAAAATGCATGCCATAAACTATTATGTATAGAATGGATAAGCAACAAGGTCCTACTGTATAGCACACAGAACCATCATCAGTATCCTGTGATAAACCGTAAGCGGAAAAGAACATGAGAAAGAATGTGTGTAACTGATCCACACTTTGCCATACAGCAGAAATTAGCACAACATTGTAAATCAACTATATTTCAATAAAATGAAATTTTTTTAAATGCATGCAGTAAAATCACACATGATCACTCAAGACCAGCTACACGTTCATCTCAGGACTGCTAAGCAGTCACAGCTCATGGAGCACGACTCCTCCTCTTTTCTTCTTCATGGTGGTGGTGGTGGTTTAGTCGCTAAGTCACGTTGGACTCTTCTGCGACCCCATGGACTGTAGCCTGCCAGACTCCTCTGTCCATGGGGTTCTCCAGGCAAGAACACTTGAATGGGTTGCCATGCCCTCCTTCAGGGCATCTTCCTGACCCAGGGATCAGATCCCCGTCTGCTGCATTGCAGGCAGGTCTCCTGCCTCGCAAGCAGATTCTTTACTGCTGAGCCACCAGCAGTAAAGAAGGGAAGCCCCTTCTTCTTCAGAAATTCAAGCAAAAGAAACACTGCATCCTTCCATCCTCCCATGTCCTTACGTCCTCCTAGACTGTTCCAAACTCTGACATGAACTTCACCAAAGTTCCAGTCCCACGTGCAGTCTCACTCAACTCTCTGTGTTACTGAAAGACGAGCCGACATCAATCAACACAGGCCTCAGTGTCCTGCCACCTCTGCTGATGCCTTTCTCATTACACCCACTTAGATTTAATCAGCTCTTTGCTACCCATGTGAATAGAAGGTTAAATAGTAGTTTGCATAACCCAAGTGCTCAGATACCCTAAAATCAAAGCAGTGCATCACTTTTTATTCTTTCCTACCATCCAGCAGATCTGTCTTCATAATTACCTGTCAAGTGAAGCCTAAGATTAAAATTTGAAGCTAAAATTGCATTAACATTTAAATGAAAATATGTGTCCCCTCCTTTGGAGAAAAAAGAACCTAAGAGCAAATCATTGTAGAAAGACATTGTTCGTAAAGTGGAGAATCCTTTCTCGTAGAGTAGAAACATGATGGCTTATTTGGGCAGAATTGTAGCATCAATGGCTTCCCAGGTGGTACAGTGGTAAAGAATCTGCCTGCCAGTGTGGGGGATGTGGGTTTGATCCCTGGGTCAGGAAGATCCCCTGGAGGAGAAAATGGCAACCTCCCTGCAGGCAGCTTTCTCTGATCGCAGAGGCCTGAGTGCTCTAAAACTTGTCTATCTGCCCTGAAATTACTTCTACCAATTCTGGGTCCCTTGGAATCACTTCTCTTAAGTAAATGTCAGCATTTATGTAAAGGCCCAGGAATATCTCATAATAATGGTAGGGGCTTCCCAGGTGGTGCTAGTGACAAAGAATCTACCTGCAATGCAGGAGACCTGGGTTCCATCCCTGGGTCTGGAAGATCCCCTGGAGGAGAAATGGAAACCCACTCCAGTATTCTTGCCCGGGGAATCCCATGGCAGAGGAGCCTGGTGGGCTACAGTCCATGGGATCGCACAGAGCTGGACTGAAGTGACTTAGCACATATAATAACGGTAAAGTTGGGTTTAAAGCATTTCATTGCGAATCTTTGCTTATTTTCATGGAAGAGGAGGCAGGGGAAGGGGAGAGAGAGGGGAAATCGCTGTCCATCAGTTGTGGCTGCTAAGATGTCCTGAACTGACCCTGCAGCTGAACTTTCTTTTAGTAGTTTTGGGGGATTTCACTGCAAGTATGTTTTTGGCCACAACATGAGGCCTGAGGCATCTGTTTTCTGATCAGGGATGGAACCCACACCCCCTGCAGTGGAAGTGTGGAGTCTTAACCACTGGGCCACCAGGGAAGTCTGTATTGCATGCGTTTTTTTGTGTGTAACAACTTTCTTTATAGTCTCATAATTGTACTTCTTTTTATTTCTGCATGGACTTATCTATCATCAATCTTAAAAAAAAACCACATTTATTTTTTATTTATTTGGCTGTTTGGAGTGGGGGGGGGTCTTAGTTTTGGCACACGGCATCTTCAGTTGCAGCACATGGGATCGTTTCCTGACCTGGGATTGAGCCCGGGCCCCCTGCAGTGGGAGCACAGAGTCCTAGCTACTGGGCCGCCAGGAAGTCCACGTCGTCAGTGCTTCTGAAGACGTTTTCTGGGCCTCAGTCAGTGCTCTGGGGGAGGAGGTGGCATGAATTACCTAGGCAGAGAGAACAAAAGCAGCATGATGACCACAGGTGGAGTTCTTAGTCATCCTGACAGCCCGTGCTTAGGGACCGGAAGAGGCAAAACATGTTGTGTTTTTAAACATGGTGAAATTGATACCTGAAACCAAACGAGTGAGGCTCTCATACAATCCCAGAGACCATGGCATCCTTGCAAACACCCGAGTGGGTATTTCTCTGTACCCCGGAAGTTGCGACCAGTCAATGAAATGGGCCTTGCCTCTCTTCCTGTTGCCCGTATACAAGCCTGTCTTCAATTTCAGGGACAGAAAAACGTCACTGATGGTGTGAAGTGCCTATGTGTGATGGTGCTTGAGGAGTAACAGCTCAGGGAGCCCGTGGATTAAAGGTCGATGTCTGCTGTGTATTTTGTGGGTGAGGAAGGTGGCACGACCACACCTGAGGGATGGGGCTGCCTCCGGCGCTCACACCGCGCCCCCTGCCCTCGGCGTGTTTATTGGCTGGCACGTGTGCTGACGCTTTTGGAACCATGCCCTCAGATCTTCCGCGTGAACTGTGATTTTACTAGCGCCCAGCTTTGTAGCAAGTTCTTAAAAAGTACCTTTGAGAGGTTGTTGAATAACATTTTCATTTTCTTTCATTGGGAAAACATGTCTGGCATTTTAAAAAAACCCCAGCTTTATGGTTTCTTATAAAGGTGTAATTTTGCTTCATTCTTATTCATTTATTTTCATGGTGAGGAGAATAAAATTGTTGCCCTCTAAGAATGATTGTCCATTTTTTGCCTTGCACGTTAGTGATTTTCACCCAACCCCACTCCCCTCCATGGCTCCCTAGGAAAAATTAAGGCAATTTAAGAAGAAAATGATGCAATCTTAGAGCAGGCCATGTCTTGATAAATACAATGATCGATGACCACAACCACTTAATGTCCTTTTGGAGAGATGAATAATCCTTTGATTATATCTAAGAGGAGGAAACACATGAATTTATGTTCTGGGTCTTAAGTACCTTCTCCCTCTCTCCACCCCACCCTTTTTTTTTTTTTTTTTTTTAAGCTTTGATTTAACTTGCCTGAAATTAATGAAGCAAAAACTTAGGGACAGAGGCCAGTTTTGTGAGGCTGGAAGCTTATACAATTTAAGAAGACCTTTTTAAGAAAAAAAATACAAAAATATCTTACTTTTACATATTTTTCTTTCTTTCATTCTTTTTTTTTTTACAAAAGCATATGACCATGTGAGCACACCACCCAAGCAAGAGAGACCCCTGAAGCTTAAACTTTATTGGCTTCATGGTAAGTCCATTTCTGCGGGTACCATATTGGAATAAACATCCCTCTATACTATGCACATTTGAACTTGCTCCTTGTCTCTTTGAACTCAGGAAACACACCTAGGTCATGGCTATACAGGGACTAGATAAGGATACGCAAGTATAAATGTAAGACCACAAGATTACGTACGGGGTTTTAAACACACAAACACGCAGAGTTTTCTGTTTTTGTTGCATTTCAGTTGTTTCTAAAGGTCTCACCCAGGCCTGATCTCCTCTTCTCCAGACTCAGAATTGTCTGCCCGCGTCTAAATGTTCCCTTTAAGGGGGGCATAATCAGTTTCATACATCACTCCTGCAAGCCAAGTCAAACCCTGTTCTCTGCATTGGACTCCTGCTGAGCAGATCCCCATTCTAGAAGTGATGGGTGGGAGGAAGCAGGGGGCTGGGGCTGGGGAGCGCACGGCCCTTTGGCAGAGCTTGGCGCCTGAGTGATGGGTTTCCAGGCAGTTCAGATGCTGGTCTGGAGGTCCCCGTTGAGGAGGGTCCGCTGGGTCTCTGTGGTCTCATTCAGCCGGGATTTGTCCTGCTTACTATCGCTTCTCTCCCCGTCGTCTGCGCCGCTCACCTTGATCAAGCAGAGGACATTCTGGAAGCTCTTCTTGAAGTTGTCGGACAAGAAGGCATAGAGGATAGGGTTGGCACAGCTGTTGGCGTAGGTGAGGACCACCACGAAGTCAAACATGCCTTTGAGGGCTGGGGTGGGACTGATGGCCACAGAGACCGAGGAGACGTTGAAGATGTAGAAGGGGAGCCAGCAGAAGATGAAGACGGCCACCACGATGGACACCATGCGGGTGACCTTCTTCTCAGACTTCTTCCTCTTGGAGGAACCCACTCGGATGCCGGAGGACTTCACCTTGATGATGATGAACAAGTAGCAGAGACAGATGATGGTCAGGGGCACCAGGAACCCCAGGATGAAGGCGTAGATGATGAACCCCGTGTACCAGGCCCCAGATTCACCCGGCCAGTTGATGGTGCAGCTGCTTCTCCCCCACTGGTTGCTCCGAAGGCCAGCGTATATCATGATCGGCAAGATGACCAGCAGAGAGACGCCCCACACAGCCACGTTGATCATCTTGGCTGTCCGGGGTCTCCTCCACTTGGCCGACTTGATGGGGTGGACCACAGCCAGGTAGCGGTCGATGCTCATGACCGTCAGGCAGAAGATGCTGGTGAACTGATTGATGCCATCCACGGTCATGACCACCCGGCAGATGGCCTTGCCGAAGGGCCAGTGGACCAGAGCCACCTGCATGGCCAGGAAGGGCAGGCCCAGCATGAAGAGTTCGTCTGCGATGGCCAGGTTGAGGATGTAGATGTTGGTGATGGTCTTCATCTTGGCATAGCGGAGGATGACGTAAATGACCAGCGTGTTGCCACACAGCCCAATGATGCAGACCACGAAGTAGATGAAGGTGAGGACGACGTTGCTGGCCAGGTCGTAGTACGGCTCTGTCTGGTTTGAAATGTTGGCTGCCCCGACGGAGCCATTGAGGTCAAACGGAGAGGTCAGCCAAGGTTGGGTCTCATTGAGTTCAGACGCCAGATCCATGGCTGCCTTCTAGTCTTAGGCTAGATCCAACCCGCCAGAGGTCTTATTCTCACCTTCATGGGTCCCAGAGGCAAAGGATCCACTGTGACATCTGCAAGGAGGAAAAGAAGATTGACTCGTCTGCCAGAGGCTACTTGAGCTCTCGCCAGCTTCCCGTGTTTCTGGTCTGGCCTCTCAGACACTCTTTTTTTTTCCCCCATTTATTTTTATTAGTTGGAGGCTAATTACTTTACAGTATTGTAGTGGTTTTTGTCATACATTGATATGAATCAGCCATGGATTTCCATGTATTCCCCATCCCGATCCCCCCTCCCACCTCCCTCTCCACCTGATTCCTCTGGGTCTTCCCAGTGCACCAGCCCCGAGCACTTGTCTCATGCATCCAGCCTGGGCTGTTTCACCCTAGATAATATACATGTTTTGATGCTGTTCTCTTGAAACATCCCACCCTCGCCTTCTCCCACAGAGTCCAAAAGTCTGTTCTGTACATCTGTGTCTCTTTTTTTGTCTTGCATATAGGGTTATCATTACCATCTTTCTAAATTCCATATATATATGTTAGTATACTGTATTGGTCTTTATCTTTCTGGCTTACTTCACCCGGTATAATGGGCTCCAGTTTCATCCATCTCATTAGAACTGATTCAAATGAATTCTTTTTAATGGCTGAGTAATATTCCATGGTGTATATGTACCACAGCTTCCTCATCCATTTGTCAGACACTCTTCAGTTGAAAAGTGTGTTGTCTTTCACACCAGTGTGAGCGCTACCAGCTCATTCGCCCCAGCATGCAGGCCACTGGAGTTGTTTTTCCAATGGCGGGGAAGGGTTTGAGTGAAGTCATCCCAGTTTGTCTTGTCATCTTTAATGACACACACATGGGAGTTGACTCTACCTGCAAGACAGCGGTTCCTATGAGGTGGGCTGATCTGAATGTAAAACTACAGAGCCTGGAGAAGCCCTGCCTCAGAAGAGTCTGACACCCGCGTTCCTGGTCTTTCCCCCTTGAGGAGATCTATGCTGACTTGACAGCTGCTTTGAAGTCTTTCTATTCTGAAAATCCCATAGTGGAAAAATCCCAGACTTTAGAGGTGAAAAAACCATGGAGACCATGTGACCCCATGCCAGGCACTCAACCACTCTCTCCTTTGTTAAAATGGGGGTAACATGATGACGAAGTGATGAAATGAAGATGAAAAGGCCTAGCACTGTGCTGGGCTCCTAACTAGAACTCTAAAAAGGTTCTCTTTTCTCCCTTTTTCATTTGTTGTTGTTCAGTCGCTCAGTCATGTCTGACTCTTTGGGGTACCATGGACTGCAGCGCGCCAGGCTTCCCTGTCCTTCACTGTCTCCCAGTTTTCAAAGTCATCCCCATTGAGTCGGTGATGCCATCTGACTATGTCATCCTCTGCCGCCCTCTTCTTTTGCCCTCAATCTTTCCCAGCATCAGGGTCTTTTCTAATGAGTTGGCCCGTTGCATCACGTGACCAAAGTACTGGCGCGTCCGCTTTAGCATCAGTCTTTCCAATGAATACCAACTTATTTCTAATTTATTGAAATCTGCCTACACAATGAACCAGTTTATAATCTTAAATGTTAAAAAGAAATATCTGGCTTGCTTTTATTTTTAAAATGTAGGCTCTAGTTGATTTTTGTTTCCTCTCTTTCTCTCTAATACCCAATGCTTGACCTCCTGGTGCCCAGGAGAATCCTTTCCCAAGTCCCCCATCAGGATGCTGGGGATCTTTTTACACCCTGGAGAATTTACCTGTGATCCTCTAATTAAGGGCAAAACCAGGATCCAGGAGGGAGGAAGGCAGGCTTTTTCACAAGAGTGAATTTGAAACACTGATTCACATCTACTGTCTCCTTGACCTTCCAAACAATCCTATGATGTGGGGATAATTATCCCCATTTTACAGATGAGGAAACTGAGACTTAGCGAGTTTAAGGAACTTGCTCCCATTCCCTTGAGCATCACTGGTGAAGTTGGAATTTGAACACAGGACACCCAAGCTTTCTCCACTTTTCACAGCATCACCGCCGCTGCTCAGTGGATTGGAAAACCAGTGACTGATAACTGGGCTTTGGTTCGCAGCAGCCGACTCTGGTCTTACCTCCATGCCGAGAAAATAATGGGGGCACTATTGGCTTGGTCTAAGATGTAGAACAATAGCGTATCACGTAATTAAATGATTTATCTATGGTCATTTAAAAAACATCCCTGGGACACTTCTTTGTCATACAGGAATGAGCCAGACACGGAGGTGACGTCTTAGGAGGGGAGACAGGAAGGGTACCAACTCTTAGGGTATGAGTTGCATGGAGATGTAAACAAGGGACTTGAGGGTGCCTTTCTCTTCTGGGAGATTCAGAGGCTTCGCATGAGGAAGCTTGAGCTGGGTCTTGAGTCCCTGAAGTGGGAAGTAAGGACGGCAGGGAAGAGGTCCCTCTGGGAAGAGGGAAGCTGGCAAAGCGGTGAAGTGCTCAGCTCATGGTGGGAGGAGTCCACCTGGAGGACGCATGTCCCCTGAGCAGGGTGCTTTCCCTGGCGCCTGAGTGAAGACTGGACATTGTTCGTTTCTGCTTGAAGAGACTGCTGATGAGTTATAGGGGAGTTAGCCAGCAACAAGTATTGCGGGGCGCTTGCCCACATTTGCCCCTGGTTCATTCTGCACTGCCTGGAGCACTGTTTATCTTTTCTGTGCTGACTTCCCCACCATAACACTGTCTGAAAAGTGGGGGTCTGGGGGTTCATGGCTGATCTTTCTGCAAAGTACTTTGGGGACCCAGGAGTCAATATCTGAGTTGGGTAAAAAGCTTAAACTGGCAGCAATTAAAAACAGAAGCTGTGAAGAAACTGTTTTTGGTGTCCTGGGATTAACACAGGCTGTTTCCAATATCATTTCTAACTGTTTTGTTATTTTAATTCTTCCAACCCAGAAGCCTATTTAAACCACCTGCATTGGGGTGGACATTTATCACTAGCATTTCCAGCACCCCATCTGTGTGACCTGCAAAGTCATGCTGTGATGTCTGGGCCAGACTGAAGACCCCGGGGCTGCAGGGGTAGTGATGATGATGCCAGCAGGGGAGGGAATGCTGACCTCCAGCCCTGACTCTGCCTTTTTGACTGGAGTCTCATGCAATGGGAAGGGATTGAATAGGGTCAGGTTTTTTTTGTTTTGTTTTTTTTCTGAGAAGCAACATTCTCCACCTTTGAGAGAGGCAGCCCCAGACAGAGGTCAGAGCTTGGTGAAGGTGGCAGACTGGGTAAGCTGGGGAGCCAGTGCGGAGTGAGAAGCCTCCTCCGAGGAAGAAATGAGTTTGAATCACAGTGAATGTTATTGCATCAACAATGAAGTCAGTTGCCTCGGCTCTCCGAGAGACTTCTGCTTCATTGGCGTCTCATCAAAAGTGGACGCCAATGCCAGGCGTCACTACCTGCTGGATTGTGATTAAATGCACCAGGAAGTTTGGTTTTCTGCTTTATTTATCCAGTCTAAGAATCATTAGATATGGGAAATGCCTGATTGTTGGTTTCCTCTGAGCTTGAGCCCAGCTCTGTTGGAGAGGAGGGTGAGAACAGTCTAGCAGCTGTCCCCAGCCTTTTTGTCACCAGGGACCGGTTCCAGGGAAGATGGTTTTTCCATGGACCCGAGGGCGAGATGATTTCAGGATGTTTCCTGGAGGTTGGGGACCCCTGATCTAGAGCATCCCCTCCCATCCCAGAGGGTCTGTGGTTCCCAGCCTAAGAACTGAGCTTTGGGAATGGGACCTCGCATCCCAGATGACCCTAAATCCTTTTCAACTTCAGTTTTCCCTTTCTCTCCAGCATCTTTTCCTCCACTCAGCCCCTACCCCACTTCGCTCGGGCCTCCTAACCCTTTCCCGGTGTCCGAAGGGTGAGCCCCACAGGTGGGGAGAGCCAACAGCCAGGTGCAGGCCACCCGGAGCTCCGGCGCTTAGGAGAAGCCGAGGCATCGCTGGCAGAAGGGGCAGAGGGAAGAGGAAGGGTCCCCACCGCCCTTCCAGTGGGCGCCCCAGGCTGGCACAGAAAATCTGCCTCTACACCATCCAACTCGCTGGCCATCAGACCCAAGGATTTCCTAAAGGATTCCCTGCTATCTCCAGAGGAGAAGGGATTAAGGATTGTCCTGCCAGCACCCTTATCTCCAAAGGCAGATCGGGGCCGGGCACCAGCGTCGGTTGGGAACCGCCGACAGCCGCCGCCGGGGGATTTGGCCGGTGCCTCCGCGGGGTGCGGGCTGCTCAGAGACTAGGTCTCTCCAAACCTGGGCAACGGGTCCTCTCCACCCGGGCGGAGCAGACGCTACAGCGCTTGGGATTCGTGTCCCCGGCTGGGCGAGGAAGAACAAGGGAGAAGCCCCTCTTTTTTTTTTCTCCTGCTCCGCTGCCTGCCACTCACGGGCTCGGATTGGGGGTAGGTGGGGGAGGGATCCGGGGGCGCGCGCCGGCAGCAGCCGCGGCGATATCCCCCTCGCTACCCTCGCTGTCCTCGCGTCGGGGTTCTGATACAGGCGGCTGGCAGAGAAGTTGTCCCCGTCGCAGCAGCTGCCACCTGGACACTCGGCTGGGAGACCCGGGCTGGATAAGGGCGCACGCCGCGCACTTCAGCCTGCAGCTGTGCGGACACGTCCGTTCCAGCACAGGCGACCCACGGCGCCCCGCTCGCGCCGGGACACCGGCTGGCGTTCATTCCCACCAAAACCACCCGCGAAAGCCCAAGGGTGGAGAGCCACGCTCCGGGACCCACACTGGGCACGCCGGGCGCGCACCTCCACGCAGCGCAGAGGCACCCAGGTGCCCAAGTGCGTTCCTCTCTCTCAGATACCCACAGACACGCACACGCACGCCCACACGCCTCACCTTTGCTTTGCTGCTGCAATCCGCCAGCTCGGCTCGCCGGCGCCCAGCGGCTGTCCGCATCCCAGCCCGGCGCCCGGGCGCGCAGCTGCCTGGCCGGCGCTCGGCGTCTAGAGCCGCCGGCTCCGCTCGCGCGTCGCGCCTCGGAGCACCCGCGTGGCCCGCAGACCCCGGGAGCCGCGCCGCGGACTGAGGCTCCGGGCGCGGGGGAGCAAGCGCGCGCGCGGGTGGCTGCGCCGCTCGGACTGGCAGTGCGGAGCGCGGGCACCTCGGCTCCGGTCCCCACGCCCCCCATGACGTCACCGCAGCTCGCTCCGCCCGCCGGGTCGGGTGGGCGAGCTGGGATGCGCTGCGGGAGAATCCCGGGGTGGCTTCGGGCAGAGGTCGCAGGCACCCGGGCTAGAGGCAGACGCGCGTGCGGGGCGCGAAGGGTCAAGCGATTTCAGCCTCCCCAAGATCGGTGGCACGGACACGCGCTGTCTTCCCTCCGCCTTCACAGAGTCAGTTCTGTCTCACCCGGCCTATTTCAGACAGTTGGAGTGGCGGCCGGGCGACCTCTGCCATGTCTGAATTCAGACAACTTTGCAAAGCAGTGGGTCATCTTCCAGGCGCAAGGCCCCCGGAAGGAGCGGGAGGAAAACAGGGCCAGGGGAATGCCCGTCTGGATGCAGTGGCCAGCGCCTCTCGGCCCAGGGCTGAGCCGGCACTTGGTTCCAAAATTCAGGTGGGAGAGCAATCAGAGGCGCAACACTGGAGCAGCTCATCCCAACTCTACCCTCTCTCCACGACTTGGAGACGCAGGGGCCCTACCGCCATCCCCTTCCTTCACCTTGACCTTGGGCACAGCCCCTCCCCCTGCCCCCTGGGAGGGAGCAAAGGGAAACAGACATGCATGAAGTAGGGGTTGTCACATGCAGGTACAGCTAGTTATTTTTTGGCCGTGATGATTCAGCTTCTGTTCCGAGTTTAATAAGTCATATTCAGTCCTGCAGCCTCTCCTTCCTCACCCTCCTCCAAGTACACACACTCACACACAGTTCCACACACTCACACATACACACACACACTCCCCATCCTGAGTACAGTTTTAGAGGATGAGAAAACGGAAAGCAAACGCCAACTACAGTTTTCTCTGTGGGCTGAGCTGGCTCTGACTGTCCAGTGCTGCTATCTGCTTTGCAATTCACCAGTGAAATTTACCGTCCAAAGACTGTTTAGCAGGTAGGGTGAGCCCCAGAGACCTGGGTAGGGGACTGGCAGGTAAGGTAGCAAATAACTGCCAATTTCTATCTGGGCCAAGCTGTGTCTTGGGATACCCACCATGAGGGTGGAAATCAAGGTTATCCTTGGATGTGTCTCTTTCTGAGATGCTGGTCATCCTGGTGCTCAGGGCCAGATGGACGGGTGGCTGACTCGTGTTCCAGCCGGTCTGGGAGTCTGCTTCTCTCTGTGTGCCGGGCACAGGGGCTGGGTGCGTAGCTTGACACAAGTGGGGTGCCCCTGCTCACCACCAGCTGGACGATGGAAGGCTGGTTATAGTACCGGGGGCAGCAGGGGTTGAACTCAAGAGAACGCCCCCCACTCGGTGGGTAGGGCGGGGGACAGGGGCCACAGCAATACCTGCTGGCACTTTCAGTTTAAAACCAGTGACCCAACTGGTTTCCAGGAAAAGGAAGATCCAGGAAACGCCTATTCCAGTCTCAAATTCCCTTCCCGGGAACCATATTATCTTTCCAAAGGTCTTAAATTATTAGTGCCAAACTCCTGCGTCATTAAAAAAAAAAATTCCGTTTTTTAACCTCTACAAGAAGCGAACCAGTGGCTGTCAATGTCCTCCCCACCAGCTCTCAGGATAACTCTAATGGGACAATGCATTCCCCCCCACCCCCCAGTTTTATAGAACTTCTACCAGCAAAGCCAGACTGCCCCTGAAGAACCAGCTAAATAACCATCTCTCTTCAGGGCAGCTTGCTGGGGTGATCGGTACGTGTGTTGGTTGCAACTTCAGAAGTTTCCCACGTGAAATTCAGAACGGAGAGCCTCCCCTGTACACAGAGGGCAAGGAGAGAAGAGGAAAGGCAGCCACTTCAGATCGGTAGGTGGCCGGTTTAAGAAGCAGAAAAGTCACTGATGAGGCTTTTCTTGGGCGCTGCAAGATGCACCCACTCACCAGAATCTTAGAAGTTTATAGAGGCCTTGCAGGAGACCTGGGTTCAATCCCTAGGTTGGGAAGATCCCCTGGAGAAGGGAATGGCAAAACCCACTCCAGTATTCTTGCCTAGAGAATCCCATGGACAGAGGAGCCTGGCGGGCTATAGTCCATAGGGTTGCAAAGAGTCAGACATGGCTAAGTGACTAACTACTTTCATTTTAGTGGGGTTCAGTCTGATGGTCTCAACAGCACACTGTTCTCAAGACTGTGTCTTTGAAATGGCTCCTAGCACGGGGAGTGTTTGCAATGGCCAAGGACAGGGGGAGGGGGCAGAAAGCCTCTGATTGCCCCAGTACAGTTCTCAGGTCACACAGTGATCACATCTTCTCCATGACCTCCTCGAACAAGTCTCTTCATCTCGGATGAGCTGATGCAGTGACATCCCCCTTCACTGGCCTTTCCTTGTGACTCCTCCTCTCCGCTGCCTCCCTATATGGCAGGTGGACTGAGTTCAGCCTGGAAAAACTACCGACAGATCCACTCACCTCAGACACGCCTGTCTCCACTGTGGGGCGGGTAAGTAGGGTCTGAACAGTCTTGTCCTTGATAGCAGAAACTGCTGTTCAGTCGCTCAGTCGTGTCTGACTCTTTGCGACTCCATGGACTGCGGCACGCCAGGCTTCCCTGTCCTTCCCTGTCCAAACAATCTCCCAGAGTTTGCTCAGACTCATGTCGATTGAACCGGTGATGCCATCCAACCATCTCATCGTCTGTCGTCCCCTTCTCCTCCCACCTTCAATCTTTCCCAGCATCAGGGCCTTTTCCAGTGAGTCAGCTCTTCTCATCAGGTGGCCAGCGAGGAGATCAAACCGGTCAGTCCTAAAGGAAGTCAGCCCTGAATATTCATTGGAAGAACTGTTGCTGATGCTAAAGCTGAAGCTCCAGTACTTTGGCCACCTAATGCAAAGGAACTGTATAATCTAGAACAGCTGTTGATTTTGTCCAGGTAATGGAGGCCTCCCTCTGCGGGCTTTGAATGCCTCGAAAGAGCTGTTTGACTCTGCTGCCACCTGCACTGGGCGGCTGCCCTCCGCTTCCGGTCCGTCTCTGAGTCCTCATGGCCGTTCTCCCGGCTTCCCCTCCACCTGCTGAGTGAAGTCTGTTCTGTCACCCGTGGGGCCGTCTCCTTCCTCTGCAGCTTGCTGAGTAACTAAGTAACCAAACCTTGAGCTAGAAAAATAGAAGGGCTGCAGATGAGATAACCTCCACCCTGGCTTGTTTGATATCTTTAAAGCAATTAAATAATCCCTTCCCCTCGTTCAGCACTTATCAGAGAGACAATAGACAGCAGGAAATTAAGAACCGGAGTGGGACCCAGGCCCAGGCCAGTGCTCAACCTTTAACACGGGGAGATGCCGCTGGGTTCACCCCCTCGGTGAGAAGTTCACAGTCTAGGAGCGCCGCCGACGTGGGTATGTAAGACCCAGGCAGGTCTTTGTGTCTCTTAGTGGCTTAATAAATTAAATGGGGGGAATCGTGACTTTGCAGTCAGTTTCGTGGAAGCGAGTTGTCTGGTTAAGCCTAGAGGAAGGCAGGAGGGTGCTGGGAGGAGGCTTGGACCCAGCCGGGAGAGGCGGATGCCCATCCAAGCATCCAGGGCGGGTCTTGCTGTATTCGTGGGAATGCCAGGGACGATGAGGCTTGCCATTTCCATAGATGGGAAGGGCAGCCCTTCTGTCGTGGAGAAGAGACAGATGTACAGGGAAGGTCACCTGCGTGTTGATCAAGTTACCTGCATTTCATGGGACACCCCTGTTTTCAGGTGTTCTGCCCTTGTTACCCACAAATCACGTGCCTTTTACCAAAAGTAAGATGTCAGCTTCTACATTTTGTCTCCGAGACTGCATCGTGAACCTGGTAGCACAAGAAACCCTTTGTGATGTCATGGGTCTTGACGGTTAGTTTGGAAAATATGGCATATGGTCACAGACCTCTTGTAAAACTCTGACCATTCGGCATCATGGGTTGAACGGTCTGTTTAGATACAGAAGGGGTTGACTTGAGACCCTTTCTTGGCGTCTCTCTTCCCCATCCCTTGACAGGTAGGACTGGATACTCATCCCTTTTTTGCTATGGAATTCCTCACCCTGGGAAACGCGATGGCCAAGCGAGTGAGCAGGCATCAAAATCTCTCTAAAAACTACCCCAAATATGTCTGGAGTTGGGATGATGGTTAGAAGACCTCCAATAAGTCTGGAAACGGAGATCACGGTTAGAAAACAATAACCATGGTTTAGGGTTCGCTTTTCTCTCCCTTCCCTCATTTGGGCAGAATTGCACATTCATAGAATCGGAGCCAGAAGGAACTGGAGACAAGCTCAGATTTGTAGTCCGTGTCCCGTCACCATGCAGGTGGAAAGAGGCCTGGCGACTAGCCCAAGGCCACCCAGCTAGAGAGTGGCAAAACTCTTCTGAATCGCAGGTTCCTGCCCCTCCCATGGGGACACGCCTCACACGGGGAGTGTGGGAAGGCCAGAGGGGTGGCTGCCAGCTGTCCCCACCGTTCAGCCCAGCGCTCTCTCCCCTCCAGACCTTCTTCCTGATAACCAGGCCCCTGCAGCTCTCATGCTGGCGGGGTCCGTTTTTCCAACCCCTCTGCGATGGAGTTGGAGAAGGCACGGCCATCCTCCCCTGGGCCCCGCCCTGCAGGGAAAGAGCAGGAGGCCGGGATGCTCGCACACCTGCCGATTCTCCTGAAGATTCCCCCCGGCTTGTCAGTAACACCCATCGGTAACGTTTATTAAGGGCCCCTTATGTGCATGGTTGGGACTGAGTGTTCCACACATCCATCATTCCATTTCGTCTTCTCAGCCTTTGAGGTCCATCTCATCATCATTATTAATATTGTTATTTTGAGAAATCTTGCCTCGAAGAAACCGATTTATCTTCTTTAAGCCCAGTGTTTTCCCCGTTTATTTTGCCACAGGGAACCCTGCCTGGGAATAATTTTTAACACTCGTTGAGTGTTTTCTGTGTCCCCGCACTGTAGTGGAAACTTTGTGTTAACTTGTGATTGTGCCGAAACCCTAGGAAGCCTGTCACCGTTCTGAGTCTCCCTGTTTGTGCAAGAAGCAACCAAGGCCCAGAGAGGTTGAATACTCTGCTCAAGGCCACACAGCAGCCTAGGCCTGAAGCACAATCCTGCAGAGCAGCTTGGTGGAGAAGGGGGTCCTTCCTTCCTCCAAGCACCCCTGGAGTCTGATTAAAGTGGAGGAGGGACGATGGATGCCTTAATTGTTTTCAGTTCTTTCCCCTCCGCTGACCCCCTAATCTCACAGTGTTGATGAGTTCTGGATGGTTTCCAAGGTCTCTGAGACCCAGACAACCGTGCGGTCTTTTCTGGGGCCCTTTCCCTCCCTCTTCCAGGCCGAGCCAGGTAATGAGCGGCCGGCGCTCTCTTGATGGGTGACCTGGCCCCTCCCACCTCCTTGCTGAATTGCCTTAGTAGCTTGCTCCCTGGGCCGGCCTCCTCCTGGAAAGAAAGAGCTGCCTTTAGGGTCAGATTTATAGACTAGAGAAGCCAGCTGGCCCGCAAAGAGCAGCTGGTACAGAGCTTCACTAGCAGGCTGCAGAGCAGAATCTCCTGTGTGTGCTAAGTCACTTCAGTCGTGTCTGAGTCTTTGTGACCCCGTGGACTGTAGCTCGCCAGGCTCCTCTGTCCACGGGATTCTCCAGGCAAGAATGCTGGATGGAGTGGGTTGCCGTGCCCTCCTCCAGGGAATCTTCCTGACCCAGGGATCCAACCCTGTCTCTTGTGTCTCCTGCATCGGCGGGCCGGTTCTTTACCACCAGCGCCACCTGGGAACAAAGAGTCGGACATGACCGAGAACCACCCAGGGAGGTTTAAAGACTGAAGATGCCCTAGCTCCCTTCTGAGCAATTCTTTTAACAATGGACCTGGGACGAAGACCTGATCTTTTGTTGTTTTTTTAAGCTCCCCGGATGACTTTCATGTCAACTAGAGCAGAGAACCCTGCTACTTAAACATCATTTCAGATCCAGGAACTTTGGATCAGGGAGGGAAACATCTGTCCTGGGTCAGACAAGCAACTTGTCTCTTAACTGGGGCCGCTGTGGGCTCACAGTCCAGCCCACCATCCCACGCCCTGGCAGGTGGAGGGGCCTGGGCAGGCTTTTTGCCGGCGTGGGGCCCTGGGAGCCTCTGCTTTCGGGGGCTGGTGGAACCAGAGTTTCCTCCCCATAAAGAAAAGCGTTGTTGAGTAGCAAACACCGTCGTCTCCCAGGGGGATGCCCGGGTGAGGTGGGCGGCACCTGGGTGCCCTTGGGCAGGTACCTATTCCAAGTGCTCCATCTCTGGTAGAAATGGGTATTCCGCAGCTTCTGAGAGATGGGCCATCATCCCACAAACGGTCCAGAACCAGTAAATGGGCCTCAGGTTTTGTTTGTATTTAGGTCAAGGCAGTTCAGAGCCAGGTTTCTTCTTGGCCAAGTGACAGAATCACCAAGCCGGGTCACCCTCCTGCTTCTGGCGTGTTCCCTCTTGGGGTCTGTGCCCTCGAGTGTCACCAGCAGCCCCCTTCCCCACCCCGTGATGAGGAATCCTGCCCACGATCCTGAGGAACCGTGTCCTTTTCCTGCAGACGACTCCTCTGGCTTTGGACAGCCCCCGTGTCCTTTTTCTTCTGTGCTAGTGGCCATGATGACAGCTCATCCTTTTTTTTTTTTTTAAAAAAAAGAAAAGCTCTTTTTTTTTCTCTGTGTTTTGGCTGCTCCAGGTAGCATGCAGGATCTCAGGTCCCCAACCGGGGATCAAACCTGCACCCCTCGCCCCTAGTGGAAGCTCAGCGTTCTAACCTCCGGACCATCAGGGAGCCCCCAGTGATAGCTCTTTCACCACAGGACATAGAATGTATGCGTGTGTGCTGAGTCACTTCAGTCCTGTCTGACTCTTCATGACCCCATGAACTATAGCCCCCCAGGCTCCTCTGTGCATGAAATTTCCCAGGCAAGAATGCTGGAGCGGATTGCCATTCCCTCCTCCAGGGGATCTTCCCAACCCAGGGATCGAACCTGAATCTCTTATGTCTCCTGCATTGGCAGGCAAGTTCTTTACCACTAGCCCCACTCTTACATTTTAGAGGGATCTGGGGGAGGCACCAGCCCACAGGAGAGGACCTCCAGGTGGAGACACGGGCCTGATGTTGGAGGAAGGGTCTTCGTTCCCAGAGGCGAGAGGCGTCGGTCTGTGATGGCAGAGCAAGCACGGAGCTCTCTCTCTCTTTCTGTCTCAGGACCAGGAATTTCTGATGCCCCGGGGCCTCTGTCCCCCATGAAGCAAAAGCTCGGAGTTGACTCCGTCTCTGGTTGATGGATTTTAACGCTCTTTCCAAAGAGGCTGCAGTTCCTCTGCTGGCCCCAGGGTGGGGTGAGCGCCCAGAAGTCACCGCACCAGCAGGCCTGCGCCAGCTTGGGTCCCAGGCCCTGCAGGACGGGGTCCCCAAACCCAGCCCTTGGCTGTTCTCTTCTCTCTTTCCTCCCCTCCCCCCAACCCGAGGACGGGCTGCAGTCCTGATAGAATCAAAAGGAGATCACAGTGTCTGGAACCCAGATTTGCTGCAGAATCTGAAATCCTCAGATTTCCCAGGTGGTGCAGTGATAAAGAATCTACCTGCCAAGGAAGGAGACACAAGAGAGGTGGGTTCGATCCCTGGGTGGGGAAGATCCCCTGGAGGAGGAAATGGCAACCCACTCCAGCATTCTTGCCTGGAGCATTCCATGGACAGAGGAGCCTGGAGGGCTACAGTCCATGGAGTTTCAAAAGAGTTGGACAGGACCAGTACGTGCATGTGTGTGCACGCACACATACACGCGCACACACACACACACACACACACACTGGAATCCTCTGACCTAGCAGCCCTTCCAGCTCCCCTGCAGGCCCTCCAGCATCATTGAGGAGTCTCTGCCTTCTCCGAGGCCCCTGGACCACCAGGCGGCCTGGCAGGTAGGGAGGTAGCTGCAGCTTCGGTGACCTTGTCTGGGTGAGATGAGGAGGCAGGAGGGCGGATGCGTGTTCTGCCAGAGGAGGTTTCCCAGCCAGATAGGCTCAGTGAAGGGTCTGGAAGAGCTCTCTCGGGGGACCTCATGCCGTCCTGAGGCTGCTCGTGGGAGCCTCAGAGGAGGGTGGTGCTGGGTGGTGGAAATGTTTCTTTGAGGCAAAGAGGAGAAACTTTCCCTCCTCTTTGTGGGAAGAGGTTCCACGAAGACCAGTGGGCATTGACACCACTGGGTTTCTTTAAAAAATATTTTAACTAAAGGATAATTGCTCTGCAATATTGTGTTGGTTTCTGCCATATATCAATATGAAAACATGCATCAGCCATAGGCATATCTGTGTCCCCTCTCTTGATGATACCATTTAAAAAAATTTTATTTTATTGAACTATTGTTGACTTACAATATTGTGTTAATTTCTACTCTACAGCAAAATGCTTCAGTGATATATATATATATATGTAATCTTTTTCATATTCTTTTCCATTGTGGTTTATCACAGGATATTGAATATGTGCTATACAGTAGGATTTTTTTTTAAAGTCTATTCGTTATATCATAGTTTCCGACCGCTAATCGCAATCTCCCATTCCGCCCCTCCCCTGACCCCCTCCCCCTGGGCGACCACACGTCTGTTCTCTGTGTCTGCGAGTCTGTTTCTGTTGCGTAGATGAGCGCATTTGTGACCTTCGTTTTAATTGCAGCCCCGGGAGATGCTGCGTTGAGCCGGGTGGGGCTCCAGGGGAGGGACCTGGCCACTCTCCAAAAGTCAGAGACAAGTGGCGGCGTGTCCTGCTTCCTCGTGGGGGGGCCGGTCTGTTGGTTTTGTCCGCTGGTCCCGGGCCTCACAGGGCCTGCCCGACGCCCAAGGCCCCGGAGCAGATGGCTGCACTGGGGAGGGCGCCCTGAGGCCTCCGCTCCCCAAAGTCACCTGTGTGTTCCTGCCTCCCACCCCCCACACCCCAGCTCCCCTGCTGCAGCCGATCTCTGACAGACTGTCCCAGGGCCGCTCCAAACACTCAATTCTCTGTGCTCCTTCAGACCCTCTGTCTGCCTCCCCGGCAAGACCTTTCCATTTGGGATGGTGAACGGTGACAGGTTCTGGGTTCTGTCTCTCACCTGCTGGCACAGGGAGCTCGTTTGGTTTGTTGGATTCAGGGCTTACGAGGTGTCTTCACTGCCGGTAGAGGCAGGCGAGCACGCCGCCGGGGGCCTAAGCCCAGACAGAGCAGGTGACAGGGCAGCCAGGCCTGGCCTCCCTGCGGGACACCGCGGTAGGACCCGCCGCAGGGACCTGTCAGTAAAAAGCTCGCTTAAATAGCACTTAAAGGAAACATTTTCATACACAACTTTTCTGTGTATACACGCCTACGTGCATGCTCCGTCGCTAAGTCATATCCGACTCTTTGTGACCCCATGGACTGTAGCCCATCAGGCTCCTCTGTCCGTGGGATTCTCCAGGCAAGAACACTGGAGTGGATTGCCATTTCCTTCTCCAGGGGATCTTCCCGACCCAGGGATCGAACCCGTGTCTCCTGCATTGCCCGAAGATCTTCACCACTGAGCCACCAGGGAAGCCATGGCGTATTTAAATTTGTTTTAATTAACTTTGACTGGAGTAGCATGGCTTTACATTGTTCTGTTTCTGTTCTACAGTAAAGTGAATCAGCTGTACATATATATATATATATATATATATATTCCCTCTTTCTTGTTTTTTTTTAATTAATTTTTATTGGAGTATAGTTGCTTTACATTGTTAGTTTCTGCTATACATCAAAGTGAATCAGCTGTATGTATTACATATATCCCACCTGTTTTGTTTTGTTTTATTCATTTTTATTGGAGTCCCTGGTGGTTCAGATGGTAAATAATCTGCTTGCAATGCAGGAGAACTGGGTTTGATCCCCCGGAGAAGGGAATGGCTGCGCACTCCAATATTCTCACCTGGAGAATCCCGTGGGCAGAGGAGCCTGGCAGGCTACAGTCCACAGGGTCGCAAAGACTCGGACATGACTGAGTGACTCATACATACAAGGTTGCTTTCCATTGTTGGCATATATAAATTTGAAACTCCTTACAGATTATAGCTGGTTCTGAAACCCAAGCCGATCCCTAAGAGATGATTGGCACCAGTGAGTCTATATTCAACACCGTGCTTCGGGCTCCAAAGTGAATTTTCAAAGAGGCGTTCCAAAAACGATTTGGCCACAGCGATGTTGCATGCATATTTCGTTTTCCAAGATGAGCATTTAGCACTTTTTTTTAGCACTATTAGATAGTTAGACTGTTTAGAAATAGCCAGTACTCCCTTCGATGTACCATTCTGATGTGATCCGCACAAAGAACAAACCCCAAATATAGAATGGGCGTTGACCACGTGATCATGCTCCTGAAGATTATATCTGAACAGGACACAAAGGTGCAGACCTTCATTCACTTGCTTATCCTTCTGTCCATATATCCAGTGAACAAAAAGACCATATCAGAGAAAAAAAGGAGAAAAATTGTTTTCTAAGCTCTGCGATCAAACCCTCAGGGTGAGAGAACTCAGCAGGCCCGACCTCGGACCCTAAATCCTCAGCAAGTGCTCAGAAAGCCTTCCGGGGAATAAGTGCACCTGATGTGCCCGTGCGGACGTTTCAGAAGTCATGTTTTCTCGTGGTTTCTTACAACCCATACAGGAAAGAGGCTAAAGAGGGCTGTCGTCTCTAAAACCGTCTTTGTCCTTGTTTTTGGTATTCTGCCACAAAGCTGGCAGTTGGTCAAAAAGCAATTAGCAGGGCCTGACTTAATGAGCACTGATGCGTTTTTTCAGAGGGATAGGAGGGCAGTGCTGGACTCCCGTGTAGACCGAGGCAGCCTGGTGGGCTTGAATTACTTATCCTGGTTAATTCCTTCTGAAATGATATCATTCTCTACAATTGGAGGTCCAGAGAGTAAAATACAGGCTGATAACGTATGCTGATCTTCAGTACAAGCCGGTAGAAGGGTTTGTTGGGCCAGTAAAATCTTTTTTTTTTAATTTAATTTTAATTGAATAATATATGTCCATGGCCAAAAAGTCAAGTGCTGGGATTAAGCTTTTAATGAAAAACAGCAGATTCCTGCTCCATCCTTCTCCATTTCTGACAGTCCCTGAGGGCAAATGCTTCCAGTTCTTCTTGCTGTTTCTTCTATTTATTTATCTCTTTGTTTATAAGTGATGCAATTGTACTTCCATTTTTTGAGTTTTGTTTTAGATTGTTTTGACTTCCTAGTCCAAGAAATCATCAGCTCATTACTTCTACAATGAACTTCTTCACCCACTTCCATCTCGACATAGTTATCATCCTTTCTGTCAAATCAGTGGTCAGTGCTTGCCTTATTATAACTATGTAAATATTATTTAAAGCTGAGCCAAGCACTATTCTCTGGCAGCCTCCTCTTTCTCACAGAGCCTTTTGTTTTCCATGGAGTTAATGATTACCTCTTTAAAAAAAAAAAGAAAAAAAGAAAAAAAAATCTGGTTTACTTTTCTCTGTAACTATCTGTACTTCATCTCCTAATTCTGATAGAGTTGAAAATCTCGGTAGGTTTATTCGACATATTGGGTTCATTTTGGGGTGAGGGCTTGGAGGCTTCCTTCCTGGATCCCTTTGTCCTTCTGCGCAGTCTGGACCAGTTTCCCTCTCGGTCTTCTGTGTAGCCCGCCTTGCAGGACTTCTCTTCACCGTCAGCCTGGGGTTGTCTTTGTGACTTTGAGCGCGAGTTTTCTGTTTTCTCTCTCTTGCTCTGTGTTTGCCTTTCAATCTTCGTCTTAGTGGAGCATCTCTTCCACGAGCTTCTTGAGAAAGGGCTATGCGGTAGCCAGCCTCCAAGACAGCTGTCAGTAATCCCCATCTCCTGGTGCTCTCCCCTCTGTACCAGGATTGGCCTGTGTAACCGATGGGATTCAAGCAGAATGATGGTACGCCACTTCAGGGATTCAGGATTCAGTCTGTAAAGACTCTGTGGCTTCTGTTCAGTTCAGTCACTCAGTCGTGTCTGGCTCTTTGCGACCCAGGGACTGCAGTACCCCAGGCCTCCCTGTCCATCACCAACTCCCGGAGCCTACAGAAACTCATGTCCATCGAGTCGGTGATGCCATCCAACCATCTCGTCCTCTGTCGTCCCCTTCTCCTCCCGCCTTCAATCTTTCCCAGCATCGGGGGCTTTTCCAGTGGAAGCCAGTGGCTTCTGGGTCTCCAGCATTCCCTCTCCCCTCTCTCTTCTCTCTTTCTCTCTTCTGCTCCTCCCCTTTCCCCTCCTGTTCTTCCTCCTTCTTTCCCCCACCTTTTCCTGCAGAGCATGTCTTCTGAGCAAAGCCAGTCCCCACGTCGTGCGCACTCCTACATGGAGAGGAACTGCGGCCTCCAGCCAACAACCACACAAAAGAGCTTGGCAGTGGGTCCTCCAGCCCCAGTCAAGCCTCAGTGACTGCAGGCTTGGCTGACACTGTAATTTCTCTCTCATGAGAAACCCCCAGCCAGCACCAGCCAATTAAGCATTCTCAGATTCCCGAGATACCACAAATGGAAGATAATAAATGTCTGTTGTTTCAAGCCACCAAAATTTGTTGTGTATGCTTCCCAGGTGGAGCAGTGGTAAATAATCTGCCTGCCAATGCTGGAGACTCAGGAGATGCGGGTTCGATCTCTGGGTCAGGAAGATCCCCTGGAGGAGAAAATGACAGCTCACTCCAGTATTCTTGCCTGGGGAATCCCACGGACAGAGGAGCCTGACGGGCCGCAGTCCATGGGGTCACAAAGAGTCGGACACAACTGAGCATGCATGCAACAACAAGAGTTATGACCTTGGTACATTTTTGGATACTGGACTGGACTTACCTGCAAATGTCTTTCTCATGTCTCTACTTTCAACTGATGATTTGACCGTATATGAAACCTCTTCCCTCTGAGTTTTGAAGGCATTCGTCCATTGTATCCTGGCTTCCGGTGTGGATGTTGATGTGTCCAACGCCTTGCCTTTCGCTGTAACCATTTTGAATCTTCTCTTCATTGCAGGTGTTATGACGTTTCATGAGGCTGTGCCTTGGTGTGGATCACTCTTTTCTTTTATCATTGGTCATGTTCGGCATTCTGTGGGCATCTTTAATCTGGAAACTCATGGCCCTTGATCTTGAAAGTTGCTGATAATGTTAGTTTTTCAGAGATGATTCAGAAAATAATTGTCACTATTGTTGCTGGTCTCTCTTTCTAGCTTATTATTCAGAGAGACCATTTCTCCAATTCCCTTGACTTTTTTTTTTCTTTTCTATCTCTTTGTTGTTTTTGTTTTACTTTCTGAGTGATCTTTTATGTTCTAGACTTCCTATTAACTTTTTATTTCAACAGTTGTATTTTTTGTAAAGATTTAAAAATTTATTTATCTATTTATTTTTGGCTGTGCTGGGTCTTTGCTGCTATGCAGGCTTTCTCTAGTTGCAGTGAATGGGGTCTGCTCTTTGTTGGAGTGCGCAGACTTCTCACTGCAGTGGCTTTTCTTGTTGCAGGACTCCAGTGGCTGCAGCTCCCGGGCTCTGGAGTGTGGGTTATGTGCTTGTGGCACACTGGCTTAGTTGCTCCGAGGCATGTGGGATCTTCCTGGGTCAGGGATCGAACCCGTGTCTCCTACATTGGTAGGCAGATTATTATTCATTGCACCACCAAGGAAGTCTCAACGATTGTATTTTTAATTCCTAGAAATTTGTTCTAATCTATCAGCACTCTCTTTTTATAACTTTCTGCTCTTGTTTCATGAATGTAATATTTGGTCTCAAATTTCTATGGGTTTTACTTATTTTTAGTTTCCTTCTACTTCTTGCTTGTCTGTTTCCTTCAAAGTCCTTTATCTTACTCATTTTTATCTTTCAAGTCTTTCTGCAGTTGTCCTTGGTGATCTTTGATTGTGTTTAAGCGTGAAGCACTGTAGTGTGTATTGGAGGGTCTTTGCACACAAGTGTGGTTCTTGACTGGTGGATTCCCTGTAGGAGGGTCAGGTGGGGACCAGGTCACTTGCTTGGGGAGCCTCCCTAATCCGTAGGTCATTTTCATTAGGCCTGAGCACTTCCCAGGAATCCCCAAAGCTTGGATTTTGGCGTTTTATAAGCCTGGCTACCAGTGCTACTAGAGCGAAGAAGATGGTTTAGAGTTTCACTGTGCAGTATGTAGATGTTCATCTAATTTCCCTGTTCATAGTATTATGCCACAAACCCACCTTCCAGTGGATCCAGTGTCCCCAAGTCCAGAACTTGGCTGTTTCAAACACTTTCCAGAATAAACATAGGCTGCCCTTCTGGCTCAGCTGGCAGAGAATCTGCCTGCAGTGTGGGAGACCTGGGTCCGATTGCTGGGTTGGGAAGATCCCCTGGAGAAGGGAAAGGCTACCCACTCCAGTATTCTGAGAATTTAATTAAATTGGGGTAAGGCAGTGTGGGGAATGGATCTAAGGATCTATTTCTTTTTTTTTTTTTTTCTAATTAAAGCAAAGATTAAGAGAAGTAGTGATTCATTTTTAAAGTTGAGGCAAAATTGGTATGTAACAATGTATATGTTTCAGGTGTACTTCGTTATGATTCGACATCTGTGTACATTGCAAAGTGATCACCACCCAAGGTGGAACTGCCATCTATCACCATGTAATTTATCCCCTTCACTCACTGAGCCCACCGCCCACTCTGACCACGTCTTATCAAGTCATTCGACCATCCTCTTTCCAACCCTACCTGGAGCCTCCGAGTCCTGGATCTTTCTGGAGTTCTGCTGCGTGAATTGGCTTCCTTTCTGATGGGCTTGACTCCTTCGGGGTCATGTTTCATCTCTATTCTGCAAAGTCAGTTATCTCCCAGTCCATTTTCCAACTTCCAAATTTTTTTGGGCATTTTCTCGTTTGTTGTCATTTTTTCTGCCATTCTTTTTCTTCTTACACATTTTTTTGCATTTTGGAATTTCTTTACTGTCATTTTAGAGGAATTTGGAAGAGACGTGAGAAAGCTACATGTGTTTCCTCTGCCATATTTAAGCAGATGTCCTTTCAGGTGGTCTGCACTTGCGTTTTTTTATTCATTTGTTCAGTTCTGTTTTGCTTGTTTATCTATGTGAATGTTTTTAGTTTTTGTTTGGTTGTTTTTAGCCAGCTAAGTATTAGTGCTTCAGTTAGCTTTGGACTTGGCTATTGACTTGGTTGGCTAAGTGTTCCTGAGCTGGGATCAGCTCCCTGCTCGTTCCCAACCCCTGGGATGACTTGCTGCCCACTCTGGGTCCCCAGGTTTTTGGCTTCAGGAACTCGACAGAGGAGAACACACTGGGGACGTAAGTGAGTGAGTTCTGTTTTGCTTGAACTGAGTGTGAAATGCCTCTGGGATGGTGGAGAGAGTGCCTTGTGAGTGGTTTGAGCTGAGTCTAGATGCCTCGGGGAAAGGAAGTGGAGCTGGTCATGTCAACTGGGGAGTTGTTATCCAAGGGTGACAGTTGCAAGTGGGAGAAAATGAGGTCATCCAGACAGAATATAAGGATGGGAAAAGAAGACAACGGAGAATGCCAGTGTTTGAGAGGTGGGTCCTGGGATTTCCCTCGTGGTCCAGTGGCTCAAGCTCCACGCTCTCAACCCAGGGGGCCCAGGTTCGATCCCTGGTCAGGGAACTAGATCCCGCAAGCTGTGACTAAGACCCAGCCCAGCCAAATTTTAAGAAAAGAGAGAGAGAGGGAGAGAGATGAGTCCTCTTAGAGACAGAGAGAGGAGTGGAGGGGAGAAATGGGGGAAAGAGAGAGCGATGGAGACGCACACACAGAAAGAGAAGCAGAGGGAAAAGCAGGAAGGGAGCCTGATGGTGTCTTGGGTGATTGGAGCAGAGAGAGTCTCCCAGGAGGGAGGGTGGAGGAAGGAGGTGACGGAAGAGGAAAGCTGAAAGGTGAACGTGGGATTTAACATCCGAAACTCACTGGTGCCTTGGGAGGCAGTGTGGGCAGAAGGCAGATGGCAGCGTGTTGAGGAGGGAGGAGGCGTGGAGGGAGCAGGGGGAGAGATGGGAGCATAGTCAGTTCTCAGCAGCCTAGTTGAGGAGAGGAGGGAGCCAGTGATGGGGAGAGGGAAGCATATGGCTGGAAAGCGATTTTTTAGAGGTGGTAAATGTCATGTCTATGGAACAGGAGAGAAGGAGGGAGGGAGAGAGGGATGGGAGAGACAGGAGGAAAGGTGGGCTCGGGCAGCAAGTGGGGCTTCTCCTCCATGGAGTTTGGCGAAGCTCATCCGGGCGGGACGTTCCTGTGGACGTCAGAGGGATGCAGGTGCGGATGTGGGCGTGGATGTAGAAGAAGCAGGAAAAATCTGAGCACTTCTGGTCCAGGAGTCATCCCAATAGCAAACATTTTTGGAGCATTTACTCAGTACAGTTCTAGCTGCTGTAGTTCTTGCTGAGATAGAGAAATGAAAAGCACAGCCCAGCCTTGAGGGAGCTCACCGTCTGGGGGACAGACAGATAAGTGTGCAAAATACTCGGGGAATCCTGCCTGTGCCTGGGGTGCAGGAGGGGTCAGGAACCTTCATCAGGCGACTCTGATGCCCACCCTGCAGTGAGGTCTGAAAGGAGGAGAATTTTCCGGGTGGACAAAGCGAGAGGCACATGCTTGGCCTGGTAGTTGAACCACACGTTATCAAGCACCTGTTCATATGAGGCAGCACGCTCGCACGCCGAGTGTAAAGGCGGACGTGCCCGGCTTCCAGCTCACCTGCTCCGCGCGGTGTCAGCATGGGTGGGTGAGACCAGCAGGTGCTCTCACTGTCGACTGCTCAGAGTTCTGGCCGTAGACTGGGGGCCCTTTGGGGGAAGCAGAATGTAGTGAATATGGGAGGAGAGGCAGGCAGGGCCATGGTCAAAGTTTTAGAGGTCTTAGGTTCTGTTGGGTGAGGGGCTGGCTTCCTGGACTGGCTGCAGACCGTAGGTCAGAGATCTGTTCTTACATACGATCTGGCCACTGTCTGTTAGCCTATCAGCCTCTTACACGTTAAGAGGAGGTCATTAGGGCAGGCCCAAATCCAGTATGACTGGCATCCTTGTAAGAAGAGATGAGACGGATTTCCCTGGTGGTCCCGTGGTTGAGACTCGCCTGCCAGTGCAGGGGACGTGGGTGATCCTGGTCAGGGGAGACTCCACGAGCTGAGGAGCTGCCGAGCCCACGCACCAGCCCTCCTGCAGCCGGTTCCGTGCTCGGCAGCAAGAGAAGCCGCAGCGGTGAGGAGCTGGAGCGCCGTTGGAGAGCGGCCCCAGCTCCCTGCCGCTAGAGAAGGCCCCCGTGCTGCAACGGAAACAAAAATTCTTTAAAATATATTTTAAAAAGAGACGAGAGATGCATTGAATTCATAGCACCACCCTGACAAGGGGATGGAGGCTTTGGGGCTTTTGGGGAGAGGCTAGAAATGGTGCGAAAAACCAGTCCCGTGTTTTGCCCCCCATGTACATTTTCAAAAAGAGATCTTGCCTGCTGTCTTCCTTCCCAGGCGCCACTCCTGCCCATGTCCGTCTTCATGGTGATCATGCTCGTAAGAGCACACATTTTCTTTAAAAAATTAGTATTTTTTTTAATCACAAAAGAATTGTGTGCTCATCAAGATATAAAATATTTTTTAAAAAATAAAAAAAGAATTATGTACTCAGTGAAGAAAACTTGGAAGACGCAGAAGAGTACAGGGTTAAAAAAAAAAAAAGACACAAAAAAGCTGGGCGATGCTCTTAACCCAGATCAGCCCCTGTAAACACGCTGTGCTCGGCCTTCCAGACTTCTCCGTAGATGGCGCGGCTTTGTACGAACACAGCCTCTTCCTCCGGGCGTGTCCAGCAGCTGGTTCCTCAGCCTCCTCACTCTCCTTAGCGCCCCACGGGCTTGGAGGGATCTCAGACCCACGCCAGCCAGCTGCCTCCCCCGCCCCCCGCCCCCCCCCGCCATAGGATCACAGTCTCCAGGGGCAAGTGCTTCACCGACCACATCTAATACCCCGTCTCCCCTTGTCCTGTCTTTCTCCCCTCCCGGGGACCGGGGGCTGCGGTGTGTGTGTGTGACATCTTCTGTATTAACATGATAAAATGTTGGCATAGCCGGTGGAAAAAACAGAAGACCCAGATTCCCTCTGCTAATTGAAGGTTCAGCAGCTCTGCTATTTCCCCAGGTCCGTCTCTTCCCTTAGCAGAGATGTCCTCCTGAAATCTACAGACAGGCCCCTGTCTAGTCTCTCGTTAAAAGCCAGAGGCTGGCACCCGTCCCTTGCCATCCTCTGTCTTGATGTTGGCAAATGTCATCTGATCACAGTGACCGGGGAGAGTTATGGTTTTATCTGGGGGTAATAAACAGGAGTGGCTTCGGAACCAAGAACAAATCCGGTTTCCATGCAAGTACAGTTTGTCGTAAAAGCCTGCCAGGACAGAAGCACGGGGGCTGCTCTTCCCAGCAGATCTCTCTCTTTGATAGAGCATTTTTCAAAGTCTATCCCAGGAGTGGTCCAAGAGGCTGAAGGAACTGTTTGCTTCTAAAGGATTTGGGTGTGTGGGCATTTCTGTTGAATTAAAAAATAACAAGGACACAGGAAGCCAGGCAGGGCAGTTTAGATGTCGTTAAACAGGAGACAGAGTAGCAGCCCTCTTGCTTTCTGAACATTGTGGGCGAAGCCATATTTTTACGTAGTATTTAAAGTCCTGCGTTGGATCGTCCTACCAGGGCTGGCAGAATGAGCACTTTACAGATGATCAGCTCTGAAGTGTGCAGAGAAGGAGGGAAGGAGGACAGGTGTACACATATGGGCCACATGCTCTCTGCTTGGCCCAGGGATGTCGCTTTAGCTGCCAAATCCCATCCGATCCTTAGAACAACATGGGATTTATCTTCCTGGGAGGAATGAACTTCCACCTGCATTCCAGAGAGATCAGGGACTTCCTTTAATTCTTCAAGCCAATTAACACAGAATTGGAGCTACTCTGACTACCAGGCCCAGGGTTTTTCCCCCCAGGATCACTGAAGGAGCCAGAGGAGAAAGCTCCTAGGCTCTCCCTCAAGTTCAGGGAGAGTAGTGTTATCTCAAAGCTAGTGGAAGGGGCCCAGTACCAAGTGGAAACAGAACTAGGTTTGCAGGAAGCAGGGTTGAAACAGGACAGGACTCTGCAGGGGCTCTGAGGATCCAGAGGTGCTTCGGGAGGAGGGCGGTGTGCTGGGGGGTGGCGGCAAGCAGGTGGTCCAGGCGCCGTTTCGGCTTCATCTTCATCACCAGCTGTCCCTAAGAAAAAGTGCCCTGGACTGGAAAGGAGCCCGGGGAAGGAGGGGAGGGAAATCCAGACGTCCAGAGAGGGTTTATCATTCTGTCTTCTCCCACTGCCCCAGTGCCAGACACCAGTGGTCTTCTGGGGAGTGTAGACAGCCAGCATGAGCCTTGCATGTCAACCATGGGACCGTGGGTCTGCTGGGCTGGGGGTTTGCCTCTCCTGTAATGGCTCCGTCTGCCCCACCCCCGCTGGCACCTGCTGCTGGGTCATCATCCCCCCCGTGGCCTGTCTGTGCCAGGCTGCTGTTTGCACATGCTGGCGCTGGGCAGGTCTCTGGCCAGCAGGTGACTGCAGAACCCACAGGGGCAGCCTGCCGGGCCCTGGCATTGCCGGGCAACCCGGGATGAGTTTCCCACAGATCCGACCTCAGCAGTGAAACTCCAGGCGAGTGGGAGCATTACCCCGGATCAGGTCGAAGGAGGACTCTGCTCCTGAACGTGGTCACAGGAGACGCAACCCAAAGCACGCTGTCTGAGTTGTTGTTTAGTCACTAAAGTGTGTCCGAGCCTTTGCGACCCCGTGGGCTGTAGCCTGCCAGGTTCCTCTGTTCGTGAACTTCTCCCAGGCAAGACTCCTGGAGTGGAGTGGGTTGCCATTCCCTTCTCCAGGGGATCTTCCTGACCCAGGGATTGAACCCGAGTCTCCTGTGTCTGCTGCACTGGCAGGCGGATTCTTACCTGCTGAGCGCCCTGGGAAGCCCGTGCTGACTGGGAGGAAGATTATTTTCTCTGAGCACTCTGTGTGTGTGGCAGAGTGGCGGTCTGTGTCAGTGGCACACATTTCAGATGATACTTCTGATGGCCCGTGGGGGCAATTTTAGAAGATCTTACAAACTTTTTCAAAAAGGATTTTTGCGTTTTCTTTTCACGATCTCCTCCCTACTTTAAAATCTTTGATTAATTTTTTTAAGCCAGCAATTCCTGTTCTTTGGTGAATGATAATTGTTAAGTTGAGAGACCTCCTTGGTGCCCAGAGCTTCCCTGGTGGCTCAGACGGTGAAGAATCTGTCTGCAATGCAGGAGATCCCAGTTCGATTCCTGGGTCAGGAGGATTCCCTGGAGAGGGAAATGGCAACCCACTCCAGATTTCTTGCCTGGAGAATCCCATGTACAGAGGAACCTGGCGGGCTACTGTCTGTGGGATTGCAAAGAGTCCGACATGGCTGAGCGACTCACACTCTCTTGGTATCCAGTAATAGAGGTTTGATGAAATGTGCTGTTTTTCTAAGAATGACTAGATCCGTGCATGGCCAAGGATCTGAGATACCACCAGTGTTTCAGAAATTCACTTGGCACCAGGAGTCTGCTCACAGCCTGGCAGAAGACCCGATGTCTTTGAATCCGCACAACAACCCTACATGGGAAAGGATGTTAACATTCTCCTTTCTCAAAGGAGAGAATGGAGCGTGTGAGTTCAAAGAATTTGTCCAGGTCACGGGGGTCTTAGCTCCAGTGGTTTAAACTTGGAGTCGGTGCTCCAAGCCTCTGACCTCAGGATGATGGTCCTTGTCACTGAGCTTAAGATCGTAGGCAGTTTGACATTTGTCCAGTCTGTATTTTCTTACTTAAAAAATATGTATTTATTTGGCTGCGTTCAGTCTTATAGCACCCAAGGTCTTCAGCCTTTGTGGCAGGCGGCATGCGGGATCTTTAGTTGGGGCATGTAGAATCTCGTTTCCTGACCAGGGATTGAACCCAAGTCCCCTGTGTTGCTTCTTAGCCACTGGATCACCAGGGAAGTCCTGTGAATTTTCTTACTTTTAGCATGTACACGGTTCTTTTGAAATAGGGGCAATGTACTTAGCTATTCCATTGTTTCCGACTCTTTGTGACCCCGTGGACTGTAGCCCACCAGACTCCTCGGTCCATGGGATTCTCCAGGCAAGAATACTAGAGTGGGTAGCCTTTCCCTTCTCCAGGAGATCTTCTCAACCAAGGGATTGAACCCAGGTCTCCTGCATTGCAGGCAGATTCTTTATTGTCTGAGCCACCAGGGAAGCTTGAAATAGGGGAGAAAACTTCTAAACTGTGTAGAAGTAGAGAGGAAATAAATAATAAGAGAAGAGTCTGAATGTTTGGGAATGGGGAGAATTCAAAAAGATTTTTCAACCCACTTCCTTGCAGTGAGTCCTACTTTGCTGTTTTGGCAGTGCTTGTCAGTTTTTTAAAATCTGCAAAGTCGTTGCAATAACCACTTATGTATTTATATCTTGTGTTGGTATGCAATTTACTTTGTAACCTATCCTTATTGAGTGAATTGGTGGACATTAAGACTGTTTCTAACTTTTCACTCTTCTGTATGCAGAGCTGGAAACAAATTAGGAGTAAAAACCACAAAGCAGAAAAAAATTGAATTGTAGAAAAAATTAGGTGTTATAAAACCACTTCAGGGTGTTCCAGAATGACTCATACTTGGGGAAAACGCTAGAAGAGTAGTTTGGATCAGAATGTCATCCTGATAAAATTACATTCAACCAAATCTCACTGTGATGGAGTCTGGTCTCTGTGGTCACCCTCTGTCCCCCTTATGAGACAGAGCACCCCTCTGGAGTAACCAGATACGACAGTGCCTGACCTCCACTGCAGCTGGGGCGTGGATGCCACGGGCTGAGAAAGCCTAACTATAGGTACGTGGCTTCGAAGGAGGAGCTGGTGAGAGAAAGAGGCCGGGACCGTGGTGAGCCCATTCTGGAGAAGGTGGTGGCAACAGCAGCGATCGTGTCCAGGTTCCAGGAGGGACAGCGGCAGTGGGTCTGCAGGTGCTGCCCAGGGGTCGGGGGGCTGGTACAGACTGCAGGATCCACGCCCTGGGAGGCGTTTGCAGGACCAGTGTCCCTACCGGGTTGGTTCTGTGGTGTGATTACAGGATAGTACCTGGTTCTTTTTTTTTTTTTTTTTCCTCACTGTGCTGGGCATTGCTTGCTGTGTGTGGGCTTACTGTAGTTGCAGTGGGCAGGGACTGCTCCCTAGTTGCGGTGGGCAGGCTTCTCATAGCAGAGAAGCTGCCCTAGGCACTCAGGCTTCACTTGCCCACTTCACTAAGCCCACTTTCGGCCCATGGGCTTCGTTGCCTCGAGGCACGTGGAAGCTTCCTGGACTAGGGACCGAACTGGTGTCCCTGCATTGCGACGTGAAGTGTTAACCACTGAGCCAGCAGGGAAGGTCTGCGTGCCTCTTTCTCCTGAGGATTCTGTCAGGGACTCAGTCATGATTCAATAAATTTTATTTCTGTTTAAATAAGTCAGAGTTCTTTCCTATTACATGCAACTGAAAATTCTGATGGATATTCACACACCACAATTTATTTCCATGTATTTACCACATGTACCTTTATTCTGATCATTTCTTTATGTAATAAAATGATAGGAGTAGCACCAGGATATGCATTTAGGATCAAGAGAATTTTTCAGAGTTGCAGTTTTAGAAATGAATGCCAGATATTTGCATGATTTGTAATTTATGAGTAATTTAAGCTTCACATTTTATGGCAGGCTACTGAAAAAAATTCTAAAGGGATTTTTGTTTCTTTTGGTTAATAAATTGGGTTAGATATTGAAAGTTTCAAAGGGCAGTGCAGCTTGGGATGGAAGCATTGTTTATAATGAATCTTATCCTTAGTCATTTTCCCAAATGGTGGTACATTTACATAATAGTAGGAGTTTTGTGATGAAGTCTTTTGATTTTTTGTATTACTGCAATTCTAGCTCATTTAATCCAATGCAACATTGTTAATAACTCATCTTTGTATACCTTCAAAATCTCAGTGTCTAGGGGATATCCAATAAAAAGAGAATATTCTTTTTCCAATCATCCTCCCCTTCCCTCCAGAACTATAAAACTACATACAGATGTTCCTAGGTTAAGGGCTTTGTGAGTTTTTTGACTCTGTATTTTATTGAGGTCAGTGTGGGAAGAAAGTTTATGGGCTAGAGTCTAGGGCAGGAAGTTGGTTAGATACGCGGCAAGCATCCCTCCAGCAAACTTTCCCTGAATCTTCTCAAGTGCCACAGCCCTGGCCTGCTCTGGGTGCTGAGGTCGTGCATCGCTTGTGATTAAGTTCAACTCCAAGTTTAGCAAACCCAAAAGAACCGCGGCTTAAATTAGGCAGAGAGCCTACAAGAGGCCAGGGTGATTCTGTCTCCCAGTGTTAGTGACCCAGCCTCCCCCAGCCTTGTTGCTCTGCTGGGGGTTGTTTTCATCCCCAAGGTCCCTTTGTGCTCCAAGAGAGCTGCTGTGGTGACAGCCATCACACTGCATATCCACAAGCAGGGACGAGGGAGCAGAGGGGAAGGGCTGGCTTCTTCCTTTTAGGCAAATTCCTGCTAGAATGCAGTCACATATCCACTTGCATAGCTGCAGTGGATCCTGGGAAATGAAATCTTTATCTGGGGTGGCCATGTGCCCAGCTAAGGAGCTAGGGTTTCCTTGTTTTATTTATTTATTTATTTGGCTGTGCTGGGTCTTACTTGAGGCACCTTTGGCTGTGGCATGCAGAATCTCATCCCCTAACCAGGGAACAAACCCTGGGCCCCTGCGTTGGGAGCTCAGAGTCTTAGCCACTGGACCACGAGGGAGGTCCCTGGGGTTTCTCTAACTGGGGAGAAAGAAGAGAATGGATTCCTGAAGCCAACTGGTTGTGTTTACTCCAAGATGTTACAAGGAACAGCATGAAAGTATTTTCTAAGAGAGGAAATCAACATGTACTCTTATCCGACTCTTTGCAACCCCATGGACTATAGCCCGCCAGTCTCCTCTGTCCATGGAGTTCTCCAGGCACAAATACTTGAGTGGATAGCCATTCCCTTCTCCAGGGGATCTTCCCAACCCGGGGATGAAACCTGCATCTCCTGCATTGTCTTCTGCATTGGTAGGCAGATTCTTTACCACTGAGCCACTGAGGAAGCCCCCCTCTGGTTTCATAGTACACACTTAACCTCTGTTTTGGCCATTAAAGAAAAAAATGTCTTTACCTCTTTCATCTCATGAAAGATTTGAGGTTCCTCAGTTGGCAGTTTCTTATTGACTAACTGACACAGCTTACCTCTCTCTCTCTCCAACCCCCACCCTGTCTTGGAGTTCCAAGCTTCCGGAGTTCCAAGGCCATGGCCCAGAGTCCACAGGAAGCATTCCCTCCGTTACAGTAACTTCAAGGTGCCTCGGCATTTCCCGAGAGGCAGACTCCAACAGTCTTTCAGATCTTTGGCCAAAGAGTGAGTTTCAACACCCCCCACCCCCACCATGCCCTCCCTGGACATCCACTGGGAGAGCCTGGACAGCCCTCTCCTGGTCTGACCGCTGGCCACTCAGCGTCTCTGAGTTTGTCTCTGCCTCCGCACCTTGCCATCGGCGGGGTGCTGGGGGTGGGATGCTCCAGGAACGTGGGAGCCTCTTGACATCAGCCTAAACCGCGCATCATTGGGAAGGGAAAGTTGCTGGGGGAAGCAGAGGGAGATGGACAGCCCCTATCGCCCTCCAGAATCACTTACACATGCCTCCGTGGTGTCCTCAGCTTGGGATTTCCCCTGCCATCAGGGGCACAGCCGGAAGTTGACTGAGCAGACAGGGGAACAAAAGGGACCAGAAACCTTGTTGGCTTTGGAATAAGGAGTGAAACATATGCCCTCCCCTGCAGTTAGGATGCCCAGCTCTCTCAAGACAGCAGAGGTCGGCAAACTTCTGGAAAGGACCAGAGAGCCAACATTCTGCTTTGAGGGCCGTGTGGTTGCTGTTGCAACTACTCAGCTGTCTTCTTGCAGCAAAGATGGCCCTCGACAGCCCATCCATGAATGACCGTGGCTGAGTTCCAATAAAACTTTATTTGCAAAAACAGGTGGTGAGAGAATTCCCTGGCGGTCCAGTGATCAGGACTCTGTCTGCTCCACTGCAGGTGTAACAGGTTTTATCCCTGGTTGGGGAACTAAGGTCCTCATATACTGTGCATCATGGCCAAACCGCCCCCCCCCCAAAAAAAAACCCTGAAACAAAACCGAAAAAACAGGTGGTGAAGAGATTTGGCCACTTGCTGCTGTCCTTTAATGGGCTGGAACCTGGTGGTCCAGAGTCAACGATAAGAAAGCGAAAGAGAGAAAGAAGCTGGTTTATAAACTCCCTGGTTTATGCAGAGAACCAATAAAACCCTAGAACAGGGCTCGCACCACTCACGAAGGCACAGGGCGCCCTCTCGAGGGGGTCTTGAAAGCCCGGGCAGGAAAGTGAGCTCGACGAGTTTCTACGCTCCAGAGAATTAGCCAGAGGGAGAGAGAGAGAGAGAGAGAAAGAAAGACACGGGGACCCAAGCTCTGATGGAGCAAAGGTACTTTAATGGTCTTCCTGTAAGTATATATAGGCTGTTGTACAAGGAATTTCTTTTGACAATGATAAAGTACAGAAAACCAAATGTACAGCAACCGTTACCAAGGGAACAAGGCGTTAACAATGGTCATAGGGTCAGCAGACAATCCATATCTCAAGAAAGGGGATCGCGACTAAGCAGTTTTGTCGTAAGGAGAATGTCTACTGAAGGAGATTCACGTAGGTCTCATCCTCAGTCCTGGGAGCAGAGTGCCGTTCCACTCGTTTCTGTTGCCAGAAACTGATAAGGAACAGAGGATTTATGAGAAACAGCACGTAGGAATCCTCCTGTTAAACATTCCCTGACAGCCCCTGAGCTATAGTTTGCCCACCTTTGAGCTAAAAAGTTCATGAGGACCCAGTTCACCCCTGCTTTTTCCCTCCCCTTGAAAGTTTCAAATGGCACAGGTGATCAGGGCTCCCCGACTCTGGCTCAAACCCTCCTGGGTCCCCTTGCCTTCCAGGAGAAACCCACTTTGATTTGTGAATTGATTCTGACATTTTCTGGTCCACATTTTTGGCAGCCTAGTACTTGGCACAGAGCGCTTCAGCTGACTTTTCTTGTTAATGACTCTTGTTTCATAAGCCTGTTTGGATGGTCCCGCTGCAACCCCATCCAGCTATGTAATGCTTTTCCAATCTGTGCTGATGGGTTCCTGGAGACCAGAGATGAAGTCCAAGACTTCCCAAGGGTGCCACTGTCCACAGCCTCACCCACCAGGGTGCTCCCACTCCAAGTCAGGTAGCAAGGCCCTCATGGGTGCAAGTGCCCTCTCAAGGTCCCATTTACAAAATAGAATTAAAGATGGATCATTATACATTTATCTGTACATGTGCCTACAGCTTTTTAAAATGGTGGCAAAAATTTAAAATTTACCATCTGTGAGATGATAGAAAACATGTAGATTGGTCTCTGCCTCCTGATTCTTGGCACAGAGCTCCTGAAAGCCTTGCAATTTCCCAGGCGATCAGAGCACTGGAAGCCTCTCTTGCTGTCATATGTGGTTTAGGATCCCATCCCTGGCACAGAGCTCTGGAGAACCTTGTGAATTCCTCAGTGATGGAAGTCCTAGGGCTTGGAATTAGCAGGTGCAAACTAGGATACACAGGATGGATAAGCAACAGGGCCCTGCTGTCGAGCGCCGGGAACTACACCTCACGTCCTGTGATAAACCAGGATGGAAGAGAAAATGGAAAAGAATAAGAGAAGTGTATAACAGAGTCACTTTGCTCTATAGCAGAAATCAGCAGAACATTGTAAGTAAACTATGCCTCAGTAGAACTTGTAAAAAAAAAAACTACTAGGAGCATCTTTCCTTCTCATGAGGCTTTCTAACTTTTGAGTGGGCTCCTGAATGGCCCCTGGATGGGGGCTGGTCACCAGAAAGACCAGACCGTGATTGGAAGCTTAGAAGTTTCAGCCGCCTTCTCCTTGCTTCTCCAGAGAGGAGAGAGGGGCTAGAAACAGAGTTAGTGATTGACCATGCCTACGTGAGCAAGTCTCCATAAACATCCTGCTGGTAGGTGGTCTGGAGGTCCGTGTGGGTGAACTCATCTGTGTAGTAGGATGGCACCTCCCAGCTCCGTGGGGGCAGAAGCTCCCGTGCTCAGGCACCCCCGCCCCCAGACCTCACTCTGCGTCTTTCCCTCTGGCTGTTCACCTGTATCCTTTCTCACATCCTTTAATGAAAGTAAACCCAAGTGGTTCCCTGAGTTTTGTGAGCTGCTCCAGCAAAGTAAATGAGCCCAAAGCGGGAGGTGGTCATGGAACCAGGTCGGGCAGAAGTTGTGGGGACCCATTGCTTGTGATCTGTATCTCAGGTGAGGTCCCCACCTTCGTGGGACTGAGCCCTAGACCTGCGGGACCTGATGTCGTGTCCGGGTAGATGGTGTCTGCCTTGAGTTCAATTGTAGGATACTCAGCTGGGGTTGGGGAGATTTGATTGGTAAGGTAACCCCCAAACTGCCACATTTGGTGACAGAAGTGTCTGTGAGAAGCGATGCGTTCTATGTGAGTAGTAAGGGGGACACCCAAGAGAGAAAGACTGAGTTTTCCTATTGCACCATCAAAGGAGCTCAAACCAGTCAATCCTAAAGGAAATCAACTCTGAGTATTCACTGGAAGACTAATGCTGAAGCTGAAGCTCCAGGACAATCTGTGGTCCTTGGTGTCTGGACTCTGTCACTGAGCATAATGTTTTCAAGCTTCTTCCACGTTGTGTCAGTACTTCATTCCTTTTTAAAATTGTTTATTTATTATTTTTACCTCGTGGCCGCACCATGCAGCATATGGAGTCCTAGTTCCCTGACCAGGGACTGAACCCGTGTGTGCCCCCCACGGTCAGTGGGCATGGAGGGAACCGCTGTGTACCAGGGGAGCCCCAGGACTTCACTCCTTTTTATGGGCAGATAGCATCTCATGGTAGAGCTGGACCTCATTCTGTTACCTGTTCGTTAGGTGCTGGACATCTAGGGTACACCCACCTTCTGGTTACTGTGAGCAGTGCTGCTGTGAACTTGGGTGCACGGGATTGTTTGTTATCGAAAGAGGGGGTCCGGTTGCTTGCCGCTCAAAAGCCGGTCAAGAGGCAGGGTTGGTGGAAAGTTTGCTTCATTTCAGAGGCTAGCCATCAGGGGAGAGGGCGGACAACTGTCCAGAGGCTGACTCCCCATCCCCCTAAACTCCCCGCACTGACAGTCAGGGAGCAAGAGGTTTCATAGACAGAGGAAGGGGGCTCCACGCAGAAACAGCACCGTCAGCTCTGAGAGTCGTCTTGAAATGGGTCCTCGGTGGTCTGGTCAGGGTCGTCTTTGTTGTCCTCAGTCCCAGGGCCTTGTCTCCTCTCTGAGGCCAGCTCTCAGAACGCTGATAGCTCATGTCACGGCTATAGTCCGGTCATCACGCGGTTACCTTCTCCACCTGCTGGGGGTTTCGGTCTCTCTAAGACAGCTCCTAGGATAAGGCTCACAATATTATCTAAGGCCTTGAAGAAGAACTGTAGGATCTTGACTTTGCTTAACGACGCCACTCTTATTACTTGGCCTCGTTGGACTATTTTCCTTTGTTCCTTCATTTTCTCTTTTCTGATTAAGCGTGTTGTTTAGCTGAAGTTTTTCGCGGACAAAGGGCAGGAGGAGGACATGGGGACGGGGGACCATACGGTCCAGCTCCGTTTCAGTTGGAGCACCTGTTTTCAATGGTTTTAGATCACAGATAGGGCTTCCCAGGTGGCGCCCGTGGTCAAGAACCTGCCTGCCAATGCAGGAGACAAAAGAGATGTGAGTTCAGTCCCCGGGTCAGGAAGACACCCAGGAGAAGAGAATGGCAACCCACTCCAGTATTCTTGCCTGGAGAATTCCATGGACAGAGGAGCCTTGCAGGCTACGGTCCATAGGGTTGCAAAGAGTCAGACACAACTGAGCGACTTAGCACTCAGGCACGGATCACAGATGATTGAGGCTTACTCAGGGTCCATGCGTTTACAAGAAGCAGAGCAGGGACCCGACTTTCCCGGCGAGCTGGTGGGAAATGCAGCCCGTGAGCTGGGCCGGGACTTCCAGGCGCTGTCTGACCGCTGCAGGCGCTGCAGTGTCTCTCCCGCTCCTTCCCCTCCTCGCTCGGCCCAGGCGCTCTCTCTCCCCTTCTGAATCTTGAAAAGCCCTTGCCCGCCTCACACAGCCCTCAGCACCCATGTGTGCGTGTGAGTGTGCGTGTGCATGTGTGTTAGTTGCTCAGTCGTGTCTGACTCTTTGTGACCTCATGGGCTGTGGCCCGCCAGGCTCCTCTGTCCGTGGGATTCTCCAGGCAAGAACACTGGAGTGGGTTGTCATTGCCTTCTCCAGGGGATCTTCCCGGCCCAGGGATCAAACCCAGGTCTTCTGCATTGCAGGCGGATTCTTCACCCCACGACCCCCAGACATCCCCTTGAATCAAAGAGAATTGACGCAGTCAGTCCTCCTGCAGTCCCAGAGCACCACCCGCTCCGGGCTGCCTGGCTCCTTCTGTGACCCCTGCAGGGTCCTGTGGCGGATGTGTCCAGAGCCTGTGACCTCCCTTTTCCTTTCTAAAGGTGGAGGAGGGACACGGCTGTCCTCGGGGTCAGGGTGGGGGTAGGATCTGACTTCACATCTGCCCCGTGGAGGCCCTTTAGGGAGGTGGCCTTTGCTTGGGGATGCTGACAGATGTTGTGAGCCAGGAGAGGTGGCCAGGGGATGTGGGAGACCCCTCTCCCTCGGTGGGTCCTCCCCAGGGCAGGAATGAGGTGTTTGTCCTTGGATTGAGGTTCAGAGGATTTCTGGGATTCTCTCTCTCTCTTAAAAACAATTATGTGTTTATCGGGCCCCACTGGATCTTAGCTCTGGCTCACAGGGCCGTCAGTCTTCACTGGAGCGTGTGGGACCTGTAGTTGTGGCTAAGGGCCTCCCTCTGTCCTTCTTAAAGGTGGAGGTGGGACTCAGCTGTCCTTGGAGTGGGGGTAGGGGTGGGATCTGAAATACCAACTCTTAGTTGGGGCATATGGGATCTAGCTCCCTGACCAGGGATTGAACCCGGGGCCCCTTCGTTGGGAGTGTGGAGTCTTAGCCCCTGGACCACTAGGGACGTCCCTTGGGTTCTCTCATCAGATGCAGAGAAGGCCAGAGCTTCTCTTGGTTCTGAGCTTCTCTTTTCAGATGCTTCTACTATTTCAGAGTGAATGATTCATTAAACTCCAAGGGTCACCATTTGATGATTCCTAGACCGCCGTCATTGTTAGGGTTTGGTATAATCAAGAAAGTGCAGAATGGGGTGGTGGGAGAGAAAGAACGGAGCAGACGCAGCAGAAGAGGAGACCCGTGCCCTGGTGGAGGGGGCCCTGCCTCCATGGGCCCGGAGCCCCGGTGTCTCCCATGGCCTTGACCTCAAGGGGCTGCAGTCTCTCTACCTTTAAGCCTCTCCAGCACTTCCTGAAGAGCCCTCTGTTCGTTAGATGCTCAGTAATGAGTCCATTAATGTAAGTGAATGACGTCTTCTACTGAAATGAGACTCGGATGGGGCCTGGCAGAGCTCGCCAAGATGCCACCTGGCCCAGACCTTTGGGATGTTTCTCCCCCGGAAGATGGCATGTCACTTACTGGGCATCGAAGTAACACAGGTCCCTCTGCCCCTGACAGAATGAAACTGAAATGTCAATTGGTCGTTTGGGTTCCATTCTGGAAATAATCATGTTTCCTGCCCAGGTCAGCCTGGCTTCAAGTCCTCAGTGGTCTGACTGACAAGGGTTGCGTGAACTCTGTATTCACTTATTAGACTAATGAACAGACTGGATGGTGGCTTCCCAGGGCAAAGCTGCTTTTATGCTCCCTCATATTCCTTGGGCATAACTTACCACTGGGGAACATCTGCATTATCGAATTTATTCCTTTGAAGCATTTCATTTTTGTTGATTGCTGCTTAAAGGTCATTTCCAAATAAACATAGAACGAAAGGTCACTGCACCCAGCAGAAAAATCGTCATGAAGCAGCTTCGGTCCTGTTCAGTTCCAACGCCAGCCTCCTCCCTGGCAGAGCCTGTTCTTTTGGTTGTTTGTGGCTAATTGTGTTGCTGTTGGGGTGTCCCTGGTGGCTCAGTGGGTAAAGAATCCGCCTGCGGTGCAGGGGATGCTGGAGACATGGGTTCAATTCCTAGGTTGGGAAGATCCCAACCAGGAGGGCATGGCAGTCCGCTCCATTATTCTTGCCTGGAGAATCCTATGGACAGAGGAGCCTGGAAGGCTACAGTCCATGGGGTCACAAAGAGTTGGACACGCCTGAAGTGACTGAACACGCACGCATGCATGCACGCATGTGTTGCCTTGTGCCTCTGGGCGCTGGATTTGGGGGTGGGGATTAGCACTTGGGTGGCAGGAGGTTCAAATCTTTGCTTATAAGAGTGCAGGCTCAGATGTGGGTTTTGGAGACGGGGACGAAGTCATTTCCAGAAATCACCAAGGAATAAAACAAATTCTGCCTGGCATGACTGAACAGCTATGCTCCTGGCCCAGAGAATCGTGGATGCAATTTGAAGGGATTTGCTGAGTAGGATTTTGGAAGAATGGCATTTCCCAGGTGATGCAGTGGTAAAGGGGCTTCCCCTGTGGTTCAGCTGGTAAAGAATCCGCCTGTAATGAGGGAGACCTGGGTTTGATCCCTGGGTTGGGAAGAATCCGCTGGAGAAGTGAGAGGCTACCCACTCCAGTATTCTTGCCTGGAGAATCCCATGGACAGAGGAGCCTGGCGGGCTACAGTTCACAGGGTCATAGGGTTGGACATGACTGAGCACATACACGAAGATTTTGGAAGAACACAAGAAAGGGAGATTATGGCAAAAGACCATGGACATTCACTTTTGTCTGTGTTTTCCAAATAGTAAAGAAAGAAGAGACTTTAAACCAAGGCTTGTTAGTTTACTGCCAGTCCCAGGGTGTGTTATGGGAGCAGATTATACAGTAGATGGTTTGTGTGCCTCAGAGAAGCTGCGTTGGGGTTATACATCAGTTTTCTCCATTGGTTTCCTTGGCTGGTAGATGTTCTGTGATTTTAACAAGACATTCACCAATGTCTCGGGCCTGACGCTTGGGCAAGCTGGGTGGGCTTGAGAGCTGCCCACTGGGGCAACATCCCAGGAAGGTGTGTATCAAAACAGAGGGACGGGGAACCTGCACACAAAGACGGGCTGCCAGGATCCACATGGAAGGACCTGGAGATGAGCGTACTAAGCCAGGTAGGTCAGAAAGAGAAGACAGTCATCACACGACAGGACTTACATGGAATCTAAAACACGACACAAGCGACCTTATCTGTGAAGCAGAAACAGACTCACAGACGCACAGAGCAGCCTGGGGGTTGCCAGGAGGTAGGGGCTGAGGGGGTGAATCAGGAGTGTGGGGTTAGTAGGTACAAGCTGTTATATGGAAAACGGATAAACAGCAAGGCCCTACTGCATTGCACAGGGAGCTATATTCCATATCCTGTGATAAGCCATGCTGGAAAAGAATATGAAAGGAATATGTGTGTGTGTGTGTGTGTGTCTGTGTGTGTGTATGTTTGTGTGTGTCTGTGTCTGTCTGTGTCTGTGTGTGTGTGTGTCTCTGTGTGTGTGTGTCTGTGTGTGTGTCTGTCTGTGTGTGTGTCTGTGTGTGTGTGTGTCTGTGTGTGTGTGTGTGTGTCTCTGTGTATGTGTCTGTGTGTGTGTCTGTGTCTGTGTGTATGTCTGTGTGTGTGTGTCTGTGTGTGTGTGTATGTCTGTGTCTGTCTGTGTCTGTGTGTGTGTGTGTGTCTGTGTGTGTCTGTGTGTGTGTCTGTGTGTGTGTGTGTGTCTGTGTCTGTGTGTCTGTATGTGTGTGTGTGTGTGTGTGTGTCTGTGTGTCTGTGTGTGTGTGTGTGTCTGTGTGTGTGTGTCTGTGTGTCTGTGTGTATGTGTCTGTGTGTGTCTGTCTGTGTGTGTGTCTGTGTGTGTGTGTCTGTGTGTGTGTGTGTCTATGTGCGTGTCTGTGTGTGTGTCTGTGTGTGTCTGTGTGTGTGTGTCTGTGTGTATGTGTCTGTGTGTCTCTGTGTGTGTGTGTGTGTCTAGGTGTGTGTGTGTATATAAGTGAATCACGTTGCTATAAGGCAGAAACTAACACACCATTGTAAATCAACTCTACTTCAATTAAAAAAATAAAAGCATGTGCTGTCAGGTTAAGAAAAGAAGAGCATGATCAGGAGATCAAGCGGATTCGGGAGGAAGACAAAAGGGCCCTGAAGAGCAGTAAATCAGAAGGGGAACTGGTGGCTGGATGTGAGAGAGAGGGAAGTGAATCCCACAGAGGAGCTTTCATTTAAAGAGTGGGGGCAGGGACTTGCCTGGTGGTCCAGTGCTTAAGACTCCAAGCTTCCATCCCAGGGGTCATGGGTTCCATCCCTGGTCGGGAAGCTAAGATCCCACATGCTGTGTGGCGTGGCCAAAACGTAAATAAATAAAAATAAATTTTAAGTAAGCGTCTTTTAAAAAAAAGAAAAACAAAGAGGGGGCTCGGGTCTGTGCTCAGCGGCTGCCTCCGGGCGGCTCTGGGGCTCCTGTCTCACGGGTGGGGAAATGGAGGCGCCGTCCGTAAGCGGGCTCGCGCCCTCGGCCGCGGAACCCGTGCTTCTCTGGGGCACGCTGCTGCGTCAGCGCACGTTGCTGTGTAGTTGCTCAGTCGTGTCCGGCTCTTTTGTGACCCCTTGGACGGCAGCCCGCCAGGCTCCTCTGTCCGTGGGGTTTCCCAGGCAAGAACACTGGAGTGGGTTGCCATTTCCTTCTCCAGGGGATCTTCCCGACCCAGGGATGGAACCCGGGTCTCCTGCATACATATGTACACCCCTGTACACATGTGAATGTGTATATAGGTGTTTGTGTACATACATGTGCTGTGCTTGGTCGCTCAGTCATGTCCGACTCTGCAACCCCAAGAACCATAGCCCGTCAGGCTCCTCGGTCCGTGGAATTCTCCAGGCCAGAACACTGAAGTGGATAGCCTTTCCCTTCTCCAGGGGATCTTCCAGACCCATCTGCAGTGCAGATGGATTCTTCACTGTCTGAGCCACCGGGGAAGCCCAGGAATACTGGAGTGGGGTCTACATGCATACATACACACCTGTACATAGGTACATGTATAAACATATATGTGTAAACATAAGGGGTGAGTTTTTCCTTGTTTCTTGTTTCTGGTATTTTCCAAACTGGGAAAGGACGAGGTAGAACCTAAGAAGACGCAGAGGCTGCATGCAGGGAGCTTTGTGACCCAAGCAGGGCGGGCAGGGAACTCTCGGATAGTGTGCGTGCGCTCAGCCCAGCCACACCCGAGGGGACCCGCGTGCGTGGGAAGGGACCTGGGCCCGGCCATCAGGAGGACAGCGGGAAACACCCGTGTTTAAGCTGGAGGAGGGAAGAGTTGGGATGACCTGAATGCTGCCTTTAGGTCACAGGAAAGATGTAGGAGGTGCCAGAGACCGGGCTGGACTTGCTGGAGGAAACGCTATGGGGGCAGATGTACCACCGTCAGTAGGCTGGCCCCCGTCACAGGTGGGGTTCAAGAAGAGGCCACACGTCCACCTCAGGGAAGCCTGTAGGGGCTGCTTCTGTTATATCTGGTGTGCCACGCCCCCAGCTCAGCAGAGGACCGCTGATCGGGTTCAGTCACTGACTTAGATAAGCCAAGGAGGTGATTTTCCACTGTGACTCTGTCCTGACACAGGGAAGGACCGGTGGCCCTGCTTCCCCCGGCCGTGTCCCCAGGCAGCTATCCTCAATCAGAAGACCTTGCCAGTCTAGACGCTGTGGTCCTTAGTGTGGGGGCGTGCCCCCGTCTCTTCATCTGTAAAATGGGCGCGGTATCAGCCTCCAGCGTCACCAGTTGTGACGATTAAGGAGGGTTCAGTCTGTAAAACGTGACCTCGTGCAAGGTGACATGTTAGCTACTGTATGTAATTTAGACACATTCCCCGGGGTGGTCTAAGCTAGAAGGAGGGCTTTGAGCCGGTGGACTCATCGGTAAATTCAGCAGATTTATTTTTGAGCCACCTCCAGTGCAGGTTCATTTCTTTGGGGGCGGTGATTCAAGGCTGAACACTCTGCTTTGGAGCTTTCGTTCTCGTAGGAAAGACATAGCCTACGAAACGCAGCACTCTGACCACCCCTCCCCTCCACCCCCTCCACAAGTGAAGACAAAGGAATCGTGTGCTGCAAGTTATTTAAGTTTTCTTATGCCGATCCCAAGATCCACAACCGTACCCATGTCTCTTTCCATCAGTGAGTGTTGAACCATCACCTCTAAGTACACAGCCCTCCATATTGGACGGTGCTCAACGCCAAGCCCCTATTCCGCTTCGATGCCTCCTCCAGGCCGTCTCTGTAGCTGAACTTTCTAATTC